>NC_092386.1:29688181-29997604 GCF_030028105.1 Mobula birostris
ATAAAGCAGTGGGGGCTAGGGAACTTAAAATCATCGAAAAGTTTAAGAGCGTGAGAACTGTCACGAACATAGGTAGGAAGGGATTGAACAAGGGGGGATAAAACCGTGTCGAGGTATGCAGAAACGAGTTTGGTGGGGCAGGAGCAAGCTGAGACAATAGGTCGGCCAGGACAGGCAGGTTTGTGGATCTTGGGTAGGAGGTAGAAACAGGAAGTGCGAGGTGTGGGAACTATAAGTTGGTAGCAGTGGATGGGAGATCCCCTGAGCAGATAAAGTCAGTGATGGTGTGGGAGACAATGGCCTGGTGCTCCTTAGTGGGGTCATGATCAAGGGGTAAATAGAGGAGGTATCCACGAGTTGTCACAGTGCCTCGGCAAGGTAGAGGTCAGTACGCCAGACCACAACAGCACTCCCCCCCCCCCCCCTTATTGGCAGGTTTAATAGTAAGGTTAGGATTAGTGCGGAAGGGGTGGAGAGCAGAGCGTTCCGAAGGAGTGAGGTTGGAATGAGAACAAGGTGCAGTGAAGTCGAGACGGTTGCTGTCCCGTCAATAATTTATTGATGGAATAGATAGTTTTGTGCCAAGTTTGCAGATGATACGAAGGTTGGTAGAGGGGTAGGTAGTGCTGAGGAAACAGGAAGATGACAGAAGGACTTAGACAGATTAGGAGAATGGACAAGAGAGTGGCAAATGAAATACAATGTTGGAAAACGCATGGTCATGCACTTTGGTAGAAGAAATAAATGAGCAGACTATTTTCTAAATTGGGAGAAATTCCAAATATCTGAGATATAAAGGGACTTGGGAGTCCTTGTGCCGAACACTCTAAAGGTTAACTTGCAGGTTGAGTCGGTGCTGAGGAAGCCAAATACAAAGTCAGCATTCTTTTCAAGAGGTCTAGCATGTAAGAGCAGTGATGTGATACTGAGGGCTTATACTGAGGCCTCACCTTGAGGATTGTGAACAGTTTTTGTCTCCTCATCTAAGAAAAGATGCGCTGGCATTGCAGAGGGTCCAGAGGAGGTTCACAAGGATGATTCCAGGAGTGAAAGTTATCATACGTGGAACGTTTGAAAGCTCTGAGTCTGTACTCACTGGAATTCAGAAGGATGAGTGGGGATCTCATTGAAACCTCTTGAATGTTGAATCGCCTAGACAGAGTAAATGTGGAAAGGATGTTTCCCATGGTGAGAGAATCTAGGACAAGAGGGTACAACCTCTGGATAGAGGTGTGTCCATTTAAAACAAATGCAGAGGAATTTCTTTAGTCTGAGGGTGGTGAATTTGTGGAATTTATTACCACAGGCAGCTGTGGAGGCCATGTCATTGCATGTATTCAAGGAGGAGCTTGATAGGTTCTTGACTGGATATGGCATCAAAGGTTACAGGGAGAAGGCCGGGGACTGGGGCTGAGGAGGGGAACAAAGGATCAACCATGATTGAGTGGCAGAGCATACTCGAGGGGCCAAATAGCCTAATTCTGCTCCTATGTCTTACAGTCTTAAGGTCATATTACCCTCATTCCAAATTCCATTATCTCCATTTTTATTTCAAAATACCATCTCTTTTTTAAATCTTCTGCTTCTACTGTCAAAAGCAGAATTTCCCAGTGGCCAGTCAGTTTAAATCCTATCCCCATTCCCATTCTGACACGTCAGCCAATGGACTCTTCTTTTGCCATGAGGAGGCCAGGGTGCTGTAGTAGCTCCTCATTTTCTGAAAGGTTTGTCTCTAACCTGATGGCATGAACATCAATATCTCCTGTTTTTTTCCCTCCATCTTCCCTCTTCTTCTACGCCCACTGTGGCCTCTTTCATCTTCTCCTCACCTGCCTATCACTTCCCTCTGGTTCCCTCCTTCTTCCCTTTCTCCCATGGACCACTCTCCTCTCCTATCAGATTTGTTCTTCTCCCTTTACATTTCCCACCCACCTAGCTTCATCTATCACCTTCTAGCTAGTCCTCCTTCCCTCCCCCCACCTTTTTGCTTTTGGCATCTTCTCCCTTCCTTTCCAGTCTTGGCGCAAATCAGTGACTGTTTATTCATTTCCACTGATGCTGCCTGATCGCCAGCATTTTGTTTGTTTTGCTCTGGAGTTCAGCATCTGCAGAATCTCCTGTGTTTATCATTTACTTTATTCTGCTTACTTTCATCACATCTGGACTTTCATCTAATTCCATGGGATTTCTGAAGCTCACAAATACTATCATTTAGAAGGACAAAAACTCCAATAAGTTCTTATCTGAGTTCAATATAGTCCTTATTTGGATGTAGATTGCGATGCCTTCAATATTGATTGCTCAAATCTTGCATTTTCCTATTTCTGCACAGCCAAAATAACTTACCTCTTTTGACAGCAGCACACCTTCACTTTTCAGGGCCAAGGACAGATGGGCAACATTTTTTCACTCTGCCTGTGACCGATTATGAATTATTACATATATTAACAAAATCCAATTTGAGGAAGCAATAATTTTCCTGTAATCCCATCATCAGTTCCTGTTTGTTCATCTTATTTCAAATATTTTGAGATATTTTTGCAAAAGATGTTACATGAACAGAAATCTTGCTTTTCTGTGAAGTGTCCTGCTTTCACATTTAAGAAATAATATCAAGCTAAATTTTTGTAATCTTTGAAACAGCAATTTGGGTCCTGATGTTAATGATCTTGCTAATTTAAGGGCAACCCTTAATTTTCATTGTTTAAATCAATAACCCCAACTCCCAACCCTCTCCATCTGTGTGAGAATGTTCCTTTTAATTTTTTTCCGCTTTACCTTAAATCTATATCCTCTAGTTTTAGACATCCATGCTCTGGGAAAAACATTGTGTCCATCCACTTTAACTACAGCCCTCATAATTTTATGTCCCTCTGTAAGGACACCCCTCAGCCTCCAAGAAAAGAATGTTCCTGTCTATCCAGCCCCTCCTTACGAATGAAGCTTTCCAATTCCTGGGAAAATCCTCATGAATCTTTTTTGCACTCTTTCCAGCTTAATAATATCCTTCCTATAGTTGGGTGACCAGAAGTACACTTCAGTGTGGTTTCTTCAATGAGCTATACTGAGGATACTCAGGCTTTGAGTATAAACATGGTTTAGTGCTGTGGCAAAGTAAATGTTCCTGAATGTCTGTTTAATTCTGGAATCAGCAGAGCCTCATGCTTCAGAATTTGATGAGTTGAAAGGTAGAAATATTTAGTTGCTCTTTTAGTTCATCTGTTTCACTTACGTTCTTCAGAGAAGGAAACCTTTCTGTGATTCTAGTCCACCAATGTGACTGACTCTTAAATCCATTCCTAAAGGCCTAGCGATTCTTCCAGTTCTTTTGTAGTTAGGAATGAAAAGCAAATGCTAAATCCCCGGCACTATAAAAAAACTAATCTAATTTATGTATGTGTGAATTCTCTCACAAAAATATTTCAATACATAGTAATTTTTAAATCAATTTTAAAGCAAGTTATTAATGATATGGAACATAGAACATGGAACATGAAACACTTACAGCACAATACAGTCCCTTCAGCCCACTAAGCTGTGCCAAACATGTCCTTACCTTAGAAATTACCTAGAGTCACCCATAGCCCCTATTTTTCAGAGCTCCATGTATCTGTCCAGGAGTCTCTTAACCGACCCTATCATATCCGACTCCACCACCGTCGCCGGCAGCCCACTCCACACACTCATGTAAAAAACTTACCCCTGACATCTTCTCTGTAGCTACCTCCAAGCACCTTAAAACTATGCCCTCTCGTGCTAGCCATTTCAGCCCTGGGAAAAAGCCTCTGACTATCCACATGATCAATGCCTCTCATCATCTTATACACCTCTATCTGGTCACCTCTCATCCTCTGTCGCTCCAAGGAAAAAAGGCCGAGTTCACTCAACCTATTCTCATAAGGCACACTCCCCAATCTAGGCAACATCCTTGTAAATCTCCTCTGCACCCTTTCTATGGTTTCCACATCCCTCTTATAATGAGGCGACCAGAACTGAGCACAGTACTCCAAGTGTGGCCTGACCAGGGTCCTATATAGCTGTAGCATTACCTCTCAGCTTCTAAACTCAATCCCACGATTGATGAAGGCCAATGCACCGTATGCTTCTTAACCACAGAGTCAATATGCACAGCAGCTTTGAGTGTCCAATGGACTCGGACCTGAAGTTCCCTCTGATCCTCCACACTGCCAAGAGTCTTACCATTAATACTATATTCTGTCATAATATTTCACCAACCAAAATGAACCACCTCACACTTATCTGGGTTGAACTCCATCTGCCATTTTTCATCCTAATTTTGCATCCTATCAATGTCCCGCTGTAACCTCTGACAGCCCTCCACACTATCCACAACACCCCCAACCTTTGGGTCATCAGCAAATTTACTAACCCATCCTTCCACTTCCTCAGCCAGGTCATTTATAAAAATCATGACGAGAAGGGGTCCCAGTACAGATCCCTCAGGCACACCACTGGTCACCGACCACCATGCAGAATATGACCCGTCTACAACCACTCTTTGTCTTCTGTGGGCAAGCCAGTTCTGGATCCATAAAGCAATGTCTCCCTGGATCCCATGCCTCCTTACTTTCTCAATAAGCCTTGCATGGGGTACCTTGTAAAATGCCTTGCTGAAATCCATATACACTACAACTACTGCTCTGCCTTCATCAATGTGTTCAGTCACATTCTCAAAAAATTCAATCAGGCTCGTAAGGCACGATCTGCCTTTAATAAGGCCATGCAGACTATTCCTAATCTTATTATGCCTCTCCAAATGTTCATAAATCCTGCCTCTCAGGATCCTCTCCATCAACTTACCAACCACTGAAGTAAGACTCACTGGTCTGTAATTTCCTGGGCTATCTCTACTCCCTTTCTTGAATAATGGAACAACATCTGCAACCCTCCAATCCTCCAGAACCTCTCCCGTCCTCATCGATGATGCAAAGATCATTGCCAGAGGCCCAGCAATCTCCTCTCCTGCCTCCCACAGTAGCCTGGGATACATCTTGTCCGGTCCTGGTGACTTATCCAACTTGATGCTTTTCAAAAGCTGCAGCACATCCTCTTTCTTAATGTCCAGATGCTCAAGCTTTTCAGTCCGCTGTAAGTCATCTCTACAATCGCTAAGATCCTTTTCCATAGTGAATACTGAAGCAAAGTATTCATTAAGTACCTCTGCTATCTCCTCCAGTTCCGTACACATTTTTCCACTGTCACACTTGATTGGTCCTATTCTGTCATGTCTTACTCTTTTGCTCTTCACATACTTGTAGAATACCTTGGGGTTTTTCTTAATCCTGTCCGCCAAGGCCTTCTCATGGCCCCTTCTGGCTCTCCTAATTTATTTCTTAAGCTCCTTCCAGCTAGCCTTATAATCTAGATCTCTATCATTACCTAGTCTTTTAAGCCTTTCGTATCCTCTTCTCCTTGAATAGATTTATAACAGCCTTTGTACACCACGGTTCCTGTACCCTACCATATTTTCCCAGTCTCATTTCTGCTGTACATTTCCCTAAGAACATCTGTTCCCAATTTATGCTTCCAAGTTCCTGCCTGATAGCCTCATACTTCCCCTTACTCCAATTAAACGTTTTCATAACTTGTCTGTTCCTATCCCTCTCCAATGCTATGGTAAAGGAGATAGAATTGTGATCACTGACTCCAAAACGCTCTCCCACTGAGAGATCTGACACCTGAACAGATTCATTTCTCAATACCAGATCAAGTACAACCTCTCCTCTTGTAGGCTTATCTGCATATTGTGTCAAGAAACCTTCTTCAACATACCGAACAATCTCCACCCATTCTAAATCTCTCACTCTAGGGATATGCCAATCAACATTTGGGAAATTAAAATCTCCCACCACAACAGCCTTTTATCATTACATCTTTCCAGTATCTATTTCCTTATCTGCTCTTTGACGTCCCTGTTACCATTGGGTTGTCTATAAAGAACATCCAGTAGAGTTATTGACCCCTTCCTGTTCCTAACTTCCACCCACAGAGCCTCCGTAGACAATCCCTCCATGTCTTCCTCCTTTTCTGCAGCTGTGACACTATCTCTGATCAATGATGCCATGCCCCCACATCTTTTGCCTCCCTCCCTGTCCTTTCTGAAATATCTAAAGCCTGGCACTCGAAGTAACCATTCCTGCTCCTGAGCCATCTAAGTCTCTATAATGGCCACAACATCATAGTTCCAAGTACTGGTCCACACTCTAAGCCCATCCGCTTTGTTCATAATACTCCTTGCATTACAATAGACACATCTCAAACCATCGGTTTGAGCGCGTCCCTTCTCTATCACCTGCCTATCCTCCTTCTCGCACTGTCTCCAAGCTTTCTCTATTTGTGAGCCAACTGCCCCTTTCTCCATCTGTTCAATTTGGTTCCCACAGCGCAGCAATCTTAGTTTAAACTCTCCCCAATAGCCTTAGCAAACATCCCCGCCAGGATATTTGTTCCCCTGGGATTCAAGTGCAATTCATCCTTTTTGTACAAGTCACCCCTGCCCCAAAAGAGGTCCCAATGATCCAGAAATCTGAATCCCTGCCCCCTGCTCCAATCCCCCAGTCACGCATTTATCCTCCACCTCACTCTATTCCTATACTCACTTAACTTAATGAAATGGCTATCTCCTCATTTGTTTTGCTAACTATAAAGAATTCTTTATAGAGCATCTTTACAGATTGCTCAGTGAGATTGATGATATCACAATTGCTGGATATATCCAGGATCCTACTGGATATCAGTAGAACTGCAGCATAATATCAACAAGCTATGGCAAAGGTTAGGATCACACGCAAGACTACTCAATACTGTGGGGAACTTTCTTCCGGATTGGTGGCAAGCACTGTTGCTTTGTTATTTGTCGCACTCTTGGCCATAAGAAAAGCTAATCATGTTTCCAATATGTGGTGCAGATGTGTTCAGAAATCTTTACTTCATTAAACTTTTATACTACCTCCCTCACATTAGTCCGATGTTTGATATGGTGATACTTAGAAATTGTCATCTCCATGTGAAAGGTCATTCAAAAATGATTGATGAAATAAAGTCATAGTCATAGTCCTAGTCATACTTTATTGATCCCAGGGGGAAATTGGTTTTCATTACAGTTGTACCATAAATAATAAATAGTCATAGAACCATAAATAGTTAAATAATAATATGTAAATTATGCCAGTAAATTATGAAATAAGTCCAGGACCAGCCTACCGGCACAGGGTGTCTGACCCTCCAAGGGACGAGTTGTAAAGTTTGATGGCCACAGGCAGGAATGATTTAAGACGTATAAATTCCAAGACAAAATATCATGTTTACACCTTAATATTCAGCTTTTTTCCTCCAAGAGAACCACAACCTTGTTGTGGTTTGGAGGCTTGCATACCTCAGTAACCTGGAGGGTTACTGTATGTTGGCTTCATTCAGGGTTTTATGCTTTGGCTCTTGGTAGGGTCACCCAAGCCTAACAGGTCAAAGGCTAGAGGCCAGACTAAGAGTGATCCATTGGGCCTCCAAGTTCGGGGGTTCAGTTCAGGATTAACAATCCTGACTGGTAAAACAAAATTGTTACAGAAACAGCAATGAAAAATCTATCTACATCTGAGTTTGCCAGTATTCCTGAGTCTCCACCCGGACCTTGCATGACTGACAGGAGTGAAAACTGAGCTATTGACACAATGAAGGAAGCCCTGAGCACTGCCAGAGATGGAGGACCTTCATTGCCGCCCCAAATACCAGCAAAGTCATGGGCAGTAAAAATTCCGATTATTAGATGATAGAAATCACATTAAGATTGAATTCTCATTTTGCAGCTACAGAAAGCAGCATAGGTTTACCTTACAATTTTTGATGAAATTTATTAAAAACTTATCATTTTTCCATTACTTTTCATGGGATAACATGTATCAGAGCTAACTAAATGGTAAAGAATAGTTATTTAGTAGTTTTTAACAAAGTAATATTTCCAATATTTTCATATTTACCTCTCAGTAATGAGCAAGGATATCTTACTAATTAAAGGATAATACGTTCTTATACAACACAAAAATTAATTGCAAACAGAGAATTCAAAACTGGTGCTGAACATGATGGAATAGATAGATTTATTATAATGGATTTGTCTGGCAATACATCGTGTGGGCACGTGGCCAAGTGGTTAAGGTGTTCAACTAACGATCTGAAGGTTGTGAGTTCGAGCCCCAGCCAAGGCATGTTGGGTCCTTGAGCAAGGCACTTAATCACACAGTGCTCTGCGACGACACTGGTGCCAAGCTGTATGGGTCCTAATGCCCTTCCCTTGGACAACATTGGTGTCGTGGAGAGGGGAGACTTGCAGCATGGGCAGCTGCTGGTCTTCCATACAACCTTGCCCAGGCCTGCGCCCTGGAGAGTGAAGACTTTCCAGGCGCAGATCCATGGTCTCGCAAAACTAACGGATGCCTTTATTATTTATGTCTGGTAAACAAATAATACATCAAATATGTAGTAAATTGAATAGTTTCAAAGGTTTCAAAGGTATATTTAATGTCAGAGCAATATATACAATATACGAGGGGTGATTGATAAGTTTGTGGCCTAAGGTAGAAGGAATCAATTTTAGAAAAACCTAGCACATTTATTTTTCAACATAGTCCCCTCCTACATTTACACACTTAGTCCAGCGGTCATGGAGCATACGGATCTTGGACCTCCAGAAAGTGTCCACAGCAGGGGTGATTGATAAGTTTGTGGTCTAGGGTAGAAGAAGATGAGTTATACAGCTCTCGGTACATGCACATGCAGTTCAACTCTTTGACTGATTATGCAGAAAGTTTGAAGTTAAAAACTCATCAGGGCCTAAGGTAGAAGGAGATGATTTATTAACTTCAAACTCTCTGTATAATCAGTCAAAGAGTTGAACTGCATGTGCATGTAACGAGAGCTGTATAACTCATCTCCTTCTACCGTGGGCCACAAACTTATCAATCACCCCTGCTATCCAAGATCCGAGATCCCTATGCTCCACGACCGCTGGTCTAAGTGTGTAAATGTAGGAGGGGACTCTGTTGAAAAATAAATGTGCTAGGTTTTCTGAAATTGACTCCTTCTACCTTAGGCCACAAACTTATCAATCACCCCTCATACATCCTGAAATACTTTTACTTCACAACCATCCATGAAAACAGGGGAGTGCCCCCAAAGAATGAAGGACAGTTAAATGTTAGAACCCCAAAGTCCCCCCAGCTCCCCTCCCTCCCGCACATAAGCGGCAGCAAGCAACAATTTCCACTCCCCCCCCCTCCACCGGCAAAGAAAAACATCGGCACCTGCCACCGAGCACTCTAGCGTGAGTAAATCAACAGCCAAGACACAGACACAGACACAGTACCCCAAGACTACTCGTTCACCTGGTATTCAACATACCACAGGCTCTCTCGCTCTCCCTAGTAAGGGAGAATGAGGTGTCTCTGTTTCACAGCAAGAGGGCAGACATAACAAACAACACACTGGTTTATGATGTTAAAAGTCCATTGCATTGCTTTTACCGGCTCTGTACCCAAAGATCTTGGGTCCCTGGGCACACAGCCGTAGATCTTCCGACTCCCCCGTTGACACACCAATTTCTTGCAGTGACACCGACCTTCGATCCGTCCGCCTCCAGAGCCATGAGATCTCAGTCCTCCAAAGGTGAGCTGAGCTCTTAGGCCGAGATCTTGGCATGCCGAATAATGGCCAGACGTAAAACCCCAAGATCGGGTCCCATTCCCACAAAGAACCGTAGTCAGCGTGTAACTCCAGGTCAGGGTCTTCAAAAGAAGAAGAGATAAGAGAAAAATAGAGATATTAAAGATAGAAATAGAGCTGTTTCCGAAGATGCAGGCGAAGAAGTTGCTGTTAGGCGCCATTAATCCTCCTAAGCACCTCCTGTATAATGCATATCCATTTGAAACATAAATAAAGGAAATGAGTTAAATCAAAGTAATTTTATGTTATATTTATAAACTGCTTTAAATACATCGAAATTAAATTTTTTTCCTCCTAGTTTGTTCATTCCTTTTGCAGTGGTATAAAGTGCTTTACAACTGTCATGATAGAATCCAGATTTTGTTTCTGAACCTTTTAGGTTTCATTTGGGGTTATAGAGGATATTCATTTGTGCACAACTTTGTAATTTTCTTTCTGGTAGGCAATATCAGACACTACATTAAACCAATCTGGTTCCAATTACTGATAGTCAAAGTTCATATCGTCTTTTGCTTCTGATTAATATTAACATCTTTGTTCTGTTGCAGTACAAGACCATCGCACATTTATTATTGCAACCAACAGAGTTTTAATGTTCAGTCAGCAAATATTTAATTATATTAATAAACAATTAATCAAGCACACTAGATTAGATTCATAGATTCATGGAACACTACAGTACAGTAACAGGCCTTTCAGCTCATTGGTCTGCTGATGGCGCAGTGACATCAGCGCCGGACTCCGGATCAGAGGTTCCCAGGTTCGAATCCAGTCGGGTCGCTCCTGAGTACGTTTTCCATCCGTGCCAGGCTGAGTGTTGAGCTCGCAACCCGACCTCATAAAATAAAGAAAAATACTGCGAAATGTCTGTGCGAGGAGTGGTGCCCCACACAGCCTTCTGATCCGTGCCTTGTAAGGCATGAAAATGCCCAACGCTGGCCTCTCAGGCCTGAGTCGAGGTCATCATCATCATCATCATCATCAGCCCATCTTGTCTGTGCCAAACTAATATTTGAGTTTAATAACTATTACTACTAAGTTTCAAATTATCTGTTTTAAATGAATGCATATATTTCCATTTCCATTCGGAAAATGTATGATTTTTCCAAATGGAAAATAATATGTGATTCTGCATGCAGAATGATTTATTATCTTAAGCACACTTATTAGATTAATGAAATCTAAAATAAAAACAAAAAAAAACTCTAAAAATGACATTCAGTACTGGAAAACTGGCAAAAACATAAGTAAGATCTTGTGTAATCAATTAGACTGAGTTAGTAAGAACTTCAATTATTAGCAGGCCACTTTTAATGCAATTTACCATGAGAAATTGCAGGGAGGAAATTGAGAAGTACTGTTCTATGTGAAGGGATATCAAATCCTGATGTGCCAACATGTCTTCCCCTTTTTTATACCTTTATTTTTTTCTCTGGAAATGTATTACTTTACCACTTTTATTTCATTGGACTTGTTTTGATGATACAGATCTTTGGACCTTAGCCAGTTTTCTGTTGATTGGTTCTTTGTTGGCAATCAAAATTTATCTTAAAATAGGTTCCGGAAGATACTGTAAAAAGACTAAATAAAGTTCACGTGATGGGAATGTACCAGACATCCCACCTCTCCCGGAACTTCCGGGAGTCTCCCGCATATTAATAGTGGCTCCCTGATGCCCGCAAGTTATATAAAATATCACGGAAATCAATTTTTTTGAGGGCAAGTGAGAGAAAAGCACGCGCCAGAGAGAGCGAGCGAGCGAGAGCGAAAGCAAGCAAGAGCGCTTGAGAGCACACGAGCGACCACGAGAGAGAGAGAGAGAGAGCGCTCGAGCGTGAGTGCGCCATGGCAGTGTGTTCCAAAAAAAATATAAAACGTTCGTCACCCCAGACTACACTAAAGTGTACCCCCGCCTAATAGGGGTCAAAATAATGACTGTTGCTTGCTGCACTGTTTGTAACAATGACTTTTCTATTGCTCATGGTTGGTTAAGACTGTAAAAGACATGTTGAGGTGAGTTTAACAGGTGTCATTCGTTCATTAGCATAGCTAACATTACTTCAACTAGCTGGCCAGTTGCTAAGGAGCTACTCTATTGCAGACATCCCACCTCTCCCGGAAGTCTCCCGTAAGTTGATGGTGCTACCTCCCTGAAATGAGTTTTTGCAGGGTGGGATGTCTGATGTACAAAGTAGTTCAATATTGAATGTACATATTCATGAAACCTAAACAGGTGAGTTTACCCACCTTTGGCTTGATTTCTGTGTTATTTATATGCTTAATTAAGTGTGAAAAAATTAATATTAATATATAATGCAAAGGAATACTTAGTTGCAAAAATTCTGTTCAATATTAATTCTGAATATTTATTAGGAAAATGTGGTCTCGGTCAACATAACAATAAATGTGAGTTAGTGAATGATTGGGAAATAAGCAGTAATTCTCAGCCCATGATCTCATGCAGATATAATGAGAAAATTAGCTAATCAACAGACTTGACAGTTGTTAGTATTTCAAAAATTGATCTAAAATGCTATTTGAAATACATAATTAAGCTTGTCAGTTTCTGGGCTGTTACTTCAGGTAAATCTATTTTACATTCTAGAATTGAATTGACACACTGATGAATGCTTGTCCTATCCACAAATCGACTTTACATATTCCTTAACATCCCCACTCAGGCTGTCAAATACTGCCAGCTGAGGTCTTATCCCTAGGTTCTTTCGGGAGGATTGAGTGGCACACTGACTTAAACTTGGGTTTGAAATGTTCCTTTGTGGAAATTCAATGTGAAATAAACTTGAAATCAATTAGCAATAAAAAAAAACCTCTCCTAATTTTAACATGGACTGTTGTGTTGTTTGCACAATAACTTAAGCAGATGAGTTTGTAATGAGATTTATTTTTGTGTGGTTAGGTCTGAGGAAGTGTGTCCAGGCAAGGTATAGAAATAGATTATTCAGTCACACAAATGTCTATTGCTATGAACTGGCTATACTGTACTTAAATACATTTGCCTTTGGTATCCTTAATAAAAAAAAAGAAAATCTTTGTAATTTCATTAGGCCTAGCTTCCTTTGGGAGGGGGAGAATGGCAGTTTCCCACTATTGTTTGTCTGCATGAAGAGCTTGCTCATTTCACTCTTGAAGGGGCTTTCTCGGGTTTTAAGATTATTTCTGAATTCTCCTAACAGAAGAAATAGCTTCTCAATATCTGTTCAATGGAATTCTAACATTTTAAATACATTAATCAGTTCACAACTTTCTAAACTCTAGTGAATATGAGTCAAATTTATGCAAACTAGATTCATAAATTAACCCATTAAACCCTGCAGTGAATCTGCAAACTTGAATTTATAACTTTCTATTAATCTAGCCAGTGCACTATTGTGATAAGCTGAACTCCCAGCACAAATGTGTTGGGTACTTTGCAATCTGACATTAAGCTTAACCCCCTTCTTCTTGCACTCTTGTTTCCATCTCCAACCAGAATTAAGTAGCAGCTCAAATTACAAACAGCTTCTTAACACCGCAAGGTAATCATTCATTTGGTTACCTATCCCAGTAGTCAGCCATTTCAAAGATTAAACACAAGAGATTCTGCAGGTGCTGGAAATCCAGAGCAACAACCAAAATGCTGAAAGAACTCACAGATCAAGCAGCGTCTATGGAGGGGAATAAACAGTTGACATTTCAGGCCGAGACCCTTCATCAGGCCTGAATATTTCAAAGGTTTTTGCTTCAAGCTTCACATTAAATGTTAATGTGAAGTATGTGAAAAATATAATCAATTTTATTTATTTGAGTTTTCTAAATAATTTTCTTATGATTATGCTTGCAGTTCAGTGATTTTAAAAATGAAAACCATTTTCAGGTCTTGCTATTACAAATTAGCATCCTAAAGTGTACTAATTTACTAGAATTCACATTGAACTGAATTGAATTGACTTTATTTCTTACATCCTTCGTATACATTAGGAGTAAAAGTCTTTACGTTATGCCTCTGTCTAAATGTGCAATGTGCAATCATAGTAATTTATAATAAATATAACAATCAATGTAACATAGAAATACACTCAAATCATTGGATGTTAATCAGTCTGATGGCTCGGTGGAAGAAGCTGTCCCGGAACCTGTTGGTCCTGGCTTTTATGCTGCGGGCACATGGCCAAGTGGTTAAGGCATTCGTCAAGTGATCTGAAGGTTGTTAGTTCAAGCCTCAGCTGTGGCAGTGTGTTTGTGTCCTTGAGCAAGGCACTTAAACACACATTGCTCTAGTGTCTGTGCGAGGAGTGGCGCCCCACACAGACTTCCAATCTGCGCCTTGTAAGGCATGAAAATGCCTGACGCAGGCCTCTCATGGTCTGAGTCGATGTTCCTTCCCCCCACCGTTGTCCAGATGGTAGCAGCTGGAATACATTGTAGTCGGGGTGACTAGGGTCCCGAATGATTCTATGGGCCCTTTTTGCACACCAGTCCTTGTAAATGTCCTGAATCGTGGGAAGTTCACAACTATAGATATGCTGGGCTGTCTGCCCATTCTATGCAGAGTCCTGCGATTAAGGGAGGTACAGTTCCCATTCCAGGCATTTCTAAATTAATTTAAATGAGCTGGAAACTGCAGTGAGTGGTAAACACTAATCACTCCTTCACAGGTTCATTATGTTGTTTCATTCAGTTTATCACCATGGTACACTGTTTCAGGAAGGCTTATACTATTGTCAAGCATGCCAGCTGTGCTAGCTATTCCCTTTTCTCTCTTCTACCTTCTGGGAGAATCTACCTTCTTTAAAGCCCAGACAAGCAGCCTCAAGATCAGCTTCTTCCCCATTGCTTTCCCCTTCCCCTTCCAGTGGTGCTTCAATGTTCTTGGTTTCTTAATCATAACCCTCTTGGTTATTCCATTATTGACACTTCAGCATCTATTTTTGGACTGTTTCAGCTTACACTAAAATCTTTGAAAAAATCTGTTTTATGTTGCAGTATTATGCTGTTTGGCACTTGTTGCTGTATTTATTGATGTATTTGTTATTACCATGACAGTAATACCTACATCTGGCTGCTAGTCATTGATTATAGCTCAGCTTTGAACACCGTCATCCCCTCAGTACTAATCAACAAGCCTCAAAACCTGGGCCCCTTGTGCTTCCCTCTGCACTAGAACCTTGACTTCCTCATCAGGAGGTCATAGCCAGTGTGGATCAGAACTAACATCTCCTCCTTATTGACAATCAACACAGGTGTATCTCAAGATGCACGCTTCGCCCACTTCTGTACTCTCTCTACACTCATGAGTTGTGTGGCTAAGCACGGCTCAGATGTCATCTATAAGTTCACCGATGGCACCAGTGTTGCTGGCAGAATCTCAGGAGGCACGCAGAAGTAAGGTAGATCAGCTAGTTGGGTATTGTCACAACACTCATTGATGGTAAGATCAACAAACTGATTATGGATTTCAGGAAGGGGTTCGGGAGAACACATATCAGTCCTCATTGAGGGGTCAGGAATGGAAAGGGTGAGCAGCTTCATTTTCCTGGGTGTCAATATCTCAGAGGATCCTTCCTGGGCCCAAGGTATTGAAGCAATCACAAAGAAGGCACACCAGCGGCTATACTTCATTGGGAGTTTGAGGAGATTTGTATGCTTCCAAAAACTCTAGGAAATTTCGAAAGAAATATGCTGGAGAGCATTCTGACTGGTGGGATCACTGCCAAGTATGGAGGCTGCAATGCACTGGATTGGAATAAGCTACAGGGTTGCAGAACCAGCCAGCTCCATCATTGGCACCAACTCCCCACCATTGCGGAAGTCTTCAGAAGGCGGTGCCTCAAGAAACTGGCATCCATCATTCAGGAGCCTCACGATCCAGGACATGTTCTCTTCCCATTACTCCCAGAGGGGCAGAGGTACAAGGGCCTGAGAGTGGCACAGTGAGTTAAGCACCCATCCTTGAGGTGTGCCTGTGTTGATTATCAACCTGTTAAGAACAGTTTCTTCCTCTCCACAGATTTCAGAATGGCCCATGAACCAATAAACATTACCTCAGTATTTTGCTCTCTTTTGTACTATTTATTTATATTTTTACACATTTCTTATTGTAACTTATAGTATTTCTTCTGTATTGCAAGGAACAAAAAATCATGACATTTTGTCGGTGATAACAAACTTGATTCTGATTCTAATTCTGTATACCGTTTACACTGTGAGCTTCACATGAGCGATGATTTTCCCCAATTTATATGACAGTAACCATCTGAACTTGATAGTTATAAGCTCATTTTCAGAACGCTACGCAGCCAGATGACAATAAGTTACATTCTACCTATTTTGTGTATTGTATAGCTGCAGCAATTTTCAGACAGAAGTAATCACACTGACATTACCTGGCAGAAATTCATTAATAATAACGCACAATGTCAATAAGCTCCCATATCTGTTCAATTTCCATGTAAAGATGTGAAGTTACAAAATGTATAGAGCTGAAATAGAGGCAAGCCAAACATGTTTTTGAAGTAAAGTCCCGACCTTTTAATAAGAAAAATTAAAAACTAACTGGTTGAAATGTGCTCCTCGTCGCCATTCGAAGTTCCACTCTTCTAGATCTGTCATAAGGAGAAGGAATACCAGTAATTTCTGCTAATAGGAGCCTGTAAAAAGCTTATTTCTTTCATTTTCCTTGCTGCAGCTTTAACCGCTCTGACTTTTTTGAAAGCATGATAGCCAGCAGCTTCTGAGCAAGCAGGCGATCACTGCAAGTGTAATTAACGAGACATGAATCACAGGTGCCTTGCATGCAGCTTAGCAAAGATGTTTCATTAAGTTAGAAAATTAAAATTCAGATTTCCAAATTATACAGTATAATACAACTTTTGTGAATTATTTTAATCAAATATAAATATAAATTTGTAGCTAGAATGACATTAAAAATGAGCAAGAATATATATTTAATGAATGAGCCTCACTTCAGAATAATAAAAAAGATTTTTTTTCATCTATAATGTGATGAGAAACTGATTGCCAACATTAGGATAGATTTTTTTGTTTTTTATGCTCAGGGGTGAAGAATTGATTAAGTACTGCATAGAAGAAATTCAGACTAAGCTCCCAGTCAAATTTGTGAGTGAAAAGTGAACTGGTTGCCTCGTAGTACAGTCCCCTATGTGTTCAGTTTCCTGCTAGACGATGACGTTCATTTATAAAAAGATGAACCAAATGAGAGCAATGCTATTTCAAATATACTTTGTCCTATAGTTACATAATTAGTGACTGTTAAGCTGACGTGGCCTTCTTTTACATAACTATTGACTCAGCATCCTAAAATCAAATTATATAAATAAGCATCTGGAAGAATACATTTAGTTGTTTCTGATATTGGAACAAATGGTGAACACTTCCCTTTTTTAAAATTCTTAACTGCTTACTGAATAATTATTGGAGCAAATCAGGCTAAGTTATTCTCTGGAGTTGAAAGGCTGCTGCATGTTGTGATAACATGACCATGTGTGAATCAAAACAAAGTAATGGTTTCAAATAACTGTTCAAGTTTATTCATCTCAATTTCCTGGTGGCTGTAAAGTAACAAATCAAATTATACCTGACACAATCTGTAGACACTTACCAACAAATTCCAGATTACTGGCTGTGATCCACTTGGATCTGTAACACTAGCATTCTGGTGACACATCCACTTGGCGTATGATTCAAATCAAGATGAGCAATGCAGGAAATACACAACAGGCCCATTAACTTCTGAATCGGTGTTGGGTTAATGACTGATTAATGTTAACAAAATAAGGGAAAAATTGGAAAATGTCAGGAAAAATTAAATAATAAAATGTAAGATATAAGTAAATAAAGAGATAGGTCTCCTGAAAATGTAAATAAGATTTGAAATTGGAAGACTCAGTTTTGAACCTGAGAGGCAGTAAGTGCTTGATCTAACTAATGTCTGCTGTCCTTGTACTTCAGTTTGGTTGCATTGAACAGCACAGGGGTTAGAACCACATTTTACAGTGGTCTATTACCCACTATAGACCATAGAGCCATTTTTTTCTAGCACCGAGTTTGGTCTCATTACCTACTTCACATTTGTCTTTACCTTTCAAGAACATTATCCATTTCTGGATAGTGGAGGCATGAAGCTCAGCAGCTTGACTCATTCAGCTAAGATCAGAGGTACATCTGCTAAAATCCATCCTGGTTTGTGAATGTAGCTTCCAGAGTATATAAAATGCAAGCATTTGAGGAAAGGAAGTTTTCAAGATGGCCTGTAAGCAATTAATTACCTGGCTTTAGTATCCATCTTAATGTTGCAGTAACAAATTGATTGACTGGCTAATCTGAAAACAAGCATTGCTGGAAATATTCACCAAATCAGGCAGCATTAGTGGTGAAACACTAAATAGTTAGCATTTTAGTCCTAAGATTTATTCTCAGCACAGCTGAGCTAGTAGGAAGAATGTTGATAAGGGACTCTCTTATATAAAAAATAACATTTCATATCCATTTCATTATAGAAATAGGGCTATATTTCATATGTCTACAAGGTAGGTCTCCTGGAGATGTATGAGTCTTCAAACATTGTAATGATTTGATTCTATGATCTTTTGAATCAGACAACCAAGTGGTACTATTAGAGCCAAAATGACATTTGGAAGCATTATTAATCTCAAAACTAAAATAGGTTTGGGGAGTGTGGAATGCTGACATGAAGTAAGTGTAAAAACTACATCTAACAATTTTGGACAGCTTCTCAGTTATAATGGAGGTTGAACTGCAAGCAGATGACTTGCCCCTGCTCTGTTTCAGATTAAATGCTGAGTTTAAGTTTCTGGTTTACTGAAAGGAGTTGAAAACTACTATAAGGAATTTTTAGTTTTCCACTTCTAGCCAACAGGAACATGAGAATCTTTGGCTTGACTTAAAAACTAATGTTTCACATTCCAAACTACACTTTTTTTTCACTCAGACATATCACAAACAATCCTCAAATGCCTAAATCATATTTATCTGTCCTCTCACAATTGACAATGAACCTCCCTATGGCCATGCAGATTCTTCTTCTGGACTGTTGTTTGTATGGATATTCCCCTCAGTCTGGCTTCCAGTGAAAATGAGTTGGAGGGGTTGCTGTTACTGAAGAAAACACAGATGGTGGAATTGCAACTCCATGACTTTAGACCCTGAAAAATCTCTAACCATCTGATTGAAAATCCAATCAAAGTAGATTAAAGTTCTTTGAAAGATTTCTTTATAGAAACATGGAAATATTGATAAATAAGAACAGGACTTGTCTACAAGGCCCTTTCATCCCGTTATCATTCAAAATGATCATAACTTTTTGCTTAATTTCAATGTCTCGGAAGCGATGTCTCAGAAAGGCAGCGTCCATTACTAAGGACCTCCAGCACCCAGGGCATGCCCTTTTCTCACTGTTACCATCAAGTAGGAGGTACAGAAGCCTGAAGGCATACACTCAGCGATTCAGGAACAGCTTCTTCCTCTCTGCTCTCTTGTTCCTCTAAACTGTAATGAATCTATTGCCAGGGGACCCTATTTTTCCTCATTTATCAGTATTGCCAGCCCAGGAATCAATATGGTGAACCTTTCAGAAAGTAATGTCTAAATTGAGTGCTAGAAAGTCATTATTTGAGCAGATAAATGAAACATTAACTGTTTATTCCCCTTCCCAGACGCTGCCTGACTGCCACATTCCTCCAGCATTTTATGTGTGTTGCTTAAGATTTCCAGCATCTGCAGAATGCCTTGCATTTATAATTACAATAAGTAAATATCTTTGAGCTGCCATGTGAACTTCACATTTTAAGTAACCCACACAAAATTCTGGAGGAATTAACTCAGCAAGCCAGGCAGCATCTATGGAGGGGAATGAACAGTTGGCATTTTATTCTGAAACACTTCATCAAGACTGTTGTGTGTGTTGCGCAAGATTTTAAGCATCTGCAGAATCTTTTGTGTTCTTGTGATTTACTTTATAAATAATGCTTCCTTTACTGATTCTAACTAAATTAGTTAACCAGCTACGTGAGTTTGCCATAATCAGCAGGCAATCTCAAATATATTTCTACAGCAGTATTGCAATGTCCAGAGAAAATGAAGGTAAGTGAGCAGACAATTCCATACAAAATTATTGGGCATTTTGTCATACTTGCTTAAATGTTGGCACTGTTTCAAAATGTTGCACTTTATTAACATTACCAAGAATACTGTTTCATACTGAAGCTGCCTATACTGTTCAATAATGGTAGCATTCATAGCATTTCAATCATATCATACAGCTTCAGCAATAGGAACATTAAGGAACAGTAGTAGCCTTCAGGTTGTCCACTATTCATAGCTGTGTTGCTACTGACCTCTATTTTCCTGTGTTTATCCCATGATATTCCTACTAACAAAAAGCTATTGACTTCAGGCTTAAAAGCTCCATTAAGACCAACATTCATACTCTCAATAGTAGTGATCACAAGGTGAGAAAGTGCAGTGTATTTTGGAAAGGGTTTATACTGCAGTTATTGTGTGCTTTAGAGGAGGAAATGAATGTTCAGGGTGGTGGATGGAATGCTAATCAATCAACTTTGTCCCAACTAGAGTCAACATTCTTGAGTGTTGTTGGTGTTGCACTCATCCAGGCAAATTGTGAATATTCCATCACACTTCTGCTTGTGCCTCACTTATGATAAAAAAAAAAGGCTTTGGGTTGTCAAAATGTGAATTAGTTGTTGCAGGATACCCAAACATTCACCTGCTCTTGTGGTCAAAGTATTTTTATGGCTTACCCAGTTATGACTATACCCCTTTCCCACACGAAACCACCATGGTGGGCTTCACAGCTGAACAGATGAGAAGACAGCTGAAACGTCTCAACCCAAGCAAGGCTGCAGGACCGGATGGTGTCAGTACCAGGGTGTTCAAAGCCTGTGCACCTCAGCTATGTGGAGTACTTCGCCTTGTATTCAACCTGAGCCTGAGGCTCTAGAGGGTTCCTGTGCTGTGGAAGATGTCCTGCCTCGTCCCTGTGCTGAAGATGCCGCGTCCCAGCGGCCTCAATGACTACAGACCGGTGGCATTAACCTTCCACATCATGAAGACCCTGGAGAGACTTGTTCTGGAGCTGCTACGGCCTATGGTGAGGCCACACTTAGATCCCCTCCAGTTCGCCTACCAGCCCCGACTAGGAGTTGAGGATGCCATCATCTACCTGCTGAACCGTGTCTACGCCCACCTGGACAAGCCAGCGAGTACTGTGAGGGTCATGTTTTTTGACTTCTCCAGTGCGTTCAACACCATCCGCCCTGCTCTGCTGGGGGAGAAGCTGACAGCGATGCAGGTGGATGCTTCCCTGGTGTCATGGATTCTTGATTACCTGACTGGCAGACCACAGTACGTGTGCTTGCAACACTGTGTGTCCGACAGAGTGATCAGCAGCACTGGGGCTTCACAGGGGACTGTCTTGTCTCCCTTTCTCTTCACCATTTACACCTCGGACTTCAACTACTGCACAGAGTCTTGTCATCTTCAGAAGTTTTCGGATGACTCTGCCATAGTTGGATGCATCAGCAAGGGAGATAAGGCTATGGTAGGAAACTTTGTCATATGGTGTGAGCAGAATTATCTGCACCTTAATGTGAAAAAGACTAAGGAGCTGATGGTAGACCTGAGGAAGCTAAGATACCGGTGACCCCTGTTTCCATCCAGGGGGTCAGTGTGGACATGGTGGAGGATTACAAATAACTAGGGATAAGAGTTGACAATAAACTGGACTGGTCAAAGAACACTGAGGCTGTCTACAAGAAGGGTCAGAGCCGTCTCTATTTCCTGAGGAGACTGAGGTCCTTTAACATCTGCCGGACGATGCTGAGGATGTTCTACGAGTCTGTGGTGGTCAGTGCTCTCATGTTTGCTGTTGTGTGCTGGGGTAGCAGGCTGAGGGTAGCAGACACCAACAGAATCAACAAACTCATTTGTAAGGCCAGTGATGTGGTGGGGATGGAACTGGACTCTCTGACGGTGGTGTCTGAAAAGAGGATGCTGTCCAAGTTGCATGCCATCTTGGACAATGTCTCCCATCCACTATATAATGTACTGGGTGGGCACAGGAGTACATTCAGCCAGAGACTCATTCCACCGAGATGCAACACAGAGCATCATAGGAAGTCATTCCTGTCTGTGGCCATCAAACTTTACAACTCCCCCCTTGGAGGGTCAGACACCCTGAGCCAATAGGCGGGTCCTGGACTTATTTCCTGGCATAATTTACATATTACTATTTAATTATTTATGGTTTTAAACAAAAACCAATTTCCCCCGGGATCAATAAAGTATGACTATGACTATGACTATGACTATGACTATGACTAAATCTCTGATCTAACCTCCAAGATATTAATGAAAGGGGGGAAGTTATATTTCATTAGGAGTTTGAGGAGATCTAGTATGTCACCTGAATCACTCACAAATTTCTACAGCTGTGCAGTAGAGAGCATTCAAACTTGCTGCATCACTGTCTGGTATGGGTCGGGGTGCAGTGTGTGCTACTGCACAGGATCGAGGTAAGCTGTAGAGAGTTGTAAAATTAGTCAACTCTATCATGGGTACCAGCTTCCATCATATCCAAGACATCTTCAAGGAGCAAAGCCTCAAAAAGGAGATATCCATCATTAAGGACTACCACCACCCAGGACAGACCCCCTTCTCATTATTACTGTCAGGAAAGAGGTACAGAAGCCAGAAGGCACACACTCAGTGATTCAGGAACACTTTCTTCCCCTCTGCCAGCCAATTTCTGAATGGACATTGAACCCATGAACACTACCTCACTACTTTTATTTTATTTCTGTTTTTGTTTTATTTCTGTAATTACTTCTGCTGCGACATTAACAGATTTTCTCAACACATGCCGGTGATATTAAACGTGATTCTGATTCAGTGATGATATTCTCACTGATGGTTGAGTATAGGTGGATAGACTCTCTCTAATTAGTGAGTCTACATTTGGTGCCAGGCCATAACAAGGACTGAAGCCAAGCGGACCTGGCAAGCCCACACAGAACACCAAAGAGCCAATTTTTAGTCTAGAAGTGCCATTTGATTAACTGTTGAACAATTCCATAATTTGCTGATGGAAGAGTGTGGTCTTCAGTGATCAGCTGGATTAGATTTGTCCTAGCTTTCTAGACAAGACATTCTAGGTAATTTTTCAAATTGTCAGATAGATGCAAGTATTATAAATATACAGAAAGAGATTCTCCAGAGGTGCAGCTCACTCTGGATCGTAAATCTTGCCATTCAACCTAGGATGTTCTATGATCCTATAGCCTTTTCTATAGCCAGTAGTCTCCACTATTTCTTAAAGTCATGATGTGTGAATTATTTGAAGACCTTTGTGATGGTGGAGACTTCAAAAAGAACCCCAGATGTATCACCAGCTCAGTGATTGTGACTGAAAATGATGGAAAATACTTCCATCTTGTTTTTGAAAATGAAGGTAATATTTTTAACATTGGAATGTTTCACTCCGAGGAACTGGAATGCATCAGCATTCACAAAAGTAAAATGAATTGGTGAATATGAGGATGAGGCAGCAGAGCTTTTGATAACCTTATTGTGGAACAAGACTGGCTAGGCAGGACACATTTACACTCAGTGGCCGCTTTATCAGGTATATTTGTACAACTGCTTGTTAATGCAAATGTCTAATTGGCTAATCATGTGGCAGCAATTCAATGCATAAAAGCATGCAGACTAGTTCAAAAGGTTCAAATGTTGTCAGACCAAATTTCAAAACAGAAAGAAGTGTAACCTAGGTGACTTTAACTGTGAAGTGATTGTTGGTGTCATATAGGGTTTTTTGAGAATCTCAGAAATTGCTGATCACCTGTAGCTTTCACACACAACATTCTCCAAAGTTCACAGAGAATGGCACAAAAAGCAAAAAAAAACCATCCAGTCAGTGGTATTTATGTGGGTGAAAATACCTCATTAAAAAGTGGGGTCAGAGGTCAGACTTGCTCAAGGTGATAAGAAGGTGACAGCAACTTAAATAACGATAAGTAACTTAAATAATGATATGTTAAAAAGTGGTATGCAGAAGAGAATCTCTGAACATACAATACATTGAATCTTGAAGTGGATGGGCTACAACACAGAAGACTTTGAGCATACAGACAGTGGCCTCTTTATTAGTTAATAAAGTAGCCACAGAGCTTATTTTAATCAATTCCAGAAAAATCCTGGGCAATTCAGTCTGGCATTAAGTAAAGCAATCCCATTGAGCAGGCTGTGCTTGAAGGAAGATAGTTTGGAAATGGGGCTGGCTACATTGCTCAACTTGTGGAGCATTGCTTGTAATATTTTTGCAGAGCAGAGTCACTTGGATCTTTCCACCCAAAAGAGATAAAGACATAAGAAGGAATTGTTATCAGTGGGAAAAGGCAGAACAAGAAGGAGGGAGAAAATATATGTCATTAAAAGTACGGAAATGTTTACACTAGCCCAATAGATGATGGTTTTATAGAGCAATATAGTATGGATGCAGGCCCTTCAACTCAACTAGTCCATGCCAGCCACAGTGCTCTTCCTGTTGATCCCAGCTTTGGCCCATATCCCTTCAAACCCTGCCCCTCCATGCAACTATCCACGTGCTCTATGTAAAGGAACAGAGTAGCACAATTTTTTTTTAAGATTAGCTTTATTTGTCACATACACATCAAAACATGCAGTGAAATGCCTCGTTTGCTTCAAATTAAATCAGCAAGGATTGTGCTAGGCAGTCTGCAAGACAGTTTCTTTTTTTTTTAAAAATAGCTTTGGAACCTGCAGAATCTCCATTGTTCATTTTCCTTCCCAATACCTGTAAATCCAAATTAGACTAACATTCATTTAAAGTACTGGGATAATAATCTGTGACCATAGGCAGCAAATAATTTGTCATTACCAACCATTGTTTCAGTAGTCATAATCTTGGAAATTCCTTTGGCCCTGTGCTTCTGTGATGGATATTGGCCTGCTTTCTCTATCATAATTTAAGGTGTTTTATAATGTAGGTGCCTATGTCAGATATTGTAATGTTACTTCATCCAGCTACCTAGTTTGCCCTTTTGTCATTTGAGGCTGGATTAAGAGGCAGGATACTCCAATTATATATCCTTTCAAAATGTTTGTGAATTTCAACTTTCCTGAGGATGCTATTTTTCACCCTGCATTTGATAATGGTGCAAGCAGACGGAACTACCATCACAGAGGAGGTCCAGGAGCCTTAAGAGTCAAACTCAGTGATTCAGCTTCATTGGTTTCTTCATCTGATTTCGGAATGTTCCATGAACCCATGAAACTATGTCATTATTCTAATTTTAATTCTGATTCTGAAAATGGAGGGCAACTACTCTCTGTCCTATTTCCAGTAAACAGGTATGCAAGGAGCCTTCATAAAGATAGGATTAAGCTTTACTGCAATGGCCAGCTTGGACAAATAGTCTTCTCAAATAGTGTCTTGAGGCTTAGTAAAAAGGAATAACCCCTTGGGCTAGGTTCTGACATGTCTGTCTAATGTATGTTAACTCATTCCACAAGAAGTAATCTGTACCTTTTGAAATTTATTAACAAATTAAGTTAGCAGACCATCAAGTAAAGCTAAAAGCGAATTATTGATTAAGATGTTCAATAGATCGGAAGATTGTACAAAGAAAGTACGGACAAAGTAGTAAGGATAGCAAACCTAGGTCAATAACTGTCATATTTATCACTAAAATGAATCTCCAAAACGTTTCATCGATACTGATCTCCAAAACTCTTCATTGGTACCAGGTACTGATCAGTAATGTAGAAAATGTCAAGGTGAAGTATTTAGAAACTGAAAACTTTTTGAAGTAGCAGTTAGAAAAGTAAAGGATATTAAGAAGACTTTATGGAGTGTGCAGTTGAGAATGAATAAGAGAAGAAAGAAGATTTCATCCATAGCAATGTCACTGTGCAGGGCATATATTAACCTACGCATTGAAAGGAATCACAAGATTGGATATCAGATTTGGATCAACAATTTTACAATTGCCTCAGGGTCAGAATATTGCAGCTTCATGCTCTAAAGACTTTAAAACATCTGCTATGATGCTAAAGTGCGGTACTGATGACTACCATTTAAGCAAAGCTGCAACAATTCAGGTTAAAACCTGGGATTGGCTAAGAAACTGGTGGAGTGGTAGAAAACAAGTGGTATTTCTTAGAAAAGGTCATGCCTGAGTGGAGAGAGGTGCTGAGCAACATAGCTTGGGGATTGTCGTCTCTAGTGTACATGAATGATCTGCATCCAGAACCTCAATTCAGATTGCTTATGTTTACAAATTATAGCTAATCAAAATGGACAGAGAAATAAGGAAATAAAATAAACTGCAGAACATGTTGAGCAAAATAGGAATACTTTATACTTTATTGTCGCCAAACAATTGATACTGGAGCGTACAATCATCACGGCGATACTTGATTCTGCGCTTCACGCTCCCTGGAGTACAAATCGATAGTAAATATTAAAAATTTAAATTATAAATCATAAATAGAAAATAGAAAAAGGAAAGTAAGGTAGTGCAAAAAACCGAGAGGCAGGTCCGGATATTTGGAGGATATGGCCCAGATCCGGGTCAGGATCCGTTCAGCAGTCTTATCACAGTTGGAAAGAAGCTGTTCCGAAATCCGGCCGTACGAGTCTTCAAGCTCCTGAACCTTCTCCCGGAGGGAAGAGGGACGAAAAGTGTGTTGGCTGGGTGGGTCATGTCCTTGATTATCCTGGCAGCACTGCTCCGACAGCGTGCAGTGTAAAGTGAGTCACTGTAAAGATGAAGCCACACTCAGGTTGGAGGAACAACACCTTATATTCCGCCTGGGTAGCCTCCAACCTGATGGCATGAACATCGACTTCTCTAACTTCCGCTAATGCCCCACCTCCCCCTCGTACCCCATCTATTATTTATTTTTATACACACATTCTTTCTCTCACTCTCCTTTTTCTCCCTCTGTCCCTCTGAATATACCCATTGCCCATCCTCTGGGTTCCCCTCCCTCCCCCTTCTTGTCTTTCTTCCCGGACCTCCTGTCCCATGATCCTCTTGTATCCCTTTTGCCTATCACCTGTCCAGCTCTTGGCTCCATTCCTCCCCCTCCTGTCTTCTCCTATCATTTTGGATCTCCCCCTCCCGCTCCAACTTTCAAATCCCTTACTCACTCTTCCTTCAGTTAGTCCTGACGAAGGGTCTCGGCCTGAACCATCAACTGCACCTCTTCCTAGAGATGCTGCCTGGCCTGCTGCGTACACCAGCAACTTTGATGTGTGTTCCAAGGATGGAAGATTGGTTTGTGTGATATGTTGGGCTGTGTTCACGATCTTCTGCAGCTTCTTCGGTCTTGGACAGGACAACTTCCATACCAGGTTGTGATGCACCCTAGAAGAATGCTTTCTACAGTGTATCTACAAAAGTTAGAGAGGGTTTTAGGGGACAGGCCAAATTTCCTTAGCTTCCTCAAAAAGTAAAGGTGCTGGTGGGCCTTCTTGGCAGTGAACTCTGTTTGGTTGGACCAAGTCAGGTCATTTGTGATATTGACCCTGAGGAATTTAAAGCTTTTGACCTGTTCCACTTGCGCACCACCGATGTAAATGGTGTCGTGCAGTCCACTACTCCTTCTGAAGTCAACAACCAATTCCTTCGTCTTGCTGACAATGAGGGATAGGTTATTGTCTTCGCACCATGCCAGCAGGTTCTTAATTTCCTCTCTGTACTTAAACTCATCATTACCCAAGATACGGCCTACAATTGTGGTGTCATCAGCAAACTTATACTGGAAGGATAATGGTAAGTAAAAGTTAAAGCAGACATTTGTATCTTACTATATATTGAAAGAAAAATAAGAAGCAAATGAGGATAATACTGTATAATGTTGAAACAATAAAAGTTGTAATTTTTTATAGCAGAGTCTAAAATTATACAACTACTACATAGCAGTAATTCATGTGAACTAATCTTATGCTGTAAATGTCAGGTTATTACAATGAAATTCGATGGTGTAATATTGCATGTAGTATCCAATTACCATACTCCAAAGACAATTGCACTACTCCAAAGAGAACTATATGAGGTCATTCTTACCCTCAGCCATTAGGCGCTATAATAAGTCAACCTCTAGCCAGGGAGGTGATGACACCCTATGTTAGACTGTTTGAGGTAACTTATTTTTTTATCCTTTCCTGCTTCCCTTTTAACACTCGTATATTTGTACATCTGTGCACTTGTAATGCTACTGTGATACTGTAATTTCCTTTGGGATCAATAAGGTATCTGTCCATCTATCAACTTCAGCCCATAAGAAGCACAAGAGAGATAGAAAATGTAATGGTCAAGAGTGTTCCAGTGTGCCAGGCAGTGACATAAGAATTGTCAGATACAGTATTAAAAAACTGCCATAGCAGAAAATATTAAAATTATAACTATGCTATAAATATTCAGCAGGATTAGGCTGCACCAGTGTAGGGAAATAGAATTAACATTTTAAGGTTGAAGATCCTTCATATGAAGTGGTGTGACCTGCTGATTATTTTATGATTTTCTGTTTTCATATCATACATGGTCCATTGAATCTATGCCGACCATCAAATATCAATTTGCACTAATCCTACATTAATCCAATTTTTAATCTCTCTGCATTCCTGTCAATTCATCCCCTGCCCCTCCCCCATCTCCCATGTTCTATCACAGTGGCCAATTAACCTGCTAACTACGTATATCTTTTGGATGTATGACAAAACCACAGAGCCCAGGATAAACTAACATGGTGATATGGATAAAGTTCGTTTTTCACGAAGATGTGCTGGCATTGGTGAGGGTTCAGAGGAGGTTCACAAGGATGATTCCAGGAATGAAAGGGTTATCATATGAGGAACATTTGATGGCTCTAGGCCTGTACTTGCTGGAATTTAGAAGGCTGAAGGGGGATCTCATTGAAACCTTCTGAATGTTGAAAGGCCTAGACTGAGTAGATGTAGAAAAGATGTTTCCCATGGTGGAGAAGTCTAGGACAAGAGGGCACAGCCTCAGGATAGAGAGGTGTCCATTTAGAACAGATATGCGGAGAAATTTCTTTAACCCGAGGGGGCTGAATTTGTTGAATTTGTTACCACTGGCAGCTCTGGAGGTCAGGTCATTGGGTATATTTAAGGCAGAAATTGATAGTTTCTTGATTGGCCATGGCATCAAAGGTTATAGGAAGGCGGCCAAGGAGTAAGACAGAGGAGGGAGAAAATAGGATCAGCCATGATTGAATGGTGAAGCCAACTCGATGGGTCAAGTGGCCTAATTCTACTCTTGTGGTCCTATGGTCTTATGGACTAAACCTGAGGTGAGAATTGGATTGCAGGAGCTATTGGACAGCAGTCTGCTAACTACGCTACCATTGCACACACTTTTGTCAAAATATTTCAACACTAATAGTCTGTCACAGAATGTCCAAGATGTCTCGCGTTAAAACTCACACAAACATTTTCCATTACCACAGAGAATGAAGCTTGTAGAACAAGCCAGCCTAGTCGTACAGGTTAAGAGGACCATTATGAGGAGATCAGAGTTGCAGAAAATGGTGGGGCTGTGATGTATTATCAGATAGCTTGTTTACAGGCTTGTTCAATTAGTTGATCGAATCAGAATAGAATTGTGGAATTGGTTGGAAAGCTTTGAATGTAACTGACATCACATATCAGCATACTGAAAATAGGAGCAACACACAATCTGGTGGAAGAACTCAACAGGGTGAGAACCATCAGCGGGAGGAAAGAAGTTGTTTGACAGTCCTGATGCAAGGTTTTGGCCTGAAATGTTGGCAGTTTCTTTCCTCCCGCTGACGCTGCTGTACCTCCTGAGTTCTTCCAGTCGTCTGAGTGTTACTACGGGTTCCAACATCTGCAGTCTGTTGTGTCAACTTGGGTCTTTCCATGGTTAAAAGAGTAGATTCTCATCAGAATATAGGTGAGAGGGAGTAGTGGTGGGGGTATGCAGGGAGAGGATACGTCCCTGTTCTCACTTTAACTGTTCCATTATCCTGTTCCTACCAGCCAAGTTATAGCAGAGTCAGGGTCAAAACATCTGACCTCAAGTAGTTCAAAATCAAACGGCTTATGAAGGAAGCAATAAAGGTCAATTAGCAGAACTGTCTAAACCAGTGGAGGTCTTGTGGCTGAATTTCCCAGCAAGTCATACCATGGCAGTACCACAAGCTGCACGCAACAATCATGCATCAGAAAGAGGTTGGCAAGGAGTGGCCGCAAATTTGGGACTGGTGTGTTTACATGCACATTTACAGAAACCCCAAACTCTGCTGCACTTACGAGGAGAAATGTCAGCATTCATTTCAGCTTGGCTAGCAGCATTTCCTCTCAAAAGAAATGTTTTTGTTTGTCATTTCAGTGACCTCTTTGGTCTGTTACATTGAACGGGGCTATGTTTCATTGCATAGCGTAATATTATTACCAGAGCTACTGGAACAACTGAGGGGCCTGATGTCACAGCAGTGGCCGTCATTGAATTAAAACATGTTCAGACGGCTGATTTGGAAAAGCAACAGAAATGCACCACACCTTTACAAAAACAATAAGGAAATGGAAATAAACACAGAATGAAGATGCATTATACAACGATGATAGTACAACTATTAATTTCTCTTCCCTTCCTCTCTCCCATTGAATAACTATTACCTGCCATGAATCCCTCTGCCTTTTATTCGGCCTTGATGTTTGCATTGTAAACTCTGGGCACTGTGTATAGTGTATTGACTGTTGTATGACATTAGTCATACGATGAAAATCATTTTTCAGAGGCTATAATTAATGACTTTGAAATGTAACCTCTCTATCTACTGGCTTTTTACTCCATCCCTTGTTGCCTATGTATATCAACCCACACGCTGTTACATATTTGTTGAACCATCCACTGTGACCTCCTCCGAAGAGCTGTAATGTTTCTTCTTGCAATAAGAATTTGCTTTCTCTTGCTGCCCTTTCTGCTTTGACACATGTAATTTAAATCACAAAAATGGTTATGCTTTAATTCTGAAATCATTCCCTGCTGACTGCATACTCATTGCAGCCTCAGCCTTCCTAAAATAGCACATTTCATTCATACCTGTATTCAGTGCGACTGCCTCATATTACATCTGGATTGCACACAAGTATAAAATTACTTCCAAATGGAGAGACGCAAGCATCAATTCTTCCCGCCTTGTCAGCCCCCACGTCCATGCACATGAATTTAGCTTTCCTGAGGCTCCTAAGTAGTTTGAAAACCTATTGCATCACACTAATTACAATTATTAAGCACTCAGATTTTAACATAACTTATAATATAGGTAATCAAAACCATGTTTACTTTTAGTGAGGACTGAAAAAGATTCAGTTCTCAACCTGTTCATTATGTAGGTTGATTGCATGTTGCTTTATCTGTTAGAATACCAGATTGGTACTTTATTAAGTAAATAATTGAATTTGGGCAAAAAATAAATTAAATGCGAACACTGTTGTTTGGAAAAACCTTACATGGTCTAAGGTCAAGTAAAGAACTAGTTTTGGAACAAAGGATGTAACATTGCAGTTTGTATTAGAGAGGGTGCAGCAATATGCGTTTCTGATGGTGGATTGATATAAACCTTGCAGGTCACATAATCAAAGCAGGACAAAGAATAGAAATGGATTGTTGAAGTACACCACCGTAACTGTTCCTTCTGGGTTAATTGTATCTTGGAAACAGACCACGGGCAATTTTTCAAGAGCCACTGGTTATGTCACACTAGATGAATTACACAGGATTGAGCAGACACAAAGAATTTGCACCTGAAATTTACACAAGTCCCCAAATCCAACTTAACGAGCCTGATTTGGAAGTAATAGCTATCTGATACCTCCTTCGAGCTGTGCCTTGAGTAACAGCATAATTAATGACCACCACACTTGATGGAGATGACAAGTTGGCATCCACAGGACCCAAGGGAGGCTGTAGAAGCTGGAAATCTGGATCAACACACATAAGGTGCTGGAGGAAGATCAGCCCCCAATGCAGGGTCTCAGCTAAAATGTCAACTCCTCATTTCCCACTTTAGATGCTGCTTGACCTGCTGAGTTCCTCCTGCACTTCTCATGTGTTGAAGCTGAAATTACTCCTTCTATTTATTTTCCACCCAAATTCAAAAGAAAGTTGGTTTTCTACTTATTAGCCATTTTATCTAAAATTTATATTTAGTATCTTTTATGTCTCTAGCTACAATCTTTGAGATTGAAGAAAATGAGATTTTTTTTAAAATCAGTAACTTCAATTGATTATAGTGAGTTAAAAAATATGTTGTAAGGTAGAATTGGAAATTTGACCCATTTATTGGCTGATCCGATTGAAGCTTGTCTGTGGTCTAGCAGGGTGCGACTGAGGCTCCTCTGTAAGCTTTGAGAGGGATGCAGCCTGCTATTTGTTACTGCCTGACATCATACAGCACCTGTAATGGGGCTTGGTTTTTGGGTCCAATACACAGATAGAGGATCAAGTTTTTGTCTTCATGGCTGTGGAATCAGAATCAGGTTTAATATCACCAGCATATGATGTGTAATTTGTTAACTTAGTGGCAAGAGTACAATAGTATAGCAGTACAGGATAATATAGAAAAAAAGAAACAAGCAATAAATAAATAGATTACATATAAGTAAATAAATAAATTACCTGTAGCTTTGCAAATACTGAAGAGAAATTTGAAAGGAATATAAAATTACAGATTTGTCAGGGAGTGAATGATGGAAAGGCTCTTAGCATTTCCTTCTCTGTCAAGTTGCAATCAAGTGATATGGAAGACATATTGTCTGGAACTAGTCATATATCTGGTTGAGCTGATTTAGTGCAAAGTGATTAGGGGGTTTTAGTTCATGAAATGAAGAGGATGACAGGCAATTAGAGCAAGTAACTAAGCTGGTTCATGGAATGCTGCTTTTATGGCAAAGAAGGTATCATTAGTAAATTTGATGTAACTTTTCTGAGCATTGGTGAGACTACACCTGAAATATTGCACATAGTTTTGATCTGTGTAGTTATGGAAGAATGTGTGTGTTCGTCCCTCTTCAACGTCGATCAGGACTTCGACACCATTATGATAGTGTCGAGACTAGCGCATGATTTGGATTTAAGTGAGGGAGAGTTGCGCAGCGTCAGCCTCGCTCTCTCTTCCCAATTCCCATCTGGATCCAGTGGCAAGACAGAGTTGAGACAGCTGGAGATGGGACTAGGCGCAGTGGATGACCAGTACGTCTTCTGTGTCTTGTCGAGCTCTACATGTTCCACGACGCTTGCAGAGACCGCCTTCTTGACCGTTGGACCTTCCGTTGGTCTCGTCCACTCAATCTGCCGGAGTCTGTCTTCACATGCTGGGATAGACAACTCCCTATCTCACGGAGGGTTTGAGACCGTCGGCTACCCACACCTGGTTTAGCTGACTTGTCGAAGCTGTTGCCCGGGGTGTGGCCACTGTCGCAAGCAAACAGCTACAGGGAGCCACAGGTGAGAGCTGAGTGCCAGGTGGGGACCAAAGGTGGACTAACCACCTTGAAAGGGATGCGACATGTTACCCCACCAGAGGTGCTACCCCTCCCTGACACCCCGTACACCCCTGTGGAAGAATATACTTCTATTGGAGGTTAAGTTGATTCCTGGAATGAAGTGTTAGCCCCATAAAAAAAGGTTGAAATAAGTAAGTTATAGAGTTATTGGAATATGTGGTAATCATATTGAAACAATATATTCTGAGGTGGATTGATAGAGTGGATGCTATGATGTTTCACTGTGTGTGTGGGGGTACTAAACATTTAGGATTACTCTTTGAAGATGAGGGCAAGAAGGAGTTTATTCTCTTTAGAATTCTCTAAACCAGAGATCTGTGGAGGCAGAATTATTGAATACAAAGCAAAAGCTAACAGACAATCTAACCGAGAAGAATCAAGGGGTAAAGGGAAAGTGAGGTTGATTCCAAGGTTGGATCTGCTATTGAACAATGGAAAGGTCGACTGACCTGTTCCGGCTTCCGTTTCTAATATTCCTATGCAAGTTCTTAAGTCAAGGGGCAATATTACAATAGTTTAAGTCAAGCCGCACACAAAAGAGGATGATTGTGGTTATTGGACTGTGTATTATCCCAATTCCAGTGTATCCTGTGGTACTTTGTTAAAGATGTAGCCTAGACTCAAACCATCTTCAGTTACTTCAGCAATGATCGTCTATCATTAGTTGTTCGAAAATACATGAACAACATTCAATTCTTAAAACAACAGCTCAGTAAATTGAGCAGCCCATACCCTCATGCAGCAAGACCTGGGTAATATTCAGGTATGAGATGACATGAATCAAATAACACTCATTATCAACAGACATCCCCAACAGACAGTGGGCATCACCAACAAACAGTTTTATCTTCTATTCACTGGTGTTGCTATTGCTAAGTCCCCAGTGATCAACATTCTTGGAATCAAAAACTGATCAGTATTGTCCACATAAATACTGTGGCTACACTTGCAGATTAGACTCTGTGTGTGCAGTGGTAAATGACTCACCTCCTAATAACCAAAATCCCTCATATATTTCACAAATGAGCATTCACAAATCTTGAAGGCCCGTACTGAGATTGTGATGAAGTGGTCTCCACCGATGAGTATAGCCAGAATAACGTTAATGTTTGACACATTCTATCACAATCTTTGCATCACAAGGTCAGATGTGTGTATGCTTGCTAATGACTGCATAAAGTTCAGTCACACTTTCAACTCCTCTGCAAATACAGGAACCCGAGATAGAAGCAGGAGTAGACCACTTCAATTCTTGTAGCTGCACCATCTTTCAACACTATGGCTGATCTTAGACAACAGCAGCACTATCTTAATATACCCTTATTCCCCTTGCATCTAAAAATCTATCAGTTATTTTCTTAGATCCAATCAGTGACTGAGCCTCCACAACCGTGTTGGGTGGAGAATTTGTATGTTTTCCTATCTTCCAGGTGAAATTTCATGAAATAATGAAGTCTTAGCATTATATTCTAGTCCTCTCAGAATATCAGTACAGATTGACAACAACATCTCCTATACCATCACATCAGCACATGTGCACCTACAAAGCTGTGTGCTTAAACCCCGCTCTACTTGCTATATACCCATAATTGTGAGACTAAGTACAGCTCCAGTGGTGTTGCTGGCTGATTCAAAGGTGGTGACAAATTGGCATATAGGTGGCAGATTGAAAATCTGGCTGAATGGTGCCACAACAACCTCTCACTCAACATCAGCAAAACCAAAGAGCTGATTATTGACTACTGGAGGAAGAAGTCAAAGGTTCAGGAGTCGGTCCTCATTTGGAGATTGGAGGAGGAGAATGTCAGCAACTTTAAGTTCCTTGGCGATATCATATTTGAAGATCTGTCCTGCGACCAGCACTTAAGTGTCATTAGTTAGAAGGGATGGCAACGTCTTTACTTTCTTAGAAATTCGAGTAGATTTGGCATGTCATCTAAAATGTTGACAAACGTCTATAGATGTACATCGCAGAGTATCTTGACTGGTTGCATCATGGCCTGGTATGGAAAATCAATTCCCAGGAACAGAAAAGTCTATAGAAAGTGGTGAATACAACCCAGTGGTTCACAGGCAAAGCCCTCCCCACATTAAGTGCACTTACAAGGAGCACTACTACAAGAAAGCAGAATCCATCATCAATGATCTCTGCCTACCAGGCCAGGCTCTCTTATTACCATCAGAGAGGAGATACAAGAACAGTTATTACCCAATAGCCATCAGGCTCCTGCATCAGTATAGATAACTTCACTCACCTCAACTCTGAACCAACTCCATAACTGAAGATTCATATTCAAGGACTCTACAGCAAAGTTCTCAGAATTACTATTTTTTGATTTACAATTTGTCTTTTTTGCACATTGGTTGTTTGTCAGTCTTTTTTGTGTATAGTTTTCATAATTTCTATTGTATTTCTGTATTTTCCTGTAAATTACTACAAGAAAATTAATTTCAAGGTGACATGTACATATTAAATTTACTTTGAATGCTAGCATTGCTTTTGCCTTTCTTAATATGGAATCAACTTGTAAGTTAACTTTTATGGAATGCTGCACTGGGACCCGCAAGCCCAATTGCATCTCTGATTTCTGAATTTAGAAATAATTCTTGCCCTTATTCCTCCTATCAAAATGCATGACTATATATTTGCCTACACTGTAGGCTGACAATAAACTGCAAGGCCGTAATAAGGTAGATGTGAGTTAAGTGTCCACCTTATTGTACTAGGGAACTATTCAATAGTTTTATAACAGAAGCTGTCCTTAAGCCTGGTGATACATAATTTCAGGCTTCTTTATTTTCAGTCCAATGAGTGGGTGGAGAAGAGTGACTATCCAGGGGGTGGTATTTCACTTATATTTGCTGTTTTGTTGAGGCAGTGATAAGTGTAGACAGAGACCAGGCTGATTACCATGATGGGTCCACAACTCTAAACTCCTATCAAGCCCTGCAAGAATTCCATATTTCACTAAGATCCACTGCTGAAAGACCATTAAATGGAACTATACTGTATCTGTTCCTCTCCCTCTGGATGCTGTCTGATATGCTGAGTTTCCAGCATTTTCTTTTTTTTTCAGTTTTCCAGAAAGGGTGGTTATTTTTAAATTTTCATTTTCTATGGAAAACTACCTGACTAAATGTATTGAGTGGTAATTGCACTCCTCTATGAATGATGGTGCTGCCTCATCTTATTTTACATGACTCTTTTCTTCTGTTCTTTACTTCTGTTTTCCAATTATCCCAGCCTGGCTGTTTCACAAATTGCTGCAAGATTTTCTGTCTAACCAATTCTTTAAAATCAAAGTATTACATAAAATATAAAGATTGATGGATGATCTTAGAAGAAAAGGAATTGAGTTGCATTGATTATAATTATGAATTCTTTTATCCCTAAACCTTCAAATGAGGAACACAGTAATAGATTAATTTTATTCTCAACCCTTTGTGGCTGCCTGTCACAGGACTGTTTGATTTTCATTCATTGATCACTGTGTATAAAAATGTTTCTCATTGTACATTCTTCTTCTGCCAAATGTCATAAATGATGCTCTTGATCCCAATTCTGTGGGAGTTTATTGAATCTCTTTATGATTTTAAGAAGAAAAGAAAGCCTGTATCTTGTTTCTTCTTGGCTCTCAACCCTGTTGGGTGGCACATTAATGTGGCTGGTAGAGTTACTGCATCACTGCTCTGGTACCTCAATTCAATCCTGGCCTCCTGTGCTGTTTGTGTGGTGTTGGCATGCTCTTGTGAGTGCATGGGTCTCCTCACCTCATCCCGGGTGCTTCAGGTGCCTCTCAATGCCATGCGAGTTGATAGGTTAATTGGCCTTACTTTAAGTAGACGTCATGGAAATTTCATGGGAATAGATTACAGGGATAATTAGTGGGGAATGCATAGCTCTGCAAGTCATCATGGGCTGAATAACGTCCTTCAGTTTCACAAGGGAAATCGTAAATATAGAATGGACATGGATTTAAGATGTTCACTCTATTTCTTTCCCAACAGTTATTGGCTTACATGATCTGTTGAGCTTCTCCATCTTTCACTATTTTTGCACCATGCTGAAGGATCTGTCCTGCTCAGTCTAAAGCCTTGACAGATCTTGACGCAGGATCTCATCCCGAGGCTTCTGCTAGCCCTTTGCCTCCATAAATACTGGATGACCTACTGAGTTCCTTCTGCAGTTTGACTTGTACTCCAGATTTCCAGCATCTACTAAATAGAGTTACAGAATAATGCCCTTTGACCCAATTTTCCCATGCTGTCCATAACGCCCATATTAGTTTGTCCCATTTTTCCTGCATTTGGCTTTTATCTCTTGAAATATTTCCTCTCTCTTGTTTTTTTTTATTTGCTTCAGTCATTTCCTCTGGCAGATCATTCCTTATCTCTGTGTTTCTGTACCATCTTTAAATGTTTAATTAATAAAAAAAACTTACAGTATGGACAACTGGGAAGCTAGGACCCAATTTCTGTCTATTGTGCTACTGCCCTTTTTGTTTCATGGCCTTTAGTTCTGAGTCTATTGTGAACCATTTTGAAACCTATTATGTGGCACTTTATCAAACTCCATTTGGAAGTCCACATACATCACATCAACTACATTTTGGTCATTGACTTTCTGTTACTTAAAAGATACTATTAAGATGCTTGCTACCTCCTGCCTTTAAGTAAATGCTTGTTGTGTTTCTCTAATCAATGCACATATTTCCAAATGACTGATATTCTATTCAAATTACTGTTTTTACAACTAGGTTAGATTGACAGGTCTGCGATCAGTGGGTTTATTCTTGTATTCTTGAGTAAAGGTATAACATATGAAATTTTTTAATTCTTTGTCTATCAATATTATCATGTTTCCATCTGGATTGAAGTGACCAAATCTAATTCTATGTCCTTATACCTTTAATCTTAGTGATATACGTTGATTGGTCTGTCAGTGCGCTTTCAGTGAAGGTCATAAATCTTGACAAGGTAAATGAATGAGGATAGGTTTAGTACCTTTCCTCTTTTACTTATAAACATTATATTGAATGAGCCTTAGTGTAACACAAACTGAAAATCTTTACAAGTCTGTTGCAAAAGCAATAAAAATATCATAATCAAATCATAACATGTAGACCAACATCTATACAAACGCAGTCCTTAAATGCTGTGTGAGCGGTTCTCACCAAGCAAATATTTGTATTATTAGTTATATAATATTCACAAAAATAAATTTGTACCATCATGTATTGGTTGCATCAAGGCGTTAACAAATTATGAGCACATAACCATGTGTGTGTGTGTGTGTGTGTGTGTGTGTGTGACTGAGAGAGAATGTGTGAGAGAGAGAAAGACATAGGGTGTGTGTGCACGCACGTGTGTGTGTGAGAGAGAGTGTATGTGCATGTGTGTGTGTGTGTGTGTGTGTGTGTGAGAGAGAGAGAGAGAGAGAGAGGAGAGATAGCTAATTCCACGCAATTGGATTATTTCTGGGAACATCTGGGAAAAAACATTGTTTTTAGAAATACTGACATATGAAATTAAGCTGAAATCATTCTTTTACAGTTTATGGAGAGAAGAACTTTGGCCAAACTCAGTGTGGGGAAGGTGTGGTGGATGTACTGCAATGGGGAATGAACCATATCTTGCTGAACTACTCTTGGTGCCAGACAATGAATAAAAATTGAAACATAAATAATCTGGTTCCAACAATGGTCAGAAAATTTGATTGCCGCTATCAGAAATACTGGCCCCAAATGCTTCAACTAGAATAATTTCTTAAGGTGCAATTGAAAGAAAGAGGCTTGTAATTTATGCAGATGTCAAGTGTTCAGTCAATGGTTCGATTTAATATCAGAGAATCTATACAATATACAACCTGAATTTCTCACTCTTTACAGACATCCACAAAATAGAGAGAAAAAAATTCAAAGACTGAATGACAGAAAAATTTTAAGAACCCCAAAGCTCCTCTCCCCCTCCCATGCACAAGCTGCAGCAAAAGCATTACCTTCCTTGCCCCCACTTACTGCAGTAAAAAGCATCAACCCCCCCATTATCCACCAAGCACCCCCCCCCCCGCCAGAGGCACACTCTAAAGTCCATCAAAAAACTAACATCCATCCAAACACTTCAACATCCCAACAGGCTCTCTGTCTCAGTAACAAGGGAGAAAGATATTGTGCTTTCCATAGTGAGGAGGGAGTCCAAAAGCTTGCTGTTTCAATGTTACAGTCTACAGCATCGCTTACTCAAGCTCCCGCGACTCAAGAATCAGAAAATTCTCTATTGCCATCGATAGAGTCCAGTGTTAGGCAAGAACTCCACTACCTTAGTTGACATTGCAAGCTCAACGAAAGTTATATTTTGTATCATACCAGATGTTTCTTCGCATACCTGTAATTACAGTCTCATACAAATTATATTTGAATAGCTGCAGCTTAGTTGCTAGCACCTGTGTTTCTGACTCAGATGATTGTACTTTCAAGCCCCACTTCAAACACTTGAGTACTAAATCTAATTTGACATCAGAGTATGCACAATGCTGTGGGAATACTATAATGCTGATGGTGGCGTGCTGCAGATGAGACGTTAAATTTTCCACCATCTGCCCTCTCAGATGAACACGATAGATGCTGTTGCATATCTTGAAATATAACGGGGAAGTTTTCCCTTCTGTCCTGACCTATATTTAATCTCTTAAACAGCAACACCAAAACTATGGTGTGGGATTATTATAATTTTATCGCTGATGGGACCTGGCTGTGCTAAATTGCCATGAATTTGATATTACAGTTGAAACTACACTTCAGAAGTATGTATCAGCTTGGAAAATGCATTTGGATGTGCTGACTTAATGAAAGGCATGATACAAATGATAGATTGGATTAAACAATTGACCATCTACTCTCATTCTGATTTTAGCAAAGCTGCAGCAATGGAAACAGGAAAGAGAAATGAGTCATAGAGACATAGAGCACTACAGCACAGAAACAGGCTCTTTGGCCCATCTAGTCCATGCCATGCTAGTCCTCTGCCTAGTCCCAGTTACGTGCATCTGGGCTATCACCCTCCATACTTCTCTCATCCACATACTACCTGGTCCCAGCTCCCTATCACCCATGCAATTAAAATTCTAGATCTCCTATTTCCTCCCCTGATTGGATCCACTTTCCTATCGTTCCTCCCTTACCCGTTTCTATGTGTCACCCTTTTCACATCAGATTCCAGCATATGCAGCCTCTTGTGTCTCTACATATCACTTTCTATCCTGTGTTTCAGCCTCGCCCTCCCCCCAGCATATCTCCATCTGCCTACTTCACTTCTCTCCATCTACCATTCAGCAGTTGCTGTCTCCCCCCTCCAAACTTCTCCCCACCCCGGTTCACTTACTCATCACCTCTCTTGTCATTTCATTTAATTATCCCCTATTAGCCCCCGCTTATCCCTCCCTCTTATCTCTTCATACTGGCTGCCTCCCTTCTAGATTTTCAGTCTTGATGCAGGGTCTCAGCCTAAACTAACAACTACCCTCTGCCTCCATCTGAGCCATCTAACCTGCTGGCATCCTCCAGGAGTTTGTTATTTTGTTTAAGATTGCAGCACGTGCTTTCTCTTATATTCCCCTGATACTTTCCCCCATGACGTTGAAGACAAAGAGCTGTGGGATAGTATCATTTCTTTTCTGAACAATCAGCTCCAGAGTTCCTTGAAGATGCATTGTCAGCTCTCTTTTGTCTTGATCTACGAAATATCATTTGACCCTAACATACAAAGCTGAAAGAGTTATATTCACTAGTTCCATTTCTCCGCTACCACTCACCACCACATTATCTCCAAGATATCCTGACTGCTAATCTGATATCGTCTTAGATAACAACCTTTTCCTTAATCTTAACAAAATGAAAGAGCCAATCACTGACTTCAGGAAGTGGGATGGAGTTCATGCTCCTGTCTGTATCAAAATGTTGTGGTGGAGATGGTCAAGAGCTTCATGTTTCTAGATGTAAATTTGTTCTGATCCAGCCAAAAAGCACACTGATGCCTCTACTTCCTCTGAAAACTAAGGAAGTTCAGCATGTCCTCATTGACTGTTACCAATTTATATAGATTCTGCTCAAGACTACAAGAAATTGCAGAGTTGTCAATGCAGCTCAGTGCATCATGCAAATCAGCTCCCCTCTATTCACTTTGATTACACTTCCCACTGATTCAGGAAAGCGATTAATATAATGAAAGACCTTCTCACTCTGATCATTATCTCCTCTCCCCAATCTAATCAGGCAGAAAAACCTGAATGCATGAACCATCAGATACAAGAACTCTTTCTTTCTCATGGTTATCAAACTATTGAATAGAGCTTTCAGACTCTAAAGGATGAACTCCTGAACTTTTAATGTCCTATTATGGCATGAGCTATCTGGGTGGCACACAAAGCAAAAACTCTTTACTGTAGCTTCGTACATGTGACAATAATAAACTAATATCAATAAATGAGCTGGAAATTCTTCTAATAATCAATGGGTTGGTCCCCATCATGAGCATATTCCTTTCTTTGGTTGCTGATTCAACCTTCCTGAGCCTGTTTTCAACATTAGAGTCCTTTGAATAAGCTATATTTCTAACCTCATCAGATCTATCATAAATGCTGTTTATGTCTACTTTTGTAAAGCTATCTGTGTCAATCTCTACCTCAACCTAACAACAACTGAAACCTTTACTCATAATTGATAAATAAAATGGTTTCCGGCAGATCTTCTATGCTTCATAAACTATGGATCCCCACTTGTTTGCTGCCTGAATTGTCTTCCAGATTAAATCGTTCTTCTCAAATTTCCATTGCTTTGCTAGCCTACAAAGACTCTTCAGGCTTAAAAGCCTCAATTTTAAAACTTTCCTTCTTCTATGTAAATCCATTCATAGCCCATTCTGTGTCTGTACTAGGCAGTAATTGCACATTGGCACTTTCTTATAATAAACAATAATGAGTAGACCTAGGTTATACTGCTGCATGTTATTCTCAGCTTGAAGAAAACAGAGATTTGAATATAATTACATATTTGTGTTGACTGCAAGCTGATGAAAGCAGTAAAGTAATCAGTTGAACCTTTAGGGACATCCTTCTTAATTTTGCATTGCACTGGTCTAGGAGGAGATGGAAGATTAATTTTTCTCATAGTGTACTGGTTAATCCATTCTCTTAATGATGTGGTTAACCTGCCTGATAAAAGACTATTAGTAATTGTTCAGGAATGATATACATGGGGATTATACACAATTGAGTAACCAATGCATTTCTAGAGAGCACCACACAAGTTTATATCAGTATAATGCCCATTAGTAATTAAAAATCTTTACTCTGCCTCTATCTCTATGTTTTGTTTTCTCTCACTGACAAAATCAGAACAAGTGGGTTTCTCTTCATGACTTGGAGATGAAATTCCTTATTTTCTTTCCCATTCTTCCTTCAGCTGTCATCAGCTATATTTCCTCTCCCATATGCATGCTCCTTCTGACACTATTATTCCATGCTTCCTGATACACCTCACTCCATGCAAAGAAGCATAACCTCCAGTTCCTCTATTGAAGGTAAAAGTTACAGGTGCTTCAGGATTCGCACCACCAGGTCCAAGAACAGTTACCTCTCCTCAACCATTAGACGCCTGAGAAAAAGAGGATAACTACACTCATTTAAGGACTCTCTTATCTTGTTATTTCATGTTTGTTATTTATTGCTATTTATTTATTATCTGTATTGGATGCTCCTTTGGTGGTCGCTACACTCTGTTGGATATTAATTGTCGCAGGCCTGCTTCCCTTGTTTGGTGGTGAGTCAGGCGATGAGACAGCAGTGTGGCCTTGATTGGAGCAAGGTCTAAGCCTCAATCCTCAGGCCTGCATTGTAGTGTGGCTTCCAGGCTCGACTGGAGGTGGCTTTCCCCGTCAGTGTTGCCTTCCAGTGTTGGATCAGCAGAATTATAGACTGGATTGCCAGGAGCCATCAATTTGCCAGACTTGTCGCTCAGGGTCTTGGACTAAGAATGTGTTTTTATACATGATTATATCCTTTTTTTCTTTCTCATTATTTTGAATGTACATGTATATTTTTGCACCTTGGCCCCAGAGAAATGCTGTCTCATTTGGCTGTATCCATGTATGGTTTGAATGATAATTAAACCTGATTTGATTTGATTTTTTGCAGTTTGTTTACAGTTTACAGTTCTTGATCTTTACAGTTGTCAGATCCTGTTTACGATTACTGTTCTATATATTTTGCTAAGTATGCCCACAAACAAAGAATCTCAGGGTTGTATGTGGTGACATGTATATACTTTGATAATAAATTTTATTTTTACTTTTTGAACTTTGTTAAGCAATGAAAAAAAGAATTCCATTTATGTTGCTCCAATGACATGGAGGCTGAATTTAAGGCAACCTGAAAGTCACAAGTTCGAGCCTCAGCTGAGGCAGTGTGTTGTGTCCTTGAGCAAGGCACTTAACCACACATTGCTCTGCGACGACACCGGTGCCAAGCTGTATCGGCCCTAGTGCCCTTCCCTTGGACAACATTGGTGGCGTGGAGAGGGGAAACCTGCAGCATGGGCAACTGCCGGTCTTCCATACAACTTTGCCCAAGCCTGCGCCCTGGAAACCTTCCAAGGCGCAAATTCATGGTCTCGCGAGACTAACGGATGCCTATATATATAAATGAGAGGTTCTTGATTGGTAAGGCATTAAGAGTTATAGGGAAAAGATGGGAGAATTGGGTTGAAAAAAAATCAGCTAAAATAATGGACATTTTAAAGTAACCTACAATATGGTTCAGACTGACAAAGGAAGATAGTTTTCTATCTTTCAAGAACACTTCTTGCATTATAGCTTCACTTGATGCAGGTTATTAATAATTTCACTCTAGAAAAAAAAAACAAACCTATTCCCCAAAAATGAATTGGATAGATTTTTAAAACAATCTGTTAATTTAAGGTTACACCAGATTCTTGTACTGTGTTACTGTAAAATCTGTAGTTGCTATGCAAGGATTTAAATTTCTATCTCAACAGCTTTACTGAGTTAGAAGTAACATAACACTTTGCTAACATTACCTAAAATTATTCACAAAGGCATGATTTTATTTATTGGCAAAAGCGTCATTGTCACTGAATAATTGTTGTAAACATTCAATAATGAAAGCAACATGTATATTTCTCTTTTGTTCTCACTACCTCAGTTAAACAGCCTGCATAATCAGAGACCACAACCACCCTTCTTCTCCCCTCTCCCATCAGGCAGAATGTACAAAAGCCTGAAAGCATATACTGTATTACCAAGCCCAAAGACAGCTTCTGACATGCTGTTATCAAACTCTTGAATAGGTCTCTTGTATGATCAAATGGACTCCTGCTTCACAATCTACCTCATTATAATTTTGCACTGTTTTTTTTAACTGCACTTCACTTTTTCTGTAGCTGTTACACTTTATTGTGCATTGCTATTATTTTACATTGTTCTATCTCAATGCACTGTGTAATAACTTGATCTGTATAAACAGTATGGAAGACAAGCTTTTCACTGAATCTTGGTATATGTGACGATCGTAAACTATACCAACACCAATATGTCTTATAACCTGGAATCGTTGTTCCCAATAACATAATTTCCTTGATTCAGGGTTCATAAACTGCTATTGCATTTCTTTGAGGCTTCTTCCAAACTTCCAGCAGAACTTCAACAAAGCCACACACATTCCAATGAAATTATAAGAACAGTTTCAAATAGCAATTTATAGCATTTTTTCAAAGAACACCAATCTAAAATGACATTTCTGTAGAGTTTAGGATGAGGATTCAGTAGTTTTCTTCTAAATGATTAACAGTAAAATTGCTAAGTACATGTTTAATGATGTTACAGAACCTTGTCATGTGGGATGTTATCACATATTGTTGTAATTGATGCCATTGCACTAAACACTTGCTATTTTAGGAAGACATTTTTATGCCTAAAGTCTTTATTTAGCCTTCCTGTCTCCCTATTCTCCCTAAAAAAAATAGTGGCTAAATTGATTGGAGATTATACCTGGAGCAAAAAAGATTAATAATCTGTTTAATTTAAGACCTACTGAAATCTGGCATTTGATGTATATGGCCAGGCCAGGTCATATTCACTACTGTCCCCATCAAAATGTACAAATCTCTTCAGTTCCCTGAGATCATTATGGAATGATGCACTGTCCCTATTCTGTACAAATCTACATTGATTCTGTCATGTTATGTAATTGTTTTGTGCATGCATCACACAACAATGCAACATATTTCTCGTTGTGCCCTGCATTCAAAATCTTGTTGTGATCTGCGTGGTTGATGCATGGTCATATGCAGCACATGGATTATGCTTCAAATGTTTCAAAGGTTTCAAAGGTACATTTAACGTCAGAGTAATGTATACAATATACTGTACATCCTGAAATGCTTTTTCTTTGCAATCATCCACGAAAACAGAGGAGTGCCCCTAAAGAATGAACGACAGATAAATGTTAGAACCCCAAAGTCCCCCCCCCCAGCTTCCCTCCCTCCTGCACGTAAGTGGCAGCAAGCAACAGTCTCCCCTCCACCCACCAGCAAAAAAAAGCATCAGCACCCGCTACCAAGCATTCAAACATGAATAAGGCAACAGCAAAGACACAGACTTGCAGTACTCCAAAGACTACTTGTTCATCTGGCATGCAACATACCACTTTCTCTTTCTTTCTTTCTTTCTTTCTTTCTTTCTTTCTCTCTCTCTCTCTCTCTCTCTCTCTCTCTCTCTCTCTCTCTCTCTCTCTCTCTCTCTCTCTCTCTCCCCCCCCCCCCCCCCACTTGATGTGAGAGAGAGAGAGCAAGCGAGAGGGGAGACATAACAAACAACTTGCTGGTTTACGATGTTAAAAGTCCATTGCAACACTTTTTCCGAGCTCTGTGCCCAAAGATTTAGGGTCTCTGGGCACACAGCCTTAGATCTTCCATCTCCCACGACACACTGGTCTTCTGTTTGGACACCGACCTCCGATCCCCTCGTCTCTAGAGCTACGAAAACTCGGTCCTCCGAAGGCAAGCGGAGTTCTCAGGCCAATCCCTTGGCATGCCGAACAATGGCGATTTGTGAAACCCCGAGAGCACGTCCCCTTCCTGCAAAGAACTGTAGTCAGCGTGCAACTCCAGGTCAGGGTCTTCTAAAGAACCCTGAAAGGGAAAAATAGAATAGAGATATTAAAGATGGAAATAAGCTGTTTCCGAAGATGCAAGCAGAGGAGTCGCCATTAGTCACTATTAACCCTCCTAAGCTCCGACTTTTGTTGATCCTTCTGCAATGTTCAACAAGTAACCCTATGTGACTAAGACCTTAAGTCTGTAAGACATAGGAGCAGAATTAGGCCAAGCAACCCTTCAAGTCTACTCTGCCATTTGATCCTGGCTGGTTTATTTTCCCTCCCAACTCTATTCTCCTGCCTTCTCTCTGTAACCATTGACTTCCTTACAAATTAAGAGCCTATCATCCTCCACTTTTACTAAACCCTATGACTTGGCCTTCACAGCCATCTGATGCAAAGAATTCCTCAGATTTCCACCCTCTGACTAAAGAAATACCTCCTCATCTCTGTTCTAAAGGAATGTCATTGTACCATAAGGCTGTGCCCCCGGTTCTAAATTCTCACATTATTGGAAACACCCTCACCATGTTCACTCTATCTAGGCCTTTCGATATTCAGTAGATTCCACTCCCTCCCCATTATTCTTCTAAACAAAGAGTACAGACCAAGAGTCATTAAATGCCCCTCATACATTATCCCTTTCATCCCTGGATTGTTCTTGTAAATCACCTCTGAACCTTCTCCAATGCCAGCACATCCTTTCCTAGACAGTATAGGCACAAAACCACTCACAATGGTCCAAATATGGTCCCACCATATCCTTATAAAGACTTACCCTTGTTTTTTATATTCTAGCCCTCTCTATGTGAATTCTAATATTGCATTTGCGCTCCTTTCTACATCTTAAACTGCAAGTTAAGCTTTAAGGAATCCTGCACTGGAACTCACAAGTCCCTATGCACCTCTGATTTCTAGTTTCATTCCCCATTTAGAAAATGGTCTATACTTTAAGTCCTTCAACCAAAGTGCACTGCATTCCACTGCCACTTCTTCGCCCATTCTCCTAATCTTTCCAAGACCTTCTGCAAACCCTGGCTTCCTCAGTGCTACCTGCCTCTCCAACTGATTTTGTATCATCCACAAACTTGGCAACAAAGCCAACAGTTCCATTATCCAAATCATCATAGTTTATATCTATATCTGAGGCCCTCAAGAGTTAGGAAAGTATGTTGAAGTCAGAAGTGGAAATGGTGGTGTTAATGATAAAAGTAACATTTAGTTTCATGTTTTGGAATGACTGGAGTAGGTTTAGGTTAGAAGGACAAATTTCTTTGAGGCTAAGCACAACAAAAAATTGAGAAGCTCTATGATTAATCAATAATTTAAAATATACAATAATTGGAATCTCTGATCCACAGTAAATGATTCTTTAACTACAAGGTTCTAACTGGTTAATGGTCACCTTTGTGGTCTGTGGAAGAATATCATTTGCTTTCCTTTGATTTATCTTATTAATTTAACTTTGATAATTTAATTATTTTTGTGACTTTGTTAAACTTGAAATTCATTGTGAGTTTTTCCTGAGCTCCTTATATTAACTCCCCAAAAACCAGTCAAATTAAGTTCTATAAGAATGAATCATTTAAAAAAGAATCTTTTCATCTTGTATGCACTGTGTTTTGCAGGGTGTGTTATCCAGAATCACATGTTAAAATCAGTGAAAGAGGGAAAATGGAAAGCAAATAATAATTGAAAATATGATTCTATTTTTTCAAATGATTAATTTTTCAACAAAACAATTTTTCAACTAAAACAATTTCAACAATAGCACTCTGATGGAACAGGTTTAAAAATGAAAGAAGAGAATATTTGTTCTGAATAAGTCAGGCAATGATCATTCACTGATCTCCAATGAATTCAGCAAAGCTGAGCTGCATGGAAATGTAGATGTGCTTATTTTTAATATGTGAGAATATATGCTTGTGAAGCTACAGTTAATGAAACACAGTAGATAAACTGATATTTACAAAAAGCCATACCCATGCTAGATGCAGATTACATCTTGGTGCTGAAATGTAAACAAGGCAAGGAGAGAAGTCCAATTATAAATGCCAGTTTGAGACTGGAACTTATAAACATATTTGATTCTTGATTGTAGTAATATCTGGGACAGGATAATCAGATGAGCTAGGCTCTGGATTCAGCCCAACATCCCTCTCAGCATGCACCAGTATCAACAAGATAAATGTCAACCTCAACTCTTTGATTGGTGACTATTGCAATAGAACACATAGGACTGTGCCATCTGGCCACTTGTAAAGTCTGCAGTATACCATATTGAGATTTCTTGGCTAGTATATTTATGTGCAACATGATTAAATTGGACTTTAAATTTAATGCTAAATACAATTACAATTTACAGAAGCGTTTGACAAGAATTTTAATCAAACCACATGATATACCTGTTTATAGAGATTCTGGGCAAGCAACAGTTGACATGGGGTAATTATGTAACATGCTTGACATCACTACTAAAGTACTGGTGCCTGAAGTAACATGTGTTGTACCCTACCAAATATTGAAAGTCGTATATAGAATGGACATGGAGAGGATGTTTCCCGTAGTGGGAGAGCCTACGATAAGAGGGCACAGCCTCAGAATAGAAAGGCATCTCTTTAGAAAAGAGATAAGGACTAGTTTTTCAGCCAGAGGGTGGCGATTCTGAGAAACTCGTTGCGGTAGATGGCTGTGGAGGACAAGTCATCGGATATATTCAAAGCAGAGGCTGATAGTTTCTTAATTACTAAAGGTGTCAAAGGTTATGGAGAGAAGAATTATGGATGGTTTACAGAGGAGATGGGTGCCATGGGAGCATAGCAGTCAGTGCGATGCTGTTACGGGTTGGTGCATTGGAATTCAACGTTCAATCCGGGTGTCATCTTTAAGGGTCTCTGGACATAACCATGAAGTAATATGGTTATGTATCCTACTGGATATTGAAAGACTAGATAGAATGGACATGGAGACGATGTTTCCAATAGTGCGAGAGTCTATGACAAGAGGGTACAGAATACCCTCTCTGTGGATCGTGTGGGTGTTCTCTGGGCCCTCCAGTTTCCTCCCACAGTCCAAAACCATACCGAGTAGGTTAATAGGTCATTGTAAATCGTCCCAAGATTAGTTTAGGGTTAAATTGGGGATGCTGGGGGTGGCTGGGCAGTGTGGCCTTAAGGGCTGGAAATGCCTATTCTGTGCTGTACCTCTAAACAAGACAGACAGATAGATAAGGATGGGGTGAGAGAGAAAATAAATCAGCCATGATCAAACGGTGGAGCAGACTTGATGGGCCAAAGGGTCTAATTCTGCTTCTGTATCATATGGTCTTATGGTATAAAGGAGAAAAAAGTCCATTTGAATGCACTTTAAAGGAACAAGTCTGAACAGTTGTTCAAGAGGCAGCCTTTGAAATGAAAAATAGGCTCGAACAGATCTCTTGGGAATTTTCTATTTTGGAATTTGCTTATTTGGATGTGTGGTGGATAATAAATTATTAGAAAGTACGTGTGGCCATTCTTGTACTTGCCATATGCTTTAATTGCATGTGGAGAAACTGTAAAACTATAGCTTTATGAAATTCTAAACTTTATACACTTATCTTGCTATAGTTATAGTTATAGCTAACAATAAGGTAGTAATCTTTGGACTACTACCTGTGCCATGCAACAGTGAGTATAGGAATAGAGTGAGGTGGAGGATAACTGTGTGGCTGAGGGATTGGAACAGGGGGCAGGGATTCAGATTTCTGGATTATTGGGACCCCTTTTGGGACAGGTGTGATGGTTGCACTTGAATCCGAGGGGTACCAATATCCTGGCAGGGAGGCCTTTGGGGAGAGTTTAAACTAGAATTGCAAGGGGGTGGGAACTGAACTGAAGAGATGGAGGAAGGGGCAGTTGGCTCACAAATAGAGAAAGCTTGTAGGTAGTGTGAGAGGGAGGATAGGCAGGTGATAGAGATGGGATGCACTCAGACTGATGGTTTGAGGTGTGTCTGTTTTAATGCAAGGAGTATCATGAACAAAGCGGATGAGCTGAGATCATGGATCAGTACTTGGAGCTATGGTGCTGTGGCCATTACAGAGACTTGGATGGCTCAGAGACAGGAATGGTTACTTAGAGTGCCAGGCTTTAGATGTTTCAGAAAGGACAGGGAGGGAGGCAAAAGAAGTGGGGGTGTGGCAATGCTAATCAGAGATAGTGTCACAGTTGCAGAAAAGGAGGAAGTCTTGGAGGGATTGCTACTGAGTCTCTGTCGGTGGAAGCTAGGAACAGGAAAGTGGCAAAAACTCTACTGGGTGTTTTTTATAGACCACCCAATAGTAACAGGGACATCAAAGAGCAGATAGGGAGACAGATTCTGGAAAGGTGAAATAATAACAGAGTCATCGTGGTGGGAGATTTTAATTTTCCCAATATTGATTGGCACCTTCCTAGAGCAAGGGATTTAGATAGGGTGGAGTTTGTTAGGTGTGTTCAGGAAGGTTTCCTGACATGATATGCAGATAAGCCTACAAGAGGATAGGCTGTACTTGACCTGGTATTGCGAAATGAACCTGGTCATGTGTCAGGTCTCTCAGTGGGAGAGCATTTTGGAGCTAGTGATTACAATTCTATCTCTTTTACCATAGCATTGGAGAGGGATAGGAACAGACAAGTTAGGAAACCGTTTAATTGGAGCAAAGGAAAAGATGAAGCTATCAGGCAGGAACTTGGAAGTATAAACTGGGAACAGATGTTCTCAGGGAAATGTACGGAGAAATGTGGCAAATGTTCAGGGGATATTTGCATGATGTTCTACATAGGTACATTCCAATGAGACAGGGAAGGGATGGTACAGTACAGGAACCGTGGTGTACAAAGGCTATTGAAAATCTGTTCAAGGAGAAAAGAAAAGCTTACAAAAGGTTCAAAAAACTAGGTAATGATAGAGATCTAGACGATTATATAGCTAGCAAGAAGGAGCTCAAGAATGAAATTAGGAGAGGCAGAAGGGGTTATGGGAAGGCCTTGTCGAGCAGGGTTAAGGAAAGTCCCAACGCATTCTACAAGTACTGTATGTGAAGAGCAAGAGGATAAGATGAGGGAATAGGACCAATCAAGTGTGACAGTGTAAAAGTGGATATGGAACCAGAGGAGATAGCAGATATACTTAATGAGTACTTTGCTTCAGTATTCACTATGGAAAAGGATCTTGGCACTTGTAGGGATGACTGACAGTGGACTGAAAAGCTTGAGTATATAGACATTAAGAAAAGAGGATGTGCTAGAGCTTTTGGAAAGCATCAAGTTGGGTAAGTCACCAGGACCAGGCGAGATGTGCCCCAGGCTACTGTGGGAGGCGAGGGAGGAGATTGCTGATCCTCTGGCAATGATCTTTGCATCATCAATGGGGATGGGAGAGGTTCCGGAGGATTGGAGGGTTGTGGAAGTTGTTCCCTTATTCAAGAAAGGGAGTAGAGATAGCCCAGGAACTTATAGAACAGTGAGTCTTACTTCAGCAGTGGAAAAGTTGATGGAGAAAATCCTGAGAGGCAGGATTTATGAACATTTGGAGAGGAATAGTTAGCATGGCTTTGTCAAAGGCACGTTGTGCCTTACAAGCCTGATTGAATTTTTTGAGGATGTGTCTAAAAACATTGATGAAGGTAGAGCAGTAGATGTAGTGTATATGAATTTCAGCAAGGCATTTTATAAGGTTTCCCATGCAAGGCATATTGAGAAAGTAAGGAGGCATGGGATCCAAGGGGATGTTTCTTTGTGGATCCAGAACTGGCTTGCCCACAGAAGGCAACGAGTGGTTGTAGACGGGTCATATTCTGCATGAAGGCCGGTGACTAGTGGTGTGCCTCAGGGATCTGTTCTGGGACCCCTACTCTTTGTGATTTTTATAAATGACCTGGATGAGGAAGTGGAGGGATGAGCCCATTAGTAAATTTGCTAATGACACAAAGGTTGGGGGTGTTGTGGATAGTGTGGAGTGCTGTCAGAGGTTACAGCAGGACATCGACAGGATGCAATACTGGGCTGAGAAGTGGCAGATGGAGTTCAACCTAGATAAGTGTGAGGCGGTTCATTTTGGAAGGCCAAATATGATGGCAGGATATAGTATAAATGGTAAGACACTTGGCAGTGTGGAGGATCAGAGGGATCTTGGGGTCCGAGTCTATAGGACACTCAAAGCTGCTGTGCAGGTTGATTCTGTGGTTATGAAGGCATATGGTGTATTGGCCTTCATCAATCGTGGGACTGCGTTTAAGAGCTGAGAGGTAATGTTACAGCTATATAGGACCCTGGTCAGACCCCATTTGGAGGACTGTGCTCAGTTCTAGTCACCTCACTACAGAAAGGATGTGGAAACCATAGAAAGGGTGCAGAGGAGATTTATAAGGATGTTGCCTGGATTGGGGAGCATGCCTTATGAGAATAGGTTGAGTGAACTTGACCTTTTCTCCTTGGAGTGACAGAGGATGAGAGGTGACCTGATAGATGTGTATAAGGTGATTAGAGGCATTGATCATGTGGATGGTCAGAGGTTTTTCCCTAGGGCTGAAATGGCTAATACGAGAGGGTACAGTTTTAAGGTGCTTGGAAGTAGGTACAGAGGGGATGTCAGGGGTCTCTGTTTTTTACACAGAGCGTGGTGAATATGTGGAATGGGTTGCTGGCGACGGTGGTGGAGGCAAATACGATAGGGTATTTTAAGAGATAGGTATATGGAGCTTAGAAAAGTAGAGGACCATGGGTAACCCTAGGTAATTTCTAAAGTAAATTCATGTTCGGCGCAGCTTTGTGGGCCGAAGGGCCTGTATGGTGCTGTAGGTTTTCTATGTTTCTATGTGACACTCAGTGGCCACTTTATTAGGTACCTATTAGGTACTTCTTATACCCAAAAGGTGGCCACTCAATGGACAGTATGTTTGTCATCTGCTGCTGCTGTAGCCCATCCACTTCAGGGTTTGACTTGTTATGTATTCAGAGATGCTCTACTGCATAATACTATTATAACACGTGAACTACTGTTGCCTTCCTGTCAGTTTGAAGCGGTCAGGCCATTCAAAATCAAGTCAATCACATTTCGGAGTGTCGTACAAAGTGCTGTCATGACTATGCAACATGATTCGCTGGGGATAATTAAGTTTTAACTTGAATCAGGCAATACTTTCCCTACCCATAACATCATAACCCCGTTATCTGCCATATCTGTTCCTCCTGCAATCTGTCTCACTGTGAGCATCAAGATATTTCCAACTTTCCGCAATAGTATATCATTGGTAGCATCAGATCAGACATCTGTTTTATCCCTTCCCCTCATTTTTATTTCATTTGCAGTCAGTGTTACCCATTTTACACTATTTCCTAAAGTGAAGATTTAAAGTTAAGTAAATGGAGGCTTAGATTCATTTGTTTTCTTTGGGTTTTTAGGTATGTGCAGATGATTTTAGGAATAGAAGGAGAATTAGAGTTTAAGGACAGGGATGAGGGAGAATTAGAGGTCAAGCTGGAACTTAAGCCTCTGCCCCGCGTTCCAAGGTCAGCAATGTGGACGTGGTTGGATGTCAGGCTGGCAGCACTGCTCAGGTTCAGAGTCCCATCATCGGCAAGTCCCATGCTCATGGCCTGGAGTTTGGGTTTTCACTTCGGGTCCTCATTCATTGTCATCGGCAAGTCCTGGGTTGATACTGAAGATCGAAGCCCGAGGCTTGATTGGAAGTCCAGATCGAAACATCAAGGTCAATTGGAGGTTCAGAAGTCGAGGCCCAAGTCTGTGAATCTCTGCGCGTCCACTAGGGAAGCTGAGTGCCTAATGTCTGAGAATCCATGAGTTCACTTGAAGCTTGGGGCTAAAGAAGCTAGCTAGTACTGGGATCAGAAAACCGTGCATGTGTGTGGGTGATTGGGAGGGAGGAACGAAGCTTGTTTTGCTGTTGTTGCTTTGTCACTGGGTATGTTCATCTAGTTGTCTTCTATGTTGCTCTGCCAAACATGGTCGGCATGATATGTCGGCGCCGAAATGCACTTGCAGGCCGCACCCAGCACATCCTTGTTGGTAAAGCAAATGTACACATTTCACTGAACATGTGATAAATAAATCTGAATCTGAACTGAATCTAAACTGGCCTTTAGGTTAAACATGTTACTCCTTCAAAATGCATTTCTTAAACATTAAGAATCTGGTATTAATGGTTCATAATGGTATTTGTAATGATAAAATGGCAAATAAGAATTATATTAATATCACAGCCGCTCGTGATTAGTATTTGGTGTAATGGTTAATGCCGTCAGTAAAATATAAAACTGGTAATGAGGTAAAGCAAGTTCTGGACTTGGCCTTCATCGTTTCTTACTGTCACAAATAATGTATTTTGATCACAATTGTATGTAAGTAACTTATCACGTATCAGCCACATATCAAAATAGTGTTGCAGTAATTAATATCCTCCTGACCCTCACTCACAAACCAGGAAAATATATTCACTGCTAAAATGTTTTGAGCAGCATCTCCAAATCTGCTTGCTCCATGCCAAAGTCACGGGGAGCATTGGGGCAGAGCTGCTGAAATAACTTATTGTATACCCTAATGATGCGACTTAAATAATGTATGTTGTAGTGGCAATCAGACATCAAAACATCAAAAGATTTCCACTTTTCACTATTGGAAACAAAATTTTGCTATTTTGTCACGCAGAACCAGGATCACCAGCTGATTATATTTTTGAACTGTTAGGAAAATATTTTCAATTGAGGAAGGCTCTATATTCATTTTATTACTATGAGCTGGTGACCTAGACACTTGCTTTGGGTATCTCTGTGGATTGTCGGTAAGTTGGGGGCCACACCCTGAGGCTTGACTGAAATTGAGCCACAGTCCCTGCGTGGTTCTATGAGGAGACAACCAAAGGCTATTCAACTGCCTGCAGTGAGCAGAAGGGTAAAGATGTTTGAAATGAAACAGGACTCCTTTCAGTATCCCTGACAATAACTACCTGCCAAATAACTTCATAGGGACCCATTATCTGCTCAAAGTCACTCTGCTCTATATGGAATCTTGCTATGCACAAATCAGCGTCATTGCCTCCTGCATATAAATGATATGCAGCCCTTACAAGTTGGTGATGGCAGCACTAGAAATGCCTGGTCTCTTTTCTCAGATGGACAGCATGACTGATTCCCTGGCCACTGATATTCCAGCACTTATGCTTTGAGGAAGTCAGCTTACAGGATATTTACCATCACTGAGTCACCATCATTAATATCCCAGGGTTCTTCTCTAATCCGAAACTCAACTTAGTAGTGTGGCTTCAAGAGGGCAGAGACTGGGGACCCTGTAGCAAGCAACTTGCCTGCTGACACCTCAAGGCCTTTCTATTCTCCATTCTATTTGGGGTTTAATAGAATATCTCAACTCTCTTGGATGAATTCAGCACCAATAATTCTCAAAAAGCTCATCAGTATCAGAGCATTACTCTTGATTGCCACCCTATCAATTACCCTAAACATTGATTTCCTTCATCACTGATGTTTGCGAGCTGTGCTGTATACCATCTACAAAATGCCCTGTAGTTATTCATCTAGGGTTCTCTGATAGCTCTCCCCAAACCTGCCACCTCTAAGAAAACAAGGGAACTAGGCCCATGGGATCACCAACATCTGCAGGCTCCCATCAAGACCAAAATCATCATAAAATAGAAATATAAATCCAGGCCTTCACCAACAACTGGTCTTAATTTTGGAACCTAACAACTGCCCCTCTGTTCCCCTCCCTTACCAATTTCAACTGCAGAAGGGAGCTCACCTCCACCATCCCCAGGGTAATTGGGGTTATGCAATATATACTCCGGCATCACCAGATTTCAAAGTGAATTAAATAAATGTCGTGAAAGGAGTAGACCACTCAAGCCCTTCATCCTGTTCTGCCTGTCAATGAGGTGATGCTTATTCACATTACATATTTCTTGGTTAGCACAATCTCTGATTTTAAAAACTTTATTAATTAAAGTCTCCTTCTCTTTATCGGTGATTCACCATAGTCTTCCTCCTGTACTATGTAAAAGTCAGCTCTGAATATTGACCTTATCTCCAAAATTAGTATCCTGTTGTCTTAGATTCTTAGCAAAAAAAACCCTTCATCAAATTGATTAATTCCTTACAAAGCCTTAGAAAAATTTGTCCTTTTTAAACTTATTCATAGTGTGTATGAATCCCAGGCAAACACAGATTTAGTTATCCATCTCATAGCCTAAAACTTGGCACTCTGCTGACATTCTGGAGAATCTATGTCATTTCAAGGCCAATATATTCTAATGAGAGTGTGGCCTTTGTTCAGCTTCTACAAAACTCAGTTCTCTTTTATTTTCGAGCTTTGTAGCAAAAAGAGTAAAAATTCCACTGTGTGGTGTTTGTAGGTTAGTGCTTGCATAAACAGAGGCAGAGATACCTTAAACTTCTGGTGTCTATACTGCAGTGTTCTTTCCGTTCTTACGTCTACTCTTGTATTTATGTGCTTTACATATTGGTATGTTGATAACTTTCATAAGTATTTCATTTAGTGATCTACGTACATGTGCCCCAAAATCTTTGATGTTTCACAGTTCTAAAATTTTCATTTTGGATAACTTCTTTTTAACCCAATATGAATGTTGTCACGCTTGTCTGCAGTGAAATCAAGTACTCTAACCTAATACAGTGGCATGTAAAAGTTTGGGCACTCCTGGTCAAAATTTTTGTTACTGTGAATAGCTAAGCGAGTAAAAGATGACCTGATTTCCAAAAGGCATAAAGTTAAAGATGACACATTTCTTTAATATTTTAAGCAAGATTACTTTTTTTATTCCCATCTTTTACAGTTTCAAAATAACAAAGAAGGAAAAGGGCCTGAAGCAAAAGTTTGGGCACCCTGCATGTTCAGTACTTAGTAACACCTCCTTTGGCAAGTATCACAGCTTGTAAACGTTTTCTGTAGCCAGCTAAGTGTCTTTCAATTCTTGTCTGGGGGATTTTTGCCTATTCTTCCTTGCAAAAGGCTTCTAGTTCTGTGAGATTCTTGGGCCGTCTTGCATGCACTGCTCTTTTGAGGTCTATCCACAGATTTTTGATGATGTTTACGTTGGGGGACCTGAGGGCCATGGCGAAACCTTGAGCTTGCGCCTCTTGAGGTAGTCCATTGTGGATTCTGAGGTGTGTTTAGGATCATTATCCTTTTGTAGAAGCCATCCTCTTTTCATCTTCAGCTTTTTTACAGACAGTGTGAAGTTTGCTTCCAGAATTTGGTATTTAATTGAATTCATTCTTCTCTCTACCAGTAAATGTTCCCCGTGTCACTGGCTGCAACACAAGTCCAAAGCATGATTAAACCGTGCTTAACAGCTGGAGAGGTGTTCTTTTCAGGAAATTCTGCACCCTTTTTTCTCCAAACATACCTTTGCTCATTACGGCCAAAAATTTCTATTTTAACTTCATCAGTCCACAGGACTTGTTTCCAAAATGCATCCGGCTTGTTTAGATGTTCCTTTGTGAACTTCTGATGCTGAATTTTGTGGTGAGAATGCAGGAAAGGTTTTCCTCTGATGACTCTTCCATGAAGGTCATATTTGTGCAGGTGTCGCTGCACAGTAGAACAGTGCACCTCCACTCCGGAGTCTGCTAAATCTTCCTGAAGGTCTTTCGCAGTCAAATGGGGGTTTTGATTTGTCTTTCTAGCAATCCTATGAGCAGTTCTCTTGGAAAGTTTACTTGGTCTTCCAGACCTCAACTTGACCTCCACCATTCCTGTTAACTGCCATTTCTTAATTACATTACGAACTGAGGAAACAGCACCCTGAAAATGCTTTGCTATCTTCTTATAGCCTTCTGCTGCTCTGTGGGCATAATTTATTTTAATTTTCAGAGTGCTAGGCAGCTGCTTAGAGGAGCCCATGGCTGGTGATTGTTGGGACAAGGTTTGAGGAGTCAGGGTATTTAGAAAGCTTTGAAATTTGCATCACCTGGCCTTTCCTAACGATGATTGTGAACAACCCGTAGCCCTAACAAGCTAGTTAAGGTCTGAGACTTCGGTAAAAGTTATCTGAGAGCTCAAATCTCTTGGAGTGCCCAAACTTTTGCATGGTGCTCCTTTCCTTTTTTTCACTCTAAAATTGTACAAAACAAAAATAATACACTAATCTTGCTTAAAATGTTGAAAAGAATGTTTCATCTTTAATGTTATGACTTTTGGAGATCAGTTCCTTTTCTACTCACTTAGCTATTCACAGTAACAGAAATTTTGCCCAGGGGTGCTCAAGCTTTTGCATGCCACTATATGTCAATGTCACTTGGTAATTTTATGCTCTTGCCCTCAGTACTTACAATACCACCAATCTCTATGCCTTTGACAAACTTGGATAAATAGACCTCTGTTGAATTATTTGTCATTAATAAATTTAGTGAATAGTTGAGGCTCCAGCAAAGATCTTTGGCAGGCAGTACTAGTTACTTCATCTGTTTCTAATACCTGTGCCTTATCCCTCATCTCTTCCTTCTACTACTTAATCAACCTCCTAACTAGCTCAACAATTTGATTTCAATTTCATTAAGTTTAATTTTAGAGAACATTTGTTTATGTAGACCCTTAGATGGAGACATACGTTGCCTGCTATAGGACAATGTAAATAATGTCCAAGTATAATAACCTTTCACCATTATACACTACTTTCAGTCAAAAAAGAATTTTCAAAGACGTCTCTTTTTGATTCTTCTCTCTCTCTCTCTCTCTCTCTCTCTCTCTCTCTCTCTCTCTATCTGTATCTCTCTATTTCTATCTACATGGGGCCTCACTGATATACAGGAGGCCACATCAGGAGCACTGGATACAGACTCACAGGTGAAATGTCACCTCACCTGGAATGACTGTTCCAGGACTGTTTGGGGCCCAGAATGGCAGTGAGGGAGGAGGTGTAAGGGCAGATGTGGCACTTGTTCTGCTTGCAAGGATAAGTACCAGGAGGGAGATCAGTGGGGAGGGACAAATGGGCAAGGGATTCATGTATGGAGTGATCCCTGCAGAAAGCAGAAATTTGTGGGGAGGGAAAGATGTGCTTGGTGATGGGATTCCGTCGGAGATGGCAGAAGTTACGGAGAATTAAGTGCTAGATGCGAAGTCTGGTAGGGTGGTAGGTGAGGAAAACAGGAACCCTATCCCTGGTGGGATGGCGGGTGAATAGGGTAAGGACAGACATGCGTGAAATGGAAGCGATGTGATTGAGGGCACCGTTAATGGTGTGGGGTCATCTACTGTATCTAGTGCTCCCAGTGTAACCTCTTGTATATCAAAGAGACCTGACGTAGATCAGGAGACCACTTCGCTGAGCGCCTGCGCTGTCTGTCAGAAAAGCGGGATCTCCCGGTGCCCACCCATCAATTCTACTTCTCCATGGCCATTCCAACATGCCAATCCATGGCCTTCTCTACTGCCATGAAGAGGTGACATTCAGGTTGGAGAAGCAACACCTTATATTCCGTCTGAGTAGCCTCCAACCTGATGGCATAAGCATCAATATCTCAGGTTTCCGGTAATTAACTCCCTTCACTCTTCCCTTTCCCATTTCCCTCTCTCACTTTATCTCCTTACCTGCCCATCACTTCCCTTTGGTGGTCCTCCCCCTTCCCTTTGTTCCTGGACTTCTGTCCTCTTCAATCAGATTCCCCCTCTTTCATCAATCAACTTCCAGCTCTTTCCCTTTCCCCGCCCCCTCTCCCGGTTTCACCTATCACTTGCCACCTTGCACTTCTTCCTCACCTCGCCTCACCTTCTTACTCTACTTTTCATCAATCTTCCAGTCCTGATGAAATGTTTCAGTCCAAAACATCAACTCTACTCTTATCCTCAGATGCTGCCTGGCCTGCTGAGTTCCTCTAGTATTTTGTGTGTATTATTCTGATTTCCAGCATCTGGAGATCTTCTCTTGTTTGTGATGGGAGGTAAGGTTTTGTCAGGAGATCCTGTGGCACCTACACTCATAGTTTGAGATCAAAAGCGAAAAACTATGGATTTTGAAAACCTGTAATAAAAGTGGAAAGTGAACGCTCAACATTTCAGGTTTTGCTTGTAGCGATAAATAGAGTTAATACTTCAAGTAAATTGAGTTAGTGATCTATCCATTTTGAGCAGCTACAAAGGGCATCATCAAGCATGAACAATCTGGAAAATTAGGAGCAGAAGCTATGATTCTAAGTCATTGAACATATGCTAAATCAGGGATGGTTTAAAGTGTCTAATCAAAAAATGGTTAGAAATTAATCAATGCTTAATAATACTAAATATAGTACACCGAGGCATCCCCAAATTCATTAAAGGGCTCTGCATTGTATAATGCTCTGGCCTAATGTATACTGCGCTTGGTGCTTCATTACAGACATGTATTCTATAAATCAGTTGACAAATTTCAGTCCCCGTCTTGTTGTCAGTTCTAACTTCTGAATCTCTTTTTATTGCTTTTTTGAGACCAATACATAGCTTCGCTTCAGCAATGGTTGCTGTATCATGCTTTCAAAGGCATATTTTATTTGGGGATTAGAGTCTCTTAATTTATTTCTCATAATCTTTTCATTAATATATTGCTTTTGACAAAATGCCCTGACTGTCCTTCTGTCCCAGTGCTGGTTTAACAATTTTAGTATTCCCTTTACTTGGACTGAATCTTGAGAATAAAGCTCAAAACTGAATAGACTCAACTCTGGACTCCATGTTGGCCTGAGAGTCCAGTTTCCAGTAGTTTTTCTTTTGAGATTCCCGATGTGGAGCCACTTACCTCTCAAACAGTTTCCCCTTGTGATGACCACCTCACCCTCCAGTTCCCATAGCAGCAGGAGTCTGACACTCTCCTGCAACTGCAGCTGACTTAATACCCCAATTGAATGAGAGGTCAGATATTTTATACACCTAACATTCTAACCATCACCTGCCTTGAAACTCTGATGGTAGCCTCTGGGACTCGGGTCGTTAGTATTCCAAACCCTGAATCCTTACTTTTGAGACACCATCTTCTGACATTCTGGCACCTGGGACATCTTTATGCTTCAGAGAATCTGGATATTGATATAGACCAATTCAAAGACCAGATCAAAGTGACTCCTGGCATCAAAAAATGACATCTAATGACAGTTCTGGAATTTGTTGGAAAGATAGTTGAATCCAACCAATTGCAATTGATCGTGTTTATTTTGAGCCTTCTGGGAATTTCTGAAAAGTGCAAACCTTCTTTGCAATGCAAAAATTCTATCCGTATTTGTCTGCTATGTAGCGTGAGTGTCAGGGAGCAGGAGGGAGTGTCATTGCTATTACAAAAGAAAAAGTGCTAGGCAAGTTCATAGGTGTTAAGATGGGTAAGTCACCTGGGCCAGATGGACAACATCCCAGAGTCCCGAGAGAGATTGCTGAAGAGATAACGGATGCATTGGTCATGAACTTCCAAGAATCACCCTTGATTCTGGCATGATCCTGGCAGACTGGAAGATTACAAATGTCATTCCAGTCTTTAAGAAAGGAGGAAGACAAAAGGAAGGAAGTTATAGGCCGGTTAGCCTAACCTCAATGGTTGGGAAAGTGTAGGAAGAGGAGAAGATGGCGGCGTGACACAGCGTGCACGGCCCCTCCGGTGAATGATATCTGTAATCTGTCAAGTAGGGTACCGTGCACAATTCTGATATGATGGAGACAGACGTGAGAGTATGGAGGAACATCTGGAGAAACTTCTGAAATGCCTGCTTCACTGTCGCTGCTACTATGTGGTCCGGAATCTCCAGAGCAGAAGGCCCCAAATCCTCGGCTTTGCTTGTTTCGGTGGCCAGGGCTAGGTTGGAGGCGCTTGGGAGGCTGTATCGGAGGGGCTGGTCGGAGGCTCGAAGTTTTCGGATGGACGGACTCGGTGTCGGCTGTGGTCAGGTGCTTCCAAGGCATCGGCAGTTGTCGGTGCCTTGGAGGTTTATGGCAGGGAGTTTCTCCCTTTTGCTGCCTGCTATCAGGGACTCGGGAGTCGATTGACTCAGGACTTTGAGACTTTATTTACCGTGCCCATGGTTTGCTCTTCATCAAATTATGGTATTGTTTTGCACTGCTGTAACTATATGTTATAATTATGTGGTTCCGTCAGTGTTAGTCTTTGGTCTGTCCTGTCTTCTGTGATATCACTCTGGAGGAACATTGTATCATTTCTTAATGCATGTATGCATTTCTAAATGACAATAAATGAGGACTGAGTGTTCTCATAATCTAGTCTAAAATCTAAGTCTATTATCAAGGATGTGGTTTTGAGGTACTTGGAAACTAATGATAACATAAAACAAAGTCAACATGGTTTTTGTAAAGGGAAATCTTGCCTGACAAATCTGTTAGAGTTCTTTGTGCAAGTAGCAAGCAGAGTGGACAAAGGAGAGGAAATGGATGTCATTTACCTGGATTTTCAGAAAGCGTTTGATAAGGTGCTACATATGAGGCTGCTTAACAAAATAAAATCCTGTGTCATTACAGGAAACATACTGGCATGGATAGTGGAATGGCTGACTGGCAAGAGGCAGTATGAGAATAAAAGGGACTTTTTCTGATTGGCTGTCAAAGACTAGTGGTGTTCCTCAGGGGTCAGTATTGGGACTGCCACTTTGTCAATGATTTAGATAATAGAATTGATGACTTTGTGACAAAGTTTGCAGATGATATGAAGATAGGTGGAGGGGTAGGTAGTGCTGAGGAAGCAATGCGATTGCAGCAGGAATTAGGGGTAACATGAGCGGGAACTTCTTTACTCAGAGAGTGGTAGCTGTGTGGAACAAGCTTCCAGCAGAAGTGGTTGAGGCAGGTTCTATGTTGTTGTTTAAAGTTAAATTGGATAGATATATGGACAGGAAAGGAATGGAGGGTTATGGGCTGAGTGCAGATCGGTGGGACTAGAATAGGGTAAGAGTTCGGCACGGACTAGAAGGGCCGGGATGGCCTGTTTCTGTGCTGTAATTGTTATATGGTTATAGACAAATTGGAAGAATGAGCAAAAAAAGTGGCAGATGGAATACAGTATTGGGAAATGTATGATAATGCATTTTGGTGAAAGGAACAATAGTGTGGACTAGCAACACAAATCAAAGTGCTGCTGAATGCAGCAGGCCAGGCAGCATCTCTAGGAAGAGGTACAGTTGACGTTTTGGGCCGAGACCCTTCGTCAGGACCAACTGAAGGAAGAGCTAGTAAGAGATTTGAAAGTGGGAGGGGGAGGGGGAGATCCAAAATGATAGGAGAAGACAGGAGGGGGAGGGATGGAGCCAAGAGCTGGACAGTTGACTGGCAAGAGGGATATGAGAGGATCATGGGACAGGATGCCCAGGGAGAAAGAAAAGGGGGAGGGGGGGAAAAACCCAGAGGATGGGCAAGGGGTATAGTCAGAGGGACAGAGGGAGAAAAAAGAGAGTGAGAGAAAGAATGTGTGTACATAAATAACGGATGGGGGAGGTGGGGCATTAGCGGAATTGAGCCTGATCGCTTGATTGAGCCTGCATCAGCCATGCCTCATTCTCGCATAGCACTTTTTTTTCCCAAGTTCTCCTTTTTTAAAATTCGGTAACCCTCATTTTCATCCCTCCACGTGTGGAGTTTTCTAACACTACATTTTTGGGTTTAATTAACCTGGGTCACATATGGATAAGCCACGTTTGGAGTTTTGCAGAAGTCACCCCATCATAGGAAGGACGGGAAGGCTTTGGAGAGAGTGCAGAATATGCTTACCAGAATTCTGCCTGGATTAAAGAGCACGTGCTATGACGAAGGGTTGTACAAACTTAGTTTGTTTTATCTAGAGTGGAGGAAGTTGAGGGGAGACCTGATAGAGATTAGTAAGATTCTGAGGGACATGGAAAAATGTTTGATATTTCTTTTAACACACATAAAAGTTGCTGGTGAATGCAGCAGAAAGTAACGCATCTCTTACTTTCAATTCTCTTACTAACTCTTCCTTCAGTTAGTCCTGACGAAGGGTCTCGGCCCGAAACGTCGACTGTACCTCTTCCTAGAGATGCTGCCTGGCCTGCTGCGTTCACCAGCAACCCTGATGTGTGTTGCTTGAATTTCCAGCATCTGCAGATTTCCTTGTGTTTGATATTTCTTTTCCCAGGGTTGGAATGTCTAATGCTAGAGGATATGCATTTAAAGTGAAAGTGGATAAATTCAAAGCAGATGTGCAGGGCAAGTTTTTTTTTACACTGAGAATGGTGGGTACTGCTGCTTTGGGTGCGAGCGAAGGCAAATATAATACTTGTAATTCAGAGTCTCTTAGGCTCATAAATCTGCCTATAAATGGATCAATCCTGGCACTCCTCAGGGATGTGTGCTTAGCCTACTGCCCTATTCTCTCTATACCCATGATTGCGTGCCATATATAAATTTGCTGATGATACAAACATTGTTGGTATGATCTCAGATGGAGATGAGAGGATGTGCGGGAGTGAGATATACCAGCTAGTTAAGTGGTGTCGCAGCAACTACCTTGCACTCAATGTCAGTAAGACGAAAGAGCTGATTGTGGACTTCATAAAGGGTAGGATGAGAGAGTATGAACCAAACATCATAGAGCGATTAGAAATGGAGAGAGAGGGAAATTTCAAGTTCCTGGGTGTCAATACCTCTGAGGATCTAACCTTGTTTGAATGTATCAATGCAGCTATAAAGAAGACAAGACAGTGACTATATTTCATTAGGAGTTTGAGGAGATTTGATTTATCACATAAAACACTTGAAAACCTCTACAGATGTACTGTGGAGAGCATTCTGACAGGCTGTATCACTGTCTGGTCGTGGGGGGGGGCAGTGGGGGGAGGGTGCTACCACACAAGATTGAAAGGAGCAACAGAAAGTTGTAAAATTACTCAGCTCCATCTTGGGTACTAACCTCCAAAGTATTTAAGATATCTTCAAGGAGCGGTGCCTCAGAAAGGCAACATCCATTATTAAGGACCCCGTACTACCCAGGACATGCTTTCTTCTCATTGTTACCATCAGGAAGGAGGTACAGAAGCCTGAAGGCACACACTCAGCGATTTAGGAACAGCTTTTTCTTCTCTGCCATCTGATTCCTAAATGGACATTGAACCCATGAACACTGTCTCCCTATTCTTATTATTCCTGTTTTTGCATTTTTTAATTTAACAATTTAATATACATTTATATACTTACTGTAATTGATTTACTTTTGTTTCTATATTATCATTATTGCATTATACTGCTACTGCTAAGTTATCAAATTTCACGACATAAGCTGGTGAAATTAAACTTGATTCTGATTTTATTCTGATATGGAGATCGTATAGGCAGAAGTGATTTGTTCAATTAAGTGTTTATTTACTAGTTTAGTTTGGTACAACATTATGGACTGAAACACCTATTCTTGTGCTGTATTATGCTTTGTATTCTATCTCTGTAGTTGCTCTTAGTACGAAAATTACAGCTATGCTTTGCCCCCATGGCCTTTAAGCTCTTTGCTATCAGATAATTACAGAGGTCCACTTTGAATGCTTCATTTGGATTAAACTTCACTACTGCTTGGGGCAGCTGACTAAAGTTGTTCATTGTGTTCCTCACTTTCTCCTTTTTTGGCATATTGAGCTGCAATCTTGAGAAGAGTTGTTTCTAAGTGCTGGATCTCACAGCAGAAGACAAGCCTCAGATTCAAGAGCTGAAAAGCTGAAACACTTCCTCTTGAACATCAAAGTAAATGATCACTTCTTAAGATTATGGCCCTTTTTCATTGTTCCAGACTCTTAGATACAGTATATAAGGAAATCATAAATATGTTTTTATTTGTATCAAATCTTCTCTCTTGTTTTCATTGTGATAACTAATTCACTGTTGAAGGTTTAGATGGAGTAAAAATTCAATTTATTTCTTTTCTTCCTTTAGATCCTTAGGACTGGAAGGAAAATAAACATTTTGAAGATATGTCAGCTATTTCTAGTTTGGTCAACGCTGCACTGTGACTTTAACAAATAAAAGTCCTGACCGACAACAAGCAGAGTACAGCAGCTGACCCTGTGGAATCACAGCATTATTAATGCCAGAGCAATCCGGATCCATTCATCTCCAGCCAATCTCTGTACAGCCAGAAGCTTACCCTGAGCAACTCCCCCAATCCACTGCTCACTTTGCTTCAACTGACAAAAGAATCCCAAAGTAAAGCCTTCTGATTGTTTTTCTCCCCTTTTTTCTTCACTTCTGAAGTATTTATATGAAGCTAATACCTTGAGAAGATCAATGCTAGCATAATCAGTTGCAGAAACTCTAATCTCCCAGTTTCTCATAGAAGTAATCCAGCCTTCTCATCCCCCATATAAATTAAATGAAATAAAATTGCTAAGCTATTGACAAGTTAAATAAAGCCCCAGGAAGGCCAGTGGATATATTTTTTACCTATATAGAACAGAGGACATGTTTACACGAGAGTGACACAAATTCTGTGTGTTGAAAACTGGAGCAGTGACGGAAGCAGTTCACTCTTCACTGTAAAGGAGAATATCCCTGTCTTCTCCATGCATCTTGATGCTTCAGCGAACAGAAGAATAAAAGATGATGGTATTTGGAACGTATCTCCGCCTCTTCGCTATGTTTCATCCTTTGCCTCCATCACACCAGGTGGACATTCCAGAATACTATTGCCATCACTCAGATACTGTATTTCACTGCTCTTTACTATTTGCACTGTCACTTTCATTCTGTGCGCAGTTACCTGCCCAAATAGCCTCTTGACATCAGCAGTCAGACATGTGGAATCTTGCAGAAGCTTACCAAGTTGAAGAACATGATTTGCACTTGATTTCAATACCAGTGGGAACAGCCACATATATACAGTAGAGAAATATCCATCATTCCTTCTCCTCCCTTATGAAATGAAAAGAAACCTCAAAAGCTGCACAATGGACATTGGAACAGATTATATTATTTTCCCTCATATCACAAATCAGATTTTGTGTGGTACACGAAAGAGTTGATGATATGGGAGAAAAATCCGCTGTTTAAAAAAATGTTTAAAATTTTCACAGTAATATGGAATGTATTTGTTATTTTAATGGAATTGAGTGGCTTTACAAAATCAATGGAAGCAGGGATCAGAAAGGATGCACAGCTATAAAGGAGCAAAGCACTTTAGTTATATTTTTAAGTTTTGTATTTTTATAGTCACCATTATCCACCCTTACTTGGCAGTCATGTGAAGAACTCAGTGTTATTCATTATGCTAACCTTTGTGTTATTATTTGCAAGCAGATAATTGTTTTACCTTTAAACAAATAAAACCTTAAGAAAGTAATGTATAGATTTTAAATAGATGGCTGCAAGATATATTTCTTCTATTCATACAAATTACAAGCAAAATATTTTGTAATTATTAAGAGTTTTGAAATTTTAAGAAAAGGTTATTTTATTATTAAAGGCCTGCTTTATGATATTAGTTTAACACCAAGTAATAGAAACAATTTTCATACACTTTCTTAAATCAGGACTGCTTGTCATAAAAAAGAAAAAAAATTAAAAATATAATATGTACACTTCAAAAAAAGTAATCAGACTTACAGTTGCCAGGTATTATTCATCTTTTGGTTGCTGCATATACACTTCTCCAGAATACTATTGCCGTCAATCAGATACTGCATTTCAATGTTCTTCAAGACAATGACGCAAAATTATTTGATTTGCAATAAACTACTACTAAAGGAATATTTGTGAGTCGAGTTCTTCAACACATTTAATTTTAGTGAGGTTTATCTATGAAATGATTCTGGATATGAAGAGGTCCACATACATCATCTATGTTTTAACCAAATATTTGATCATGTGATAGAGAATGAAGAATTTGAACTTTATTGTGTTGTAAAATGTAATATGTTTCCTAAATTAATTTCTCACTTAAGAATTAGCTCTCAGCATATCAAGAGCAGGGCCAGGTATTTAGCTTAGACCCACACATTGGAGCAGGTTCATTGATTATTACAGCCTAATGTGTAACTGTCATCGGAAAGAGTCCACAAGTTCACAGCCCTTACCTGCACCCCATCTCGCCTACTTCATGCTGATTCACCACAGCTACTTCAATCACATTGGAGTTTTCCTAAAAGTTAACTTTCTCAGTGTTCTATTGTATCAAATGTGAAAGAGGCCTGAAGAGGGCTGACAACTATCAGCAATTCATAGAAGTAATGCATATTGAGTCTGACACTTAGTTTCAGCTGTACATTTGGATGTGAACTGTCTCCACACAATTGGGTAAGTGCTCAAATGTGGATCACACTTTTTTAGGCTACCTGTAAATTCAAGGGAAATATATCCAGTATACATGAATTGAGTAGCAAAATCATCAACACGTTTATGAAAAATACATTCTCAATCATGTTACACGAAGTCTACAGAGGAAATAATGCACAAAATAAGCAGGTTCCCTTATTGCACAAAGATCTATTAAACATTCAGAAATTAATTTGCCTATTACTTTAACAGAATTTTACCCTATATAAGCAAAGCAACTTAAATGCAAATTTCAGACCATATAAGTTCTGTTCAATTATCACTGTGACAAAATTGGAATCTACTGATGACATTACACTAGCAAACTATGACAAGGCTAATATGAAGAATCAAGCTCTGTCAGCATAGTATAACTGACTGTATGTTGATTGCTGCATAGAACTCTATAATAAAGCTGTTATTAGTTAAATGTTCTGTAAATATTCACATTGCTGCATTGTTGCAACCAGCAATGGACCTGCCAGTGCCATTTTAATTTGTCAAATTTGCCACATTGCTAATACTGGATATTCAATACCAACAAATAGAAAGGACAAGGAACATCCTGGTGCATGCCTAAAAATGGATCCACGAACAACCATGTTATAATTTGTTAAGTTCATTGAAAATGAAAGTTGGGATACAGTTTTTGTGATTGTAATGAAACCAAAAATGGACAACTGTGATTGTAACATCTAAACCAGTTGAAAACCATGCTGGTTGATGGCCTTCCGTTGACTGGGGTTGGCCATAGATGTTGCATCCCAGATATCAAAATTGATACGCAAGCCAAGGCAGTACGATACAGAGAGCAAGTTGCTGCTCCCTCACCACATAGCCGATGAGCCCAAAGGAATGGCAGAGACTGAAGGTAGCCTTAGGGATTCCAGCTCCAGAATTTTCCTTCAGGGTCTACTCCTGAAGCCTTCTCCATGAGTGGGTATAGCTGCAAGACAACGGAGGTTTGAAACCAGTTTTCATTCTCCGCGATGAGCTGCCAGCCACAGCTGATGAGCCCCATCTGCCCAGAGCAATTGGTTTTAAGGGGCCAGTAACCTGCATTTTCCCCTTCTCCTGTCAGTGAAAATGGCTGCCCCAGGCTTAGTTGCCAAGCCATATATGAAGGCAAGAAGCTGGACTTGGTTGTTAGAGACTATTTAAGATGCATTCCATTGGGAGCAATTTAATAGGTAGTGGGAGCTTATCCTGACTAACCCCCACCACCCCACCGCCCCGACTAAGACAACCTTACGGAACAACATAAAGACAAGAAAATCTGCAGATGCTGAAAATCAAAGCACACACAAAATGCTGGAGGAACTCAGCAGGCCAGGGAGTATCTATGGAAAAGAGTAAACAGTCAACTTTTCAGGCCGAGACACTTCTTCAAGACTAGAAAAGTTAGAGCAAGAATGTTGGGGGAGGGGAGGAGGAAGTACAAGGTGGTAGGTGATAGGTGAAACTGGGAGGGGGAGGGTTAATTAAAGAGCTGGGAAATTGATTGGTTGGTGAAAGAAATAAAGGGCTGGAGACAGGGGAAATCGGATAGGAGAAGGTAGAAGACCATGGAAGAAAGAGAAGGAGATGCAGAGAAGCAGAGGGTGATGATGGGCAGGTAAGCAGATAAGGTGAGAGAGGGAAACAGGAATGGGAATGGTGAAGGAGAAGCAATTACCAAAAGTTTGAGAAATCGATGTTCATGCCATCAAGTTGAAGGCTACCCAGATGGAACATAACGCGTTGCTCCTCCAACCTGAGTGTGGCTTCATTGGAGCAGTAGAGAAGGCTACAAAGTGACATGTCAAAATGGGAATGGGAAGTAGAATTGAAATGGCTGGCCATTGGGGGATCTTGCTTTTTCTGGTAGACAGAGCATAGGTGCTTGTCAAGGCAGTCTCCCAATCTACGCCAGGACTCACTGATATATAGGAGGCCACACAGTAAGCACTAGGTACAGTAGATGACCCCAACAGACTCACAGGAAGGACTGTTTGGGGCCCCGGATAGTAGTGAGGGAGGATGTGTAGGGGCAGGTATGGCACTTGTTCCGCTTGCAAGGATAAGTACTAGGAGGGACATCAGTGAGGAAGGATAAATGGACAAGGGAGTCACATAGGGTGTGACCCCTGCAGAAAATGAAAAACGTGGAGAGGGAAGCAGTGCTTGATGGTGGGATCCCATTGGAGATAACAGAAGTTATAGAGAATTATGTGCTGGACACGGAGGCTATTGGGATGGTAGGTGAGGACAAGAGGAGCCTATCTCTGGTAGAGTGGCGAGTAGATGGGGTAAGGGCAGCATTGCGGATGGAGGAAAGAAAACCACTTTCTTTGATGAAGGAGAACATCTCATTAGTTCTGGAAAGAAAAACCTCATCCTGAGAGCAGGTACATTGGAAATGATAGAACTGAGAGAAGGGGATGGCACTTTTACAAGTGACAGCTTGGGAAGAGGTATAGTCCAGGTAGCTGTGAGAATCAGTGGATTTATAAAAGAGATCAGTAGATAAACTGCCTCCAGAGATAGAGACAGAGAGATCAAGAAAGGGAAGGAGGGTGTTGGAAATGGACCAGGTAAATTCAAGGGCAGGGTTGAAGTTAGAGGCAAAGTTGAGGAAGTCAATAAGCTCAGCATGGGTGCAGGAAGCAATGCCAATGCAGTAGTTAATGCAGCGTAGAAGTTGTGGAGTGATACTAATGTAGGCTTGGAATGTAGACTCTTCCATGTAGCTGACAAAAGGGCAGGCATAGCTGGGACCCATGTGAGTGCCCATGACTACACCTTTGGTTTGGGGGAAGTGGGAGGAGCTGAAGGAGAAATTATTAAAAGTGAGGACCAGTTCCACCAGACGAAGGAGAGTGGCCTCCAGCTTTTTGTCTGCGTTGTTTAGGAATAGCATGCTGGTTAAGTGATAAACTCTGGTTTATACTCTGATTAATTTTGTTCAAACTTTTCAGATGTTTGTCTGTCTTTCTTAAAACAGCACTTGTTCATTAAACACACACAAAATACTAGAGGAACTCAGCAGGTCAGGCAGCATCTATGGAGAGGAATAAACAATTTACATTTCAGGCCAAGACCCTTCATCAGGAAGGAGGAAGAAGCCAGGGTAAGAAGCTGATGGGAGGGGAAGGAGTAGAAGCTGGCAGGTGATAGGGGGAAGATAGGTGGGTGGGGATGGGGGATGAAGTAAGAAGCTGGGAGGTGACAGGTGGAAAAGGCAAAGGGCTGAAGAACAAGGAATCTAATTGGAGAGGAGAGTGGACCATGGGAAAAAGGGAAGGAGGAGGGGCAGGTGGGGAGAAGAGAATGGGTAAGAGACGAGCTGTCCATTTCATCCAGTCACACAGGATCAGTTTGTCCAGCACTCCAACTGCTATCTTCTACCTCCTCCCATCTCCAAACCCCTACTTCAGTTCCTTCCACTTCCTTTAGTATAACGGTAGAAAATGTGGCCATCAGGATTATGCCTTTCATTTCAATAGTACTGCAAAACTAAACACTCCATATGTCATATTCCCCTTGATGCCAGCAGTCTGAAAAAAAGATGGAATTAAAAGATGCTGAAAACAGTTGGTGGACTTACAGATGAGTTCAATGCCTTCAGTCCTCACTTTGACTGTCAAATCATCACAAAATCCCAGAGCTCCTGATGATCTCTGCCTCTGAAGCTGATGTGTAAGCAGGCTTCAGGAGGGCTGAAAGCATTCAGCCCAGATAGGGTACCTGGCCAAGTACTGAAGACTTGTGCTAATCATTTGGCTGATCACTGAAATCTTCAACTTTTAGCTTCAGCAGTCTGATGTACCCATCTGCTTCAAGCATGTTTCACTTTTACCGGTGCCTAGGAAGGATGCGGTAACTTGCCTCAACGACTATTGTCCAGTAGCACTTACATCCACAGCGATGAAGTGTTTTGAGAAGCTGGAGATGAAACATACAATTACAGTATTGCTTTGCACTGTTGTAACTATATGTTATAATCATGTGTTTTTTGTCAGTTTTTCAGTCGGTTTGCCTTGTGTTTCTGTGATATAATTCGGGAGAAACATTGTATCAGTTCTTAATGCATGCATTACTAAATGACAATAAAAGAGGACTGCGTGTCTTCATAATCTAATCTAATCTAATCTAATCTAATATCAACACCTGCCTGAGAAGCAACTTGGATCAACTTCATTTGCCGTCCGGTGCAACAGGTCCACATCAGATACCTTCAACCCCTCAAAATTAATAAACTTCAAGACCTTGGCTTCAATACCTCCTTGTGCAATTGGAACCTCGATTTCCTCACTTGTAGAATCCAGTAAATTTGGATTGTCAACAGCATCTCCACAATCTCCATCAGGACAGGTGTACCACCAGTTCAAACCCCTACTCTACACACTTTACAATTTAAGCTTAGCTCCAAACCACATTCAAGTTTTCTGATGACACCACCGTCGCAGGATGAATCAACCTATAGGAGGGAGATTGAAAATCTTCTGAGTGGTCCCACAATAAGAATGCCAGCAAGACAAGGAGGTGATTATTGACTTCAGGAGAAGGAAACCAGAGGTTCATGAGCCAGTTATCATCAAAGGATCAGAGGTGAACAGGGTCAGCAAATGTAAATTCATCAGTGTTGGTGGGTACACACGATCCATCAGCATAAAGTCCTCCTCACCACTGAACATATCTACGCAGAGCATTGTCGCGGTAAAGCATCACCCTTCATCAGGGACCGTGAACATCAAGGTCATGCTCTCTTGTTGCTGCTGCCTCCAGAAAGAAGGTACAGAAATGTGAGGACTCACACCACCAGGTTCAAGAACAGTTATTACCCCTCAATCATCAAGGTCTTGAACCAAAAAGGATAGTATCACTCAACTTCACTTATCCTATCATGGAAATGTTTCCACAAACTATGGACTTACTTTCAAAGGCTCTTCATCTCATCTTCTCAACATTTATTTCTTATTTATATATATTTTTTTCTTTTTGTATTTGCAGAGTTTGTTGTCAGACACTGGTTGAACCCCCAAGTCGATGTGGTATTTCATTCATTTTATGATGGTTATTATTCTATTATGGATTTACTGGCAATGCTCATAAGAAAATGACTCTCAGTGTTGTATATGTACTTTGATAATAAATTTACTTTGAACTTTGAAATCTGAAACAAAAGAGAAAGAAATATCACACAGAGAGAAAAATATGAGTTAATGAGTGACAAATCTGTTTCAGACTGCGGGCTAGTTACCTGAAAATGTTCAATTCGGCATTGAGTCCTGAAGAATATAAGGTCTCTTGACAGAAGATGAGGTACTGTTCCTTGAGCATGGATTGCATGTTACAGTAACAGTGTGGAGAGAAAAGATTGAGTGATCTCGGAATTTTAAACTCCACTTATTTTCTCATTTTCCATGATTGATGTAGAGTTTCTGACTTGCTACAATGACTCTCTTTCTCTCTCCACAAATATTGTCTGCCCTGCTGAGTGTTTTAAGCAGTGTTTTTGATCTTGCTGACATATAGAGAGAAAACACAAGAGAGATAGGCCTGTAAAGGAGCCAGTTAGAAAGTTGCATTTTTTCTCCTCACCCATTCATTCATGATCTCATTGGCTCCAGCTGAAGTGACAAACTGGACAACTCCAATTTTCGTAAAGAGGACTCCAACCTGGTCAAACTTCGTGACTAGAGGGGGTCCCCTCCTATCTCTCGAGATTAATTATGTTGCCATTAAATTTAGGGTAAAAGGGGGAAAGTTTATTTCAAAATGCATTAATTATGCAATTGCTATTATTCCATTTTTGTCACTGACAGAATTATGAGTACTTTTTACGCTCAGTTTTTACGACTCAATGAGACAGTGAATAGTGTAGGATGCAGCTGTCTACAATGCATGTTATTGTGACCTGTGTTCATCGGTGTGTGCCTGTGGGATGGCGACTACAAGTGTGTTGGTTGGTGAACTTTAAAACGTGTGTGTTGTTGCAGGGCTGTATTTGTGATCAGCATGGGGAAAGATCACAACACCCACCTTGACAAATTAATTGGAGTCAATGGATTTTTTCTGTTGTTGCCCTTTCATGGGGAAAAGCCACGCTTAAAACAATTGCTGTCGGTGGTAATCCATCTCAGTGTGATGAGCCTTTCTGGTTCCACTACTGTGGGGCTCCTCCTCTCAACTCCTGAGTGTCTGCTCCGCTGCTTTGACGCAGGGGATGGAGGAACCTTGTTCTCCTACATTTTCTCAGTCATTTGATCCACATTTCCAGCAACGTGCTAATTTAGTGAAGAGATGCCACTTAAGGTCTGGACTTTCCACGGAGATCAGGAGGTGCACGATTACAGTCATTTCCATCTCCAGCTCCCCAACACATACACACAATTATCAGAGAAGTGGAACTTTGTACTCTGAGAATGTGTAAGGACAAACTGAATGCTATGTATATTCAGCATTAAGAGGTATGCGATAAACACACGTTTTAACCGACTGAGTTATGAGATTCAATTTTCAAGTTATCACCATACACTGGCTTGTATTTTTCTTTGTGTTAATATTTCACTGGCGTGCAGATTCTCCAACAGTATTTAAAATTTTAATAAAGCAGGAGAAGAGTGTCTTGGGAATTTCGACCATTTATAGAAAAAAAAACAAAGATTTGCATCTCCAAAGAACCTTTCCTGACCTCCAGACAGTACAAAGTATTGTATGGCCAATGAGATGCTCTTGAAGTGTATGCACAATTATTAAGTTAGAAATGCAGCATCCAATTATTTTCATCAAGGTCCCGAAGTGCATTCTGATAGCGATGGGATGGTGTTCATGACATTGAGGGATAAACAGACCATCAACTGCTTAATAAAAGTGCACATTTAAATCTGGAAGAGTGCTTCTTTACGTGGGACTCTAAACCAGCATGAATGTCATCTACAACACATTATGTACCCAGAGACATTGTATTAGAAAGCTTCATGACCTTACAAAGTAATCCAAGGGAAGAGAACACACTGCCACATTCCATTAGTTAGCAGCACAAAGCAGAAAGCACCTATAACACTGGTAGTATCCATTATACTTTATTAAATTACTTTCAGAGCTTGTCATGAATGTTTAATAAGTACAGGATTCACTAGGCACTGCTACCCTTGTCCTTCAGTCACAATCTTGTATATGCTCAGTCTGAAATAATCATCCCAGGGAATGCCTCTGCATGTACCTGTCACCACATACAAAGCCATCATTGTCATCGTACATTATCAAGACAAACTTGAGTCTCTCCTTTTCTACTTCATTTAGATGACTGTAGCAAAAGAGCACAAGAAGCAAATCATCTTAAATTTGTAATATTAATCTTACATGAGTAAGAAGTATTGAAGATTCAAGATAGAAGTCACATAGGGTGACAGAAATGGGGAAATCTCCTCTTTCTTCTCCACCTGCTCCCATTTTCAATCACTAGCAGCAAACCACAAACAGGTTGAAACTCTATAGTCCGGACCTGACTAGTGCCTGGCCACAGAAGTTGTGCCCAATCATCTTACTCTGAGCAGCAAAACGGTCTTTTTAACATCACACTTTTGGACACTCCCTTGTGTATGCAAGGATTCTGAAAACAATTCATTTCCCAAAGCTTTCATTAATTGGAGACAATATTAACTGAGATCTCTCTCGGCCAAGTTTGCAAATGTTACTTAAGCCAGTTAATTAGCTGGAGTTTTTTATTTTTTTTAAATTTAACAAAATAGCACCAAGTAGGCCCTTCCAGCCCTTTGAGCCGCGGCGCCTACGCAACTCCCGACAATACTAACTGATTAACACTAAGCTAATCATGGGACAATTAACCTACCTGGTATATCTTTGGACTGTGGGAGGAAACCAGGGGACCCAGAGAAACCCCAATCATTCCATAGGGAGGTCTCCTTACAGAATGGCTCCGAATTGAACTCCAAACTCCAGAGCACCTCGTGCTGTAACCGTTACATTACCGTGGCACCCATTACATATCTTAGTTAGATTTTAGAATTAAGTTAATCACCACAGATTAAAAACACCATAGGATGCCACAGCAGAAAATTTCAACCTGTATCAAAACACTTCACATGTTGAAGACACAACTATTGTTGGCAGAGTTTTGGATGGCGAGTAGGAGGCAAACAGGAGTGAGATGGATCAGCCAGCTGAGTGGTGTTGCAACAGCAACTCTGCACACCATGTCAGGAACACCAAGGAATTGATTGTGCACTTCAGGAGGGGGTTGTTGAGGGAACACGCACCAGTCCTCACTGAGGGATCGGTAGTGGAAAGGTGAGCAGTTTCACGTCCTGTCTGTCATCTCTAAAGATCTATCCTGGGCCCAACATGTTGCAAATAATGCACAACAACAGCTATACTTCATTAGTTTGAGGAGATCTGGTAAGTCACTAACGACTCTAGCAAATTTCTACTGATGTACCATGGGGGCATTCTAACGAATGGCATAACCACTTGATATAAAGGAACCACTGTGCAGGACTGGAAAAAGCTGCAGAAAATTGCAAACTCAGTCAGCTTCAGCATGGACACTAGCCTCCCCAGCAAAAGGAGAGGCCTTAAAAAAGGCAGCATCCGTCATTAAGAATCACCGTCACCCAGGACATGCCCTCTTCTCATTGCTACCATTAAGGAGGAGGTGGAGGAGTGTTAAGACACAGACTCAGTGTTTTAGGAACCACTTCTTCATCAGATTTCTGAACGGACAACGAACTCGTCAACTACCTCATTATTTTTCCCCCTTTCATTTTGCACTACACATTTAATTTATTATATATATTTATGTTCCTTATTGCAATTTATAGTGTTTTAATATGTATTGCCCTGTACTGCTGCCACAAGACAAAATTCATGACATATGCCAGTGATTTTAAATCTGTTTCTGATTCTGATTCTGATTCATTGCTTCATCTGGAAGTTAAATGTGAAGGATTCAAATTAGGATGCCTTCAATTTCATTTATTGTCATATACACCAAGGTGGAAATAATTTCCTTGTTTGCAAGGAGCTCATAGAGTAATCAATATATTTGATAATAATAAATACAGCAATGGGTGCAGTGCAAAGAAAGATAGTGCAAATGAGGTGGAGTAAGATGAAATGCTGAGATGACAGTAATGGAAGAGATAGAATATAGAATTCGTATAGAATACGTGTGGGCACGCGGCCAAGTGGTTAAGGCATTGGACTAGCGACCTGAAGGTTGTGAGTTTGAGCCCCAGCCGAGGGAACGTGTTATGTCCTTAAGCAAGGCACTTAACCACACATTCCTCTGCGATGACACTGGTGCCAAGCTGTATGGGTCCTAATGCCGTGGAGAGGGGAGACTTGCAGCATGGGCAACTGCTGGTCTTCCGTACAACCTTGCCCAGGCCTGTGCCCTGGAGAGTGAAGACTTTCCAGGCGCAGATCCATGGTCTCGCAAGACTAACGGATGCCTTTACCTTCATAGAATTCGAGAACATGGCAGATACAGCAGGAAGGGAATTTCAATGAACTGTTTGGTTCAGAAGTCTGATAATAATCTGATTATTTTTTGTTCTCTTTAGTTATCACATAGCAAATCTTATTAACATCTGTGAAACCAGGCACAATAAAGCATCTTGGTCCATCCATGCCATTGCTCACAACGTTAGCATAGTGGTTACCTTTGCAGTAAAGGCGACCCAGGTTCAATTCCCACAGCTGCCTGTAAGGAGTCTGTACGTTCTCCCCGTGACCCTGTGGGTTTCCTCCAGGGGCTCCGGTTGCTTCTCACAGTTCAAAGATGTACTAGTTAGTAGATTAGTTGGTCATTGTAAATAGTCCTGTGATTAAGCCAGAATTAAATCAGGGTATTGCTGAGTGGCGTGGCTCAAAAGGCCTGAAGGGCCTATTCCGTGCTGTACCTCAATAAGCAATTAATCAATCAATAAATCAATCAATCAATCAATCAATCAATAAATAAATAAATAGACTCCAATTCAGGTACATAAAATGGTGATTCATCTTATTATACACACTGGTGAAAAATAGAGTGCAAATGAACCAGAAAAGTTTCTGATTTACAGATCTAATGTCTAGGGTTTAATCCTGAAATACAATGTTCTCTGCCAGAAATTTGCGCATCTTCCATGTGCTCCTCAGCTCCAAATTCTCATCACATCCACAGGTGATGTGTCTTATAATCAGTAGGCAGCCGATGAGAATGTGGAGAGAGTATGTTACGGGGAAAAAGTAATGTGACAGTCCGTCATGGCTGGTCGCATCATGGCTGGGCACAGCAATTCTAATGCACAGAAGCTCAGCAGGCTGCAAAGAGTAATGGGCACAACCCAGCCCATCACAGGAACAGGCTTCTGCATTACAGAAAGCATCTAATTGAGGCACTGCCTCAAAAAGGCCACATCTATCAACAAGGATCCACCCAATCTGGGCCACGCTCCTCGTCTCACAGCTACTATTAGGCAGAAGGTACAGAAGCCTGAAGTCCTGCATCACCAGGTTCAGAAACAGCTATATTCCAACAGCTCTCAGGCTCTTGAACCCATATGCACAATCTTTACTCTTTCTCAGCAATAGAATAGAATAACTATTACTTTCATATGATGTACAAGTTGCTGTTATCTGCCAGCAAGGACATAAAAATCTATAAAGTACAAACATGAATAAATTGCACAAGAAAAGAAATAATGAGATATTTGTTACTGCTTGGAACCCCTCTTGAATTACCATGAACTTGTTTTCGATTGTATTGTTTGCACTAATGTCTTCTTTTGCAGCCTTTTCCTTCACTATTTTGTATAATTTATCCATAAGTTATGGTCCGTGTGCTGTCTGAATCCACTCTTGTACCAGTCTACATGCCTGTGATTCTGCTGTAAGCAACTATTTCAGTTTACTTGAACCTCTCCGTACTTCTGCACATGAAACTAAACTCAACTTAAATTTATTTGACCTGTCTATGAGCCAGAATAGAGTTGACAGGAAATAAAGAGCTCCTTATCGTACCTCCTTATATATCTTTCAAAGGTAGAAAATATGAACTGACCCTTCAGGTATGCTCTGTCATTTAAAATGATCCTGGCTGATCATTCAAATTCATTACCACGTTCCAGCATTTATCCTTTGATCCTTTGATCCTCTTCTGGTAGAGCTTCCATGGGTTCTCTGAGATGAGAAAGAATTTCCTCTCTCAGACGTAAATGGCCTACCTCTTTTCCTTTGATTAATCCTGGACATTTCTACCATAGGGGACATCTCTATTGCATCTACACTGTCCAGTCCCATTTGAATTTTGTAGGTTTACATGAGGTACCTCTAATTTTTTGAAGATCTTTTGAAGAACCTGCACTGCATACCAAAATCAACTTTTCTCACATAATGAAACCAGAACCAGTTCTTGATGGGAAGCAAAGAACAGTCTGACCAAGATCCTGTGAAAATGCAGAGAAACATTTCAGTTTCTAAACTTAAATCCTCTTGGTATGAAGGCCAGCATTACATCTGTCTTCTTAATTGCATTACACACCTGCATGCTTATCTTCAGTAAGAACTTTCATGTCTGTTTGCTACTTCAGCATCCCCACTGTTGCTATTCAGGTAATTATCTACCTTCTGATTGCTACTGAAGTGAATAACCTCTTCATGCCGCACCTGCCATGTACTTGCAGACTCCTTCAACTTCTCCAAATCTAAATGGTGCTTCTTAACTTCCTCCTCAAAGCTTATTTTCCATCCTGCTTTGTATCATCCAGAAATCTGGAGATATTATGTTTAATTCCCTCATGGCAATCATTAATAAATAAACTAGTTGGCTTGCCAGCACTGATCTCTATGATAACCAACTCATCACTTAGAAAAAGTTCCAAATGTTTCCATTGTTTTTCCCTTCCAGTCAACCAACCAGTTCTCTGGCAAAAGATAAACTGCTGGAAAAATTCAATGGGTTGAGCAGCACTGCTTTAATCAAAGGGGTAACTGATGATTCATAGAACCATAGAACCATAGAACACTACAGCACAGAAAACAGGCCATTCGGCCCTTCTAGTCTGTGCCAAAACTTTGTTCCGCTAGTCCCATTGACCTGCACCCAGTCCATAACCCTGCAGACCTCTCCCATCCATGTATCTATCCAATTTATTCTTAAAACTTAAGAGTGTGCCCACATTTACCACGTCAGATGGCAGCTCGTTCCACACTTCCACCACGCTCTGAGTGAAGAAGTTCCCCCTAATGTTGTCCCTAAACCTTGCCCCTTTCACCCTAAAGCCATGTCCTCTCATATTTATCTCTCCTAATCTAAGTGGAAAAAGCCTACTCGCATTTACTCTGTCTATACCCCTCATAATTTTGTAAACCTCTATCAAATTCCCCCTCATTCTTCTACACTCCAAGGAATAAAGTCCTAAACTGTTCAATCTTTCCCTGTAACTCAACTCCTGAAGACCCGGCAACATCCTAGTAAATCTTCTCCGCACTCTTTCAATCTTACTGATATCCTTCCTATAGTTAGGTGACCAGAGCTGTCCACAATACTCCAAATTTGGCCTTACCAATGTCTTATACAACCTAACCATAACATCCCAAATCCTATACTCAATACTTTGATTTATGAATGCCAGGATGCTAAAAGCCTTCTTTACAACCCTGTCTACCTGTGACGCCACTTGCAGGGAATTATGTAACTGAACTCCGAGATCCCTTAGTTCCTCCGCACTCCTCAGTGCCCTACCATTTACTGTGTATGCCCTACCTTGATTTGTCCTTCCAAAATGCAACACCTCACACTTATCTGCATTAAATTTCATCTGCCATCTTCTGGCCCATTTTTCCAGTTGTTCCACATCCCTCTGCAAGCTTTGAAAGCCATCCTCGCTGTCCACAACGCCTCCAATTTTAGAGTCATCAGCAAACTTGTTGAGCCAATTTACCACATTATCATCTAGATCATTGATATAGACAACAAACAACAAACAACAATGGTCCCAGCACAGATCCCTGAGGCACACCACTAGTCACAGGCCTCCAGTCTGATAAGCAATCATCCACTACCACTCTCTGTCTTCTCCCACACAGCCAATTTCAAATCCAGTTTACAACCTCTCCATGGATACCTAGTGTCTGAACCTTCTGAACTAACCTCCCATGTGGTACCTTATCAAAGGCCTTACTAAAGTCCATGTAGACAACATCCACAGCCTTTCCTTCATCTACTTTCTTGGTAACCTCCTCGAAAAACGCTACAAGATTTGTTAAACATGATCTACCACGCACAAAGCCATGCTGACTATCCTTAACCAGCCCTTGGCTGTCCAAATACTTGTATATCCGATCTCTCAGAACACATTCCAATAATTTACCTTCTACTGATATCAGGCTCACCGGCCTTTATTTACCTGGTTTACTTTTGGAGCCTTTTTTAAACAACGGAACAATATGAGCTACCTTATAATCCTCTGGCACCATACCCGTGGCTAAGGACATTTTAAATATTTCTGCCAGGGCCCCTGCAATTACTACACTAGTCTCTCTCAAGGTCCGAGGAAATATCATGTCAGGCCTGGGTGATTTATCTACCTTTATTCGCAATAAGGCAGCAAGCACTTCCTCCTTTTTAATCTCTATATGTTCCATGACACTGCTGCTTGTTTCCCTTCCTTCCATATACGCTATGCCAGTTTCCTGAGTAAATACTGATGCAAAAAAATTGTTTAAGATCTTCCCCATCTCGTGAGGCTCCACACATAGACGACCACTATGATCTTCTAGGGGACCAATTTTGTCCCTTACTATCCTTTTACTCTTCATATACTTGTAGAAACCCTTTGGGTTTACCTTCACATTATCTGCCAAAGCAACCTCATCTCTTCTTTTTGGCTTCTTGATTTCCTTCTTTAGTATTTTCCTACATTTTCTGTACTCTTCAAGTATCTCACTTGTTCTTTGTTGCCTATACCTGCTATACACCTCTCTTTTTCTTAACGAGATCGCCAATATCCCTTGGAAACCAAGGTTCCCTATGCCTGTTAACTTTGCCTTTAATCCTGGCAGGAACATGCAAACTCTGCACTCTCAAAATTTTACCTTTGAAGGCCTTCCGCTTAGTGAATACATCCTTGCCAGAAAACAACTTATTCCAATCCACTTTTCCTAGATCTTTTCTCATTTCCACAAAATTGTCCCTTCTCCAATTCAGAACCTCAACTTGAGGACCAAACCTATCTTTATCCATAATTAACTTGAAACTTATGACACTGGACCCAAAATGTTCGCCTACACATACTTCTGTCACCTGACCTGTCTGGCTCCCTAATAGGAGATTAAGTATTGCATCCTCTCTCATAGGTAAATGCGAGTAGGCTCTTTCCACTTAGATTAGGAGAGATAAATACGAGAGGACATGGCTTTAGGGTGAAAGGGGAAAGGCTTGGGGGAACATTAGGGGGAACTTCGTCACTCAGAGAGTGGTGGGAGTGTGGAACGAGCTGCCATCTGATGTGGTAAATGCGGGCTCACTCCTAAGTTTTAAGAATAAATTGGATAGGTACATGGATGGGAGAGGTCTGGAGGGTCATGGACTGGGTGCAGGTCAATGGGACCAGCGGAATAAAGTTTCAGCATGGACTAGAAGGGCTGAATGGCCTGTTTTCTGTGCTGTAGTGTTCTATGGTTCTAAGGTTCTATGAATCATCAGTTACCCCTTTGATTGAACCAGTGCTGCTCAACCCATTGAATTTTTCCAGCAGTTTATCTTTTGCCAGAGAATTGGTTGGTTGACAGGAAGGGAAAAACAATAGAAACACTTGGGACTTTTTCTAAGTGATGAGTTGGGTATCGTAGAGATCGGCACTGGCAAGCCAACTAGTTTATTTATTAATGATTGCCATAAGGGAATTAAACGTAATATCTCCAAATTTCTGGATGATACAAAGCAGGATTGGAAAATAAACTTTGAGGAGGAAGTAGAGAAGCACCATTTAGATTTGGAGAAGTTGAAGGAGTCTGCAAATACATGGCAGGTGCGGCATGAAGAGGTTATTCACTTCAGTAGCAATCAGAAGAAGGTAGATAATTATCTGACTAGCAACAGTGGGGATGCTGAAGTTGCAAAGAGACATGAAAGTTCTTACTGAAGGTAAGCATGCAGGTGTGTAATGCAATTAAGAAGACAGATGTAATGCTGCCCTTCATGCCAAGAGGATTTAAGTTTAGAAACTGAAATGTTTCTCTGCATTTTCACAGGATCTTGGTCAGACTGTTCTTTGCAGCTCACCAAGAACTGGTTCTGGTTTTATTATGTGAGAAAAGTTGATTTTGGTATGCAGTGGAGGTTCATCAAAAGATCTTCAAAAATTAGAGGTACCTCACATAAACCTACAAAATTCAAATGGGACTGGACAGTGTAGATGCAGTAGAAATGTCCCCAATGGTAGAAGTGTCCAGGATTAATCAAAGGAAAAGAGGTAGACCATTTACTTCTGAGAGAGGAAATTCTTTCTCATCTCAAGAGAACCCACGGAAGCTCTACCAGAGGAGGATCAAAGCAGGATGGACTGTTTGAGTCCATGAATGAGGGCTATCAAGGAGATGAAGGAACAAGTGTAGCACCCTCTGGAAATTACAGGGGAAAGTGCATATAGTTGAGTGTGGAGGGGTGGCAAGAATGGTAAAATGGAGGACGAGGAGAAAGACACTGCACTATTGCACATCACTGTATTAGATAATGGCTTTGAATAACCAGTATTAGTAAAATTGGGCAGTCCATCCTTACTCAGAAGACTACTTTGCAGAGCCTGGATGATATTCCTTCTGGCCAGACAATGGTGAGCACATGACCCTCCCACACTGCAGTGACTGATGGAGCTTCTGTCCTTGTTGAGTCTTAAAGTATTTTTGTGTAAGTGAATTCTGCTAACAGCTACCTATGAACAGATCTCTTCAGAAGTAAAGAGGCACCTACTGTGAATACTGAGTTGCCATCACAAAACTACTTGGTGTTTCTCAAGTATTAATCATGTACTTGTTTCGGTCTATTACAGTGAAAACCACATACCAGACTTACAGGATATCCAGTCCCAGGAATGAGTTAGTGGCATTATGGAGTTCAGAGATCTTGTTCCATCTCAGAATGTCACCATCATTCCACCTGCCTTGGATTTTCTAGCAATGTCCTTGCTTGTTTTCCACAATCAGCTCATTAGGTTTTCCTAGCTTCATGATTCTCCCAACAGATCTTAAATTTCATTGCAACAGACTGCAGAATGAAGCATAACATGGCTAAACATTTCTTTAAATGATTGGAAGTCTACAGAAACTTGATTCACTGTGATTGTCCATTTTGGTTCACATACAGGAAAATTGATAAATTATAACAGCTAAGCCTACAAACAAGTCATGCACAGTAAATTACATCTTCATATGCATGTCTAATACACCAAATAATTTGCAGAAAGTTGTGCAAGTTGCAGCTTGTAAGAACTTGGTTGCATTTCTTAATCAGCTTTATTTGCACAAAATGAACGATTTTCCACAATGCATGTCTGGAAATATAATCGAATAGCACTAAAAAACAGTGTCACATGAATGAATTTCTAGACCATCAATATCTCTAATATGTGAACAAATAAAGAATAAGCCAATTTTTGAGTGCTGGTTGATTCAAAAGCCACTGGAAGGAGTTAAGTGCACCTACCTATCACACAGCAAGTGACAGAAATGCAATGTGATTTAATTAGAAGCTTTTTGATGGCTTGATCAAAGCGGTGCCCCCTCTTTGTCAAGGCAAGTAGGCTCATGTTAAGTACACTTGCCTTTGTTTATAATTGTACTGCACCTGAACTAATTGGATTTTATTTGACATTTGGAGAGCTTCTTGCAGCTACAGGCAATTGGCGGTTAATTCTCATTTCCTGTAGACACACGGAGTGCAGATAGCTTGTTGCCTACCCTGCTTGAAGATACAAATGGAATGGAAAATGGGCATCAAAAAAGAAATAGGGTTGTCAAAAGAAAATATTATGCGACTTCCCATGCAGCTATTTTCACTGATTTGAGCTTCTTTTGCCGATAATCACTGTAGCTTGATTGACCAACCAAGTGTTGCTTATGATGACAAACTGACTATTTCTATCCGTAATGGGTTAATTCAGCAGCAGCGCTGCAGTTGGGCTTTACTGTTCTGCTCATTTTATAGTATTCCAGCTTGAAGAACGCAGCAGGGAGAGATTTACTGCATTAATATGTTGACTGTATTTCCACAAAAAAACACAATAACATAGCTGTGGAAATTCCCCTGTCTGTTATTTTCAAAGCTATGTTACTCACATCAAATAAACTTTACAAAATCAAAATGATGAGGATTTTAGAAATCTGAAACTGAAAACACTGGATATGTTTAATGTGGCAGGCAAAATCTCCAAAGAGAGAAACTGACTTGATGATGTAGATCATTAAAATTTCATAAAATAAGCTCTAATTTTTCTCTGGTGATTTTCACCAAAGTCTTTTCTTAGTTGCTTGTTGCTTCCGTTTTCTTACCTAGTTTTCATCCTTTATAACAGAATATCTTTAGAATGATTGGTCTTTTAATCCCAGTATGTTGCAGTTGCTCTAAGCAGTAATTAAAAATAAATTTCTTATCAAAGTACATATATGTCACCATATACTACCTTGAGATTCATTTGCTTGCAGGTATTCTCAGTAGAACAAAGAAATGCACTCAGTAGGTACTTTGTTAGGTACCACTGTTCATCTACTTGTTAATGTAAATATCTAATCAGGCAACCATATGGCAGCCACTCAATGCCTGAAAGTACGCAGGCATAGTTCAGTTGTGGTTCAGACCAAACATCAGAATGGGGAAGAAATGTAATCGAAGTGACTTTGACTGTGGAATGATTGCTGGTGCCAGACGAGATGGTTTGTGTATCTTAGAAACTGTTGATTTCTTGGGGTTTTCACACTCAGAGGTCTCTAGGGTCACACAGAATGGTGCGAAAACCAAAACAAATCCAGTGAGCAGCAGTTCTGTGAGTGAAAATGCCTGATAAGGAGAGAGGTCAGAGGAGAATGGGCAGACTGGTTCGAGCTGACAGGAACTCAAATAACCACATGGTGCAGAAAAGCATCCCTAAATGCGCAACATTTTGAACTTTGATGCAGATGGGCTACAGCAGTTGAAGCCCACGAATTACACTCGGTGGCCACTTTATTAGGTACAGGAGGTATCTAAAAACGTGGACTCTGAGTGCAGAAAAGAATCGGTGAAAATCTACACATAAAGACCGACAAATAAACAATGTACAAAAGCAGACAAACTGTGTAAATACAGAAGAAAGAAAAAAGTAATAATATATAAATAAGCAAATAAATAAATACTGAGATTTGTAGAGTGAATACATAGATTGTGGAATCAGTTTGGAGTTGAGGTTATCCACATTGCTTCAGGTGCCTGTTGTTTGATGGATAGTAACTGTTTCTGAACCTGCTAGTATATGACCTAAGGCTCTTGTATCTCCTTCAAAGTTAATTTAGTATCAAAGCAATATACCACCTTGTCTCCTTGCAGGCAGTCACAGACAAAGAAACACAAAAGAACCCATTAAAATACCCCCTCAACAAAGACTGCCAAACACTAAGTGTGCAAAAAAAAACCAAATCATGCAAACAATAAAAAAAAAACAAATAACAGACAACATGAACCGGGGAGTCCCCAAAAGTGAGTCCACAGCCACAGGGCTAGTTCATTATTGCAGCTGGTCCAGGAGACTGATGACTGCAGGCCACAGCTGTGGAGCTAGTTCAACACTGAGGCAAGTAAAACAGGTCCAGGAGCCTGTTGGCTGCAGGCAGGCCACAGCAACTGAGCCAGTTCAGTGGTGAGGTGAGAAAACTTCACGGAGTAGTGAGCTGAGCACTGGCTCATCCTTTGCACTCAGCCTTGATGCCTTCGGCTTTTTAATCTGGCTTGGCTCTTGCATCAGCCAACCACTGTTTTTTTGCTTTTGGGCCTAGGCCTCATGCTTCAATCTAGCCACAGTTCCGCTCCAGCAATGGCCAAACATCTGGTTTTTTTTTTGCTCTCGTGTCTGGGACGTGCTACTTCAATCCGTACTCAAGGGCACTCCAGAGTCCAGTTTGCCGAATCCTTCAGGATACTGCAAAAACACCAGGTCGTACAGGCAATTCAAATGCACAGATCCCAAAGGGAAATTGTAGGCTGCAGATTGCAGTGATTGTAGTCCAGAAAACATGTAATTAATAGAGTAGCTAGTAGTTCTGTTTGCTGCCGGTAAAGCAATACCGTGCCAAGCTGGTGCCATCTTTAACAGGGGTTTCTGCTGCCCAGTGGCAGCAGCAAAAAGAGAGCATGGCCGGATGATGGAGCTTCTTGATAATGCATACTGCTTTGTTGTGACAGTGCCCCGGTAGATGTGCTCAATGGTAGGGAGGGCTTTTCCTGTAAATGACAGGGCTGTATCCACAACCTTTTGCAGATTTCTCACCAAAGCACCTCCCCCACTTACCATCCCGTGACAGAGCATTGGCTAGGAATAATACTCTCTGTAGGAAAGTTGAAAATCAGAATTATAGAACAATTTTTTAAAATTAGATTTGCATTATAAAACTAAAGAGGTAGAACTAATCAGGATAGCAATAATCCCTTTTGACACATTAAACTAAGTTTATCTGCAAATTGTGACATTGTAGAAAATCTAATTACACAAATTTAAAGCCACTATTACTGGGATACAAAGGCAATTATTTGATCTATTTACATCCTTTATGACAAAGAAATCATTCCTTTCACAGAAAATATTTAAAAAGAAGATATTTATGTGAATATATTAGTCCCGGTGTGGGCAAATGTGATTTTCATTGGATTCCCTTTTTATTTTATATACTTCCATTTATTTTGAAGTCCTGATGATGAAAACTCAGCTAAGAGGGCGTCATAGCTTTGCCAACGAAATGTCAAAGCCTCCTGGAAGAAGGGAAGTAATGAAGTCTTCAAAGTAATGGAGAAAGTCCTTCTTCTGCATTCCTACTGGAAGCTACATCATATCAAATGCCTAACATTAACCGTTCTCCTAATCAACCACCCCTCTCACTGGCTCTACCCCTTCCCCTAATATAGCAGCAAAATTATGCCATTTGGCCCATTGAGTCTGCTCCGCCATTTCATTGTGGCTGATCCAATTTTCCTCTCAGCACCAATCTCCTGCCTTCTTCCCATATCCCTTCATGCCCTCATCAATCAAGAAGCTATGAAACCCCAACTTAAATACACATGAAAGCTTGGCCTCCACAGGTGCCTGTGGGAAAGCGCTCCTCAGATTCACCACTCTCTGGCTAAAGAAATTCCCCCTCATCTCCGTCCTAAAGGGACGACCCACTATTCTGAGGCTGTGTCCTCTTGTCTTAGACTCTCTCACCATTGGGGACATCCTTCCTATGTCCACTCGATCAAGGCCTTTCACCATTTGATAGATTTCAATGAGAATGCCCCTCATTCTTCTGAATCCCAGTGAATATAGACCCAAAGTCATCAAACGTTCTTCATATGCCAAGCCATTCAATCCTGACATCATTTTCATGAACCTACTTTAACCCCTCTTCAGTTTCAGCACATTTTTTCTGAGATGAGGCCCAGAACTGTTCACAATACTCCAACTGATGCCTCACCAGTGCTTTATAAGGTCTTAATATTACATCCTTGTGTTTATATTCTAGTCCTCTTGAAATTAATGCTAACATTGCATTTGCCTTCCTCACCACACACTCAAACTGTAAATTAACTTTTAGGGAACCGTGCACAAGGTCTTCCAAGTCCCTTTGCACCTCAGTTTATTGTATTTTTACTCCATTTAGAAAATAGTTAACCCTTTCATTTCTTATACCAAAGTGCATCACCATACACTTCCCAACTGTATTCCATCTGCCGGTTCTTTGCCCATACTTTGCCCATTCTCCTAATCTGTTTGTCCTTCTGTAGCCTCTCTAATTCCTCAAAACTACATGCCCCTCCACCTACCTTCATATCATTTGCAAACTTTGCAATAAATCCATCAATTTGATCATCAAAATTATTGACATAGCATAAAAAGAATTAGTCACAGCACAGTCCCCTGTGGAACTCCGGTAGTCACTGGGTGCCAACCAGAAAGGGCTCCATTTACTCCCACTGTTTGCCTCCTGACAATCAGCCACTGCTTTATCCATGCTAGTATCTTTCCCGTAATACCATAGCCTCATAGCTTGTTAAACAGCCTCATGTGTGGCAACTTGTCAAAGGCCTTCTGAAAATTCAAGTACACAACCGATTCTTGTTTGTTGATCCTGCTTGTTATTTCTTCAATGAATTCCAACAGATTTGTCTGGCAAGATTTTCCCTTGAGGGAATCAAACCGATGCTGTCCTATTTTATCATGTGCCTCCAAGTACTTTAAGACCTCATCCTCAATAATCGATTCCAACATCTTCCAAACCACTGAAGTTAGACTAATTGGCCTATAGTTTCCTTTCTTCTGCCTCTCTCCCTTCTTGAAGAGTGGATTGACATTTGTAATTTTCCAGCTTTTCAGAACCATTCCGGAATCTAGTGGGTTCTTGAAAGATCATTAATAATGCTTCCGCAATCTCTCCATCCATCTCTTTCAGAGCCCTGAGCTGTACGCTATCTGGTCCAGGTGAATTGTCTACCTTCAGGCCTTTCAGTTTCCTAAGATCCTTCCTTCTAGTTATGGTAACTTCACACACTTCATGACTCTGACACCTGGATTTTCCAGCATACTGTTAATGTCTTCCACAGTGAAGACTGATGTAAAATACTTATTCAGTTCATCTGCCATTTTGCTGTCCCCTATTACTACCTCTCCAGCATCATTTTCCAGCAGCCTGATATCCATTCTCGCCTCTCTTTTACACTTTATATATCTAAAGAAACTTTTAATATCATCTTTAACATTATTGGCTAGCATACTTTCGAATTCCATCTTTACCTTAATGACTTTTATAATTGCTTTCTGTTGCTTTTTAAAAGCTTTCCAATCTTAGACAAAGGTGGAGAAATGCGTGTCATAGCCCTGGATATCAAAGGAGCTTTTGACAAGGTCTGGCATAATGGACTTTGTGTTAAGCTGAGATCCAGAGGAATATCTGGAAAGCTGCTTAGATGCTGCAGAGCTACCTTCATGGACAGACCATCAAAGCTGTTATCTCTGGTCAGGCTTCTGATTCTTCAATGATCAATGTACCACAGGGTTCAATACTTGGGCCAATTCTGTTTTCCATCTTTATTGACGACTTGGTTGATGCATGCAGTAATGAGCTATACCTGCACGCTGATGACTCCACACTATTTGCACTAATTAGAGCAGGAGAGAGTAATACAGTGGCAGCAGGTCTGAATGGAGATCTTGACAGGATGAAAGCCTGGGCAGACGACTGGAATGTCACCTTTCAGCCTACTAAGTACAAGGCGATATTGATGTCTAGGAGGAGGAATCCATCTAACCCTGATCTGTATATTGGGAACTGCAAGCTGGATTTAAAGAAGGAACTAGTAATCCTTGGTGTTAATATTGACAGCAAGTTGGTGTGGGATAAACACATTTCCACTATCTCAAACAAGGCTGGACAAAGGCTTGGAGCTCTGCAGAAAGTAGCATCCAGACTAGACAAAGAGGGCACAGCCACGGTTTACAAAGCCCAGGTACGAAGTATCATGGGGTATGCCTGCTTATCACGGATGAATGCCTCACAGAGTGTCCTCAGCTAGCTTGATTCCATTCAAAGTAAGGCTCTCAGAATTATAGGTGTAGATGAAGCCACAGCTCATGAGAAGCTAGCCATCAGTAGCTTACACCACAGATGACAGGTTGCTGCAGCTACTGTGTTATACAAAATACACACCAGCCACTGCCCTGCAGACCTTCGCACCATGCTGCCTTCATCTTATGAGAGACAGCACACCACATGATCAAGTTTATCTATGCCTGCTCATGCTGTTTCTATGTCTGATGCGAGAACCTACACATTGGATAGAAGCTTCCTTCACTGTGCTATCAGAATTTGGAACAGCCTTCCAGATGCTGTGGTTGGAAACATCTGCGACGATGGGGTCCAAGCCTTCAAGAGTCGAGTGCACAAACACCTATCATCTCTGGGAGGGAAGTCACATGCTTCTTCATAAGCTGTCATGACGGGGACCAGGTGGGTAATGCTTGGTTGTTGGTAGGTAGGGTTGATATCTGACTTTCAAGAGAACTTGTATGTTATGTTCCGGCTGGACTTAGTCCTTAAACTGCTGGAGAACAGTGTGGAAAGAACAGGTGCTGTTTGCTCCCGGTAGGGATTAGTTTTTAGTTCCAAGTGCTCCTGCCACGTTTTGTCACCCTGCAACCTTATCCTTCAATCTCTTTGAATTATGGAGGACAGCATATGTATAAAAGTCTCTCTCCAGCAGACTTCATCATGATCATCATGACTCCAGTATTTCTACTATTTTTTAATGTTTCTTAATTGTACATATGATTTTTTTGTGTTCTATTGCTGAGCAGCAGCGAACCATCTGATTGGCCTATCAGAGTTCTCTTTGGGAACTAATTGACTTGATCAGCATTTCTGATCTGGTTATTGTTCACATTTGCACTGAATAAAAAAAAGTCCTCTAACTTCCTATTAACTTTTGTTCTATTATATGCTCTCTCTTTGAATTTTATGTTGGCTTTGACTTCTCTCGTTAGCTATGGTTGTGTCATCTTTCCTCTAGAATACACACTTCTCCTTGGGATGCACTGTGTATATTCCGTGCCTTCCAAATTTCTTCCAGAAATTTCGACCATTGCCACTATGCCATCATTCTTGCCAGTGTTCTTTTCCAATCAATTCTGACCAAGTCCTCTTTCATGCCTCTGTAGTTCTGTTGACTCTACTGACTTTAACTTCTCCTTCTCAGATTTCAGGGTGAATTTGATCATATTATGATCAGTCAGCCCCAATGGTTCTTCTACTTTAAGCTCTTGGTGTCATGGTCCGGTCCGTCGATTCCTTGCTCCAGATTTCCTGTTTTCCCTTGTTCCATTGGGTGCCTTAATTGAGGCACCTAATTCATATTTTGGGCTGGCACATAAATACCTATCAAACCAAGGATTCTGGGCTGGACTGTTCCCTTCCCTTTCTTTCTGAGTCCCTGACTGCTACTTTGCCTGCAGCCCTGTCAAGTTAACCTGCCGGAGAGAGACTGGAGCCTTGTTGTGCCAAGATAAGGAACAATCTATTGATGACTTTGGAACTGTCTCTCTGTGTCCTTGTGTTTAGTGTTCCATGTCTAGAAGAGTCCTGGCCCTACGTCCTGTTCCCAAGGAGGGGTCCTGATTCTGTGTAAAGCTCCAGCTCTAAGTCTTGTACCCAAGGAGGGGTCCCGGCTCTGTATTCTGTGTTCCTGTGTTCCAAGTTCCAGGTGCCGTGTTCCAGTCCTGTCCAAGTCAAGTCTCCGTGTTCTTGTCCAGTCCAGGAGTCCCTTGGCAGGTGTCCTCAGCAGTCATCCCGGCCCTGCATCCTAGAAAGGGTCCAAGGAGGAGTCCCGGCTCTGTACCCAAGAGCCTAACCAAGCTGAGTCCAAAAGCTGAGCCAAACCTAGTCCAAGAGCCTCGAGTACCTTGTCCTGCCCACGTCCAAGGCTCTGAGCATCCAGTTCAAGTCCAAGGCTCTGTGTTCCAGGACCAAGTCCTGGTGCTGTGTTCCAGCCCTGTCCAAATCTGAGCTTCGTGTCCTCATCTAGTTCCTCGCCCAGCCCAGTGCTGGGGATTCCTCGTCCTGTGCTGTAACCACATCCTGTCCTTGCCAAGATCCTAGTCCCAAGTCCTAGCCTAGACCTGGGTTCCGGGTCCTTGCCCAGGCTCTGGTTCCGAAATTCCGTGTTCCTAGTCCAGGCTCCTCGTTCCTAGTTCCCCATCCAGGTCCCGTGGTTCTAGTCCAAGTCCTAGCCCAGGCCCTGAACCCTAATCTCATCTAGTGCCTGTGTCACTGTCCAGCGTTGTTTCTTCCTTACACCCCTTGCTTTCTTGATAAATATTGTCCTGTTCCTAGTACTTCAGTGTCTGTCTTGCATTTGGGTCCGCCATCAACACGCCCCTTGTGTAACGCTTGGTTCATTGCACAACATCCAATCCAGATTAGCTGATCCCTTAGTGGGCTTAACCATGAACTGCTCTAAAAAGCCATCTTGTAGACACTCTAGAAATTTCACCTCCTGAAGTGAGGAGTCCAGCACCAACCTGGTTTTCCCAATCTGCCTGCATATTGAAATCCTCCATAACTATTGTGACATTGCCTTTTTGGCATGCATTTTCTATCTCCTGTTGTAATTTGTAGACTATTCTTACTATTGTTTGGGTGTCCCATCAGGGTCTTCTTACTTTTGTAGTTCCTTGGCTATATCCAGAATGATTTAACACCTTTTGACCCTATGTCATCTCTTTCTAATGATTTGATTTTATTTTTTACCAACAAAGCAACGCCACCTTCTTTGCTTTCCTGCCTGTCCTTTCGATACAATGTGTATCTTTGGGCATTAAACTCCCAGATATAATCTTCTTTCAGCTATGATTCAGTGATGCCTACAACATTCTACATGCCAATCTGCAATTGTGCTACAAGTTCATCTACCTTATTCCGTATACTGCGTGTATTCAAATATAACACCTTCAGCAGATGTGGCGGAGATGGAGGAACTGAGAGAAGAGGTTGGCATTTTTACAAGTTACAGGGATGGAAGAGGTATAGTCCAGATAGCTGTGAAAGTCAGTGAGTTTATAATAGATATCAGTAGATAGACTGTATCCAGAGATGGACCAGAGATCGAGAAAGGGGAGAGAGGCTTTTTTGAAATATGAGGTGATGCATTCACATTGTTCATCAAATCTAAAACAAGGGGGAATAATTGGATTGGTATACCTGAATTTTCAGATGGCTTTGGAGAAAATCCCACACAGGAATCAGAAGTGACATACTAAAATACACAACATGTTAGCTTGCAGCTCGAAAGCAAAGAATACTGTCATGAGCAATGCTTGGGCTGCATTGATTTCAGAATCCATTGAAAATGGTGCTGTTGCTTCACGGCTTCAGTGGCCCAGCTCCAATCCTGACCTCTGATACAGTCCGTGTGGAATCGATGAATTCTCCCTGTGACCACCTGAGCTTTCCTTGCAGCCACTGGTTCCTCCCAATATGTAGCTACTGTAAATTACTACTGGTGCAGATGGATGGCAGGAGAATCAACTCGATTTGATTGGCACATGAGAAAGAATAGGTTATAATGATATACTTTATGTGAGGAATGGAATTGAGGGGATTGCTTTCAAAGCCAATATTGACCCAATGGGCTGAATAACCTCCTATATCATGAAAAATCTGAAAGAAATTTGATAAATATACATTTGGATTTCACACTTATAGATCTTCTGATGATGCTAAGCTGAGAACAAAGGACATGTAAAGAGACTGTAGGAGACAAATTGAATGACTTGGTGATAACATGGCACATGGAATATAATGGTGAAAGATATGAGATCATCCAATTCAGTGAATGTAGCAGAAAAGCAGAGTATTTGCTGAATGTTTAGAGACAGGGAAGCTTTGATGTTCATAGGAAACTCATTGTGCTTGTAAACATCCCTAAAGGCCAACACACAATTTCAACAAGTGACTGGGAGGGTAAATTGTGTGATAGACTTTAGTACAAGATGATTCAATTACGGTAACCTTATTGCAAATATATAGGGCCTTGGTGAGATCACAGATCAAATTATATCTGCAACTGTTCATTATTCAAAATCATATCTAACCAGTCTGGGACTGGGCCACTATTTTATACCGTTTCCCACTTCAATAACCTGGATTTGTCTTTTTATTTGCAGTATTTTGCTTTTGGAAGCAATTTCTTATTTTATTTCATACCTGAGTTTGCATCTGAGACTTGCTGTGACTAATCATGAGAGTTTTAGATTTATCCCAACATCTCATCCTTGTTGCAAATACAGTATAAGATATGTGTACTACATAGATTCTTAGCCTTTGATAAACTGTACTGCACAGTGTTGAGGGTTAATACACTTGAGACAAGTATTCAGATTGGTGTATCCAGTTTTTTCAAAGATAACCCTGCACACAGTAAGACAAATGTGATTTCATATGTCAATTGAGACACAAGGATTCAATTTATCTAGTTTTTTCAAAGATAACCCTACACACAAAAGGACAAACGTTACTCTATATGTCAGAAATATTTAAATGTTAAAAGGACTAATGTTCTTGATAATAAATGCCCTTGTCCTGCTCCAAACAACTCTATTTCTCTGAACCAATTCCCAATGACCTGGTCTCCCTGCTATGTAAAAATGGGTTGAATTCTTAACAGAGAGTTCAGGCAAGAAACAAGCTTATTATCAATGTTGAAAGATATCGCTGCTCTGATGAAGTGGAAAAAGATCGATGTGGCTATCATTTTCTGTTGTAGGTGGGTTGTGGACAAAGATCTGCAAAGTGGAATATAAAATGAGGAAATAGAGTACAGGATAAACTATTTTTGTCTTCTGAGTTGTGAGCCTTTGAAAGTTGTCCACAGATGATGGTAGAAAGTCTTTGTATTTGGGAAACATTTAATTGAGGTAGGGGGAAATATGATGCTATTAGGCAGGAACTTGGGAGCAGATATTCTCAGGGAAGTCATAGCAGAAATGTGACAATTGTTCCGGGAATATTTACATGGCATTCTGCATAGGTATGTTCCACTGAGGCAAGGAAAGGATGTTAGGGTAAAAGAGCCATGGTGTACAAAGGATTTGGAAAATCTAGTTAAGAAGAAGAGAGAAGCTTACCAAAAGTTCAAGAAACTAGGCCGTGATAGAGTTCTAAAAAATTACGAAGTAGCCAGGAGGGAGCTTAAGAATGAAATTAGGAGAGGTAGAAGTGGCCATGAGAAGGTTTTGGCAAGCAGGATTAAGGAAAACCCCAATACGTTCTACAAGTATGTGAAGAGCAAGAGGATGAGCCGTGTGAGAATAGGACCAATCAGGTGTAATAGTGGAAACGCGTGGATGGAGTCAGAGGAGGTAGCAGAGGTATTTAATGAATATTTTGCTTCAGTATTCACCGGGGAAAATGATCTGGGCAATTATGGGGGTGACTTACAGTGGACTGAAATGCCTGAGCATATGGGCATTAGAAAAGAGGATGTTCTAGAGCTTTTGAAAAGCATTAAGTTAGATAAGTTGCTGGGACCGGAAGAGATTTACCCCAGGCTACTGTGGAAAGTGAGGGAGGAGATTTCTGAGCCTTCAGCGATGATCTTTGCATCATCAATAGGGACAGGAGAAGTACTGGAGGATTGAAGGTTTGCAAATATTGTTCCCTTGTTCAATAAAGGGAGTAGAGATAACCCAGAAGATTATAGACCAGTGAGTCTTATTTCAGTGGTGGGCAAGTTGAAGAGGATCCTGAGAGGCAGGATTTATGAGCATTTGGAGAGACATCATCTGATTAGGGATAGTAAGCATGGCTTTGTCAAGGGCAGATCGTGCCTTACGAGCCTGACTGATTTATTTGAGGTTGTAACAAAAGACATTGATGAAGGTAGAGCAGTAGATGCAGTGTATATGGATTTCAATCAAGCATTTGATAAGGTTCCCCATTCAAGGCTCATTCAGAAATTAAGGAAGCATGGGACCCAAGGAGACCTTGCTTTGTGGATCCAGAATTGGCTTGCCCACAGAAGGCAAAGGGTGACTGTAGATGGTTCATATTCTGCATGGAGGTTGGTGACCAGTGGTGTTCCACAGGGATCTGTTCTGGAACCTCTCTTCTTTGTGATTTTAATAAATGGCTTGGGTGAAGAAGCACTAGGGTGGGTTAGTAAGTTTGCTGATGACACAAAGGTTGGGGGTTTTGTGAATAGTCTGGAGGGTGGTCAGAGTTTACAACAGGATATTGATAGGATGCAAAACTGGTCTGAGAAGTGGCAGATGGAGTTCAACCCAGATAAGTGTGAAGTGGTTCAGTTTGGTTGGTCAAATTTGAAGACAGAATATAGTATTAATGGTAAGACTCTTGGCAGTGTGGAGGATCGGAGAGATCATGGGGTCCATGTCCTTAAGATACTCAAAGTGCTGCACAGCTTGACAGTGTTGTTAAGAAGGCATATGGTGGGTTGGCATTCATCAACCATGGGACTGAGTTCAAGAGCCGTGAGTTAAAGTTACAGCTATATGAGACATTGGTCAGACCCACTTGGAGTACTGTGTTCAGATCTGGTCACCTCACTACGGGAAGGATGTGGATACTATAGAGAGAGTGCAGAGGAGATTTACAAGGATGTTGCCTAGACTGGAGGGCATACCTTATGAGAATAGCTTGAGTGAACTTGGCCTTTTCTCCTCGGAGCGACGGAATATGAGAGGTGACTTGATAGAGGTGTATAAGTTGATGAGAGGCATTGATCATGTGGATAGCCAGAGGCTTTTGTCCAGGCTGAAATGGTTAACATGAGGGGGCATAGGTTTAAGGTACTTGGAAGTAGGTACAGAGGAGTTGTCAGGAGTAAGTTTTTCACACAGAGACCGGTGGGTGCCAGCGATGGTGGTGGAGACAGATACAATAGGGTCTTTTAAGAGACTCTTAGATAGGTACACGGAGCTTAAAAAAATAGAGGACTATGCGGTAGGGTAATTCTAGGTAGTTTCTAGAGTAGGTTACATGGTCAACACAATATTGTGGACCGAAGAGCCTGTGATGTGCTGTAGATTTCTATGTTCTATATACTTAAAGCAGTGTTAAAGCTACTTAATTATGAAAGGGTGGGTGGCAGGTGGGGTGGTCATGGTTATCCACAGGTAGATAGAGTTGAAGTTACTGTCAGATCCGTAAGGGGGAGCAGGCTTGTTGAACTGAATGATCTACCCCTGCTTCTGGTTCATATATTTCTTTGCACATTGTATAATAGTCTTCTTTATTTTAATACTCTGTTAAAATTACGTTTGAAAAGATTTCCGATTGAATATTTTCTGGAAATACTTCAAAGTGCACTAAAACATTGTTTGGCAGATAATTTGTCATAACAAGCAGATCTACAAAAGGCACTTAATGCCAGTAATTTTCAGACTAATGATTTGTCAGATACATAGAGATGATAAACACTATCATCAACTGATCTAGGTTAAGCAATTCACTACACAACTCTTAATTAAAGAAAGCTTGCACTTTATGGTCTCTGTTGTAATATCAATGCAATGATGTTAATCCCAGGTCATCAAATTTAAAACATGAATTCTATTGTCCCCTAATTTATAACACAGGAGAAGGAGATTTCCTGTTGCCCAAACGATTTATCCTTCTCCCAGACCCTGTCCTGGGGGATTTCCTTATGATAGTTAGTCTCTGGTTTTCTCACTGCTTTGCATTCAAAGCCACTTATTCTTATACTCTTTCCTTACCAGTTCATGAATGTGTTTCAATCTCAGACATCCCACCTCTCCCGGAAGTTGCAGGAGTCTCCCGCATATTGATAGTGGCTCCCTGATGCCTGGAAATTATATAAAATATCCCGGAAATTGATTTTTGGGAGAGGGAGAGTGAGCATCCTGATTGGCCTCTCTTCGTACTAAGAGTGGTCCCCAACCACCGGGCTGCGAGGAAACGATATGATTTGGCGATGTGAAATGATATGAGTCAGCTGCACCTTTCCTCATTTTCTGCCACACCCACTGTTGAACTTGAACGCACGCGAGGTCATTACGCACGCATCATCCACGTCAGCGCGGGAAGATCAACTCCTCGAGCTTGCAAATGATGGTGGGCTGAAAAGTATGTATGACATAACATCTTTGCTGGCATTCTGGATCAAGGTCAAGGCTAAATATCCTGAGATAGCCAAGGAAGCACTGAAAATGTTACTTCCACTTCCAACATAACTCTGCGAATCGGAGTTTTCTGCAATGAATGCAACGACAACTAAGTTGCAGAATAGACTGGACACAAGGAACCCCCTTCGAGTATTGCTGTCTCCCATCACCCCTCGATGGCACCGTCTTGTTGCAGGAAAACAAGCCCAGGGCTCCCACTGATTCAGTGATATTGGTGTGTTGCAATGATTTTATATGTTCATACAAGGAAAATATGCGCTGTGTGTATAATATCCAAACATTACTTAAAATGTTATGATGCTATTGACTTATAATTGACATCACTATATTTATGTGTGGAAAATATGTGCTGTGTGTTTAATGTTAAATTTGTTAGATAAACTCTCTTAGAAACGAAATTGAGTGTATTAGCCACTTATAACTGACTTATAGTTGACTTGTCACCTATATTCCGGTCGTGATTAATACCCCCGCCCCCGGTCCGCAAGAATATTGTCAATATTAAACGGGTCCACGGTGCAAAAAATGTTGGGGACCCCTGCTAAGTAGACCTATCAGTTTTCTCTGTGGGCGGGCTTTGCAGTCAACCTCAAAAATAATGACAGTGTTGCTTGCTGCACTGTTTGCAACAGTGACTTTTCTATTGCCCATGGTGGGTTAAAATGTAAAAGACATGTTGAGGTGAGTTTAACAGGTGTCATTCATTCATTAGCATAGCTAACGTTATTTAAACTAGCTGGCTAGCTGCTAAGGAGCTACGCTATTGATGTCCTACGTGATGAGGCCAAACTCCCTGTAGACTTGCTTAAAGTTGTAATAGAATAAACATGATAATATAAGTACATATTTTCATGTCACATTTTCTGCATATACCCAACTTGGTTTACAGATTAGAGAAAATCACTAAACAAAGTATTACATACACCCTTGGAGGATGACATCAGGGTGGGATGCCGGGGGGTGGGGGACGGGGGTGCTATCTCTTTAAATGGTGGTGCTACCTCCCTGAAGTGAGTTTTTGCAGGGTGGGATGTCTGCAATCTCATTATCTCTGTCCTACCTGGCTAATGTGTGTCAGCTTCTCATTGGTTTGGTCCAAGCTAGCATCATTTTATTGCTCTTCTCATTAATGACAACTGGAAATTAATGTCTCTTTGGTCTGAATCGGGGCAGACTAGCCAGTTGCTAGGTTTGATTTACTCAAGTCAGACACAGACTCCCTGATTCATTAACTATTGCACCAATGAACCCCTCACAAATCACTTCTTATTTTGAGATTTTCTCTAGTTCACCAGGTTATCAGGAGCATCATTGTGTCCACTTTAAAGCACTTTGATACACCTATTCCTAAGCAAAACTAGTTCACAAGACAGTTCAAAAAATGGAGGTCTCTGAGTAGCTTCAAAAATGGCATCCTTTATTCCTTCAACCGCATGGCAAGAGCAAAGGCAATTGGTTGTCTACTTCCATTGTCCATGACTTATTCAAATTCAATATTTCCTTCCATATTTTAGTTCTTTCATGGCCAACAAAGATGATATTCAAAGATATACTGCAAAGGTAACAGTTAAATAACATTTCTACTTTATAAATGTTTTACAACAGAATTAAAATTTCCCAACAGTTAAGTACATAATTGAAAATCTGAAGCCTTTTGGAAATGATTGATGTGGGTGGATTGTGGATTAATAAGTCAGTCTAATCAGCTTTATTTCTTTTCAATGGGCAAATATCAAATCAGATCAACCTTATTATACAAAAAAAATTATCGGTGCTGAACAGCATATTTAAATACCCTAATAATCAGATTATTTTATAAACCAATTAATTTACAACCTAAACTGAGTAATGCACAATGTTCAAAGAAGCTTTAACCTGGAAGACAAGAAGATTGGACAGTTGTATGCTTGGAGATTTTACTTTTTATCCATTTAGCTATCTATCATATCTATAAAGTAGGAGTACAAAATTGTCTCATACAGTTCTAAACCAATTCATTTACTTGTATTCTGAACTATTACTAATAGCACCTCACAAAAACAGCTCACAATCTTGTTACTTATTTTAATAACCAGTAATCAGTTTGATATATTTTTAGTAAGTTTAAAATAAAGTTGATTTACAAAAAAAAACCCAGGAAGGACATTATAACTGGGCAGTGAGATTCTGGAACACGCTAATATTAGAAAGACGGAATTAGATGACTCCATTGCCTTAAAAGTGAATTAATTCCTATGGGAGGCAAGGGAAGAGAAAGCTGGAGACAGAGTTGTAATACCTCACTGGCAGTAAGTGAGGTAATAGATGATTAGGGGATAGAAAATGTGGAGCACTTGTGGAGATAAGACACGAACTCAGTTTCACTCCTTTCTGCAACACTTACTAAGCTTTTGGAAAATCGTATCACGCTTCCATCCTGCTTTTGCCGACATACAGGCAGAATCTGAAAGAAGAAGCGGCCATAGTTAAAAACATCCACTGTTGGTCCAACCAATCGGTCTCTATGCTGCAGGACAGCTTCAATGACATTGACTGGAAGATCTTCCATGAGGAGGATGTCTCCGAGTTCACGGATGGGGTCACGAGTTTCATCCGGAAGTGCATTGATGGTATTGTCCGCCAGAAGTCGGTCGGGGTCTTCCCAAACCAGAAACTCTGGATCACTAGTTCCATGTGAGCAGCACTTACTGTGCGACATAGAGCTTACATTGCTGGCAATCAGCTGGAGCTCAACAAAACCAGCTACGATCTGCACAAAGCTATCAAGGCTGCGAAACAGCAACAGAGGGAGAAGATTGAGTCAAGATTCACAACGAATAACACACCTGTCTTGTGATGAGAGTTGCATACCAATGCTGACTTCAAAGCCAAACGTAGTGGCCCCACCAACATCGCAGCCTCTCTCTAGGATAGGCTCGATGGCTTTTATGCTCGGTTCGATGTAGCTAACTTAGAGTCTCTAAGGAAAGCACTGCTACAACCTGCAGCCTGGTCTTCTCTGAGACTGAGGTACGCAGATGTTTCCAACGAGTGGACAGTCGCAAGGCTGCGGGACTGGATGGCATCCCAGGGCGAGTACTCAGGATGCGTGCAGAACAACTGGCAGGTATGATTACAGACGTTTTTAATCTCTCCCTCTCCCAGTGTAGAGTGCCCTTCTGCTTCAAATTATCCACCGTTGTCCCTGTACAAAAAAGACCAAGGTAACATGCCTGAACGACTGGCGTCCTGTCGCACTCATCTCAATTAGATTAGATTAGATTATAAGGACACTCTGTCCTCGTTTATTGTCATTTAGAAATGCATGCATTGAAAAATGATACAACGTTCCTCCAGTATGACATCACAGAAACACAGGACAGACCAAGACTAAAACTGACAAAACCGCATAATTATAACACATAGTTACAACAGTGCAAAGCAATACCATAATTTGATAAGAGCAGACCATGGGCACAGTAAAAAAAAAAGACCCAAAATCCCAATAGCCCCATCATCACACGCAGACAGTAAAAGGGAGAAACTCTCCCTGCCATGACCCTCCAGCGCCGCACCCACAAACTTGCCGATACAGCATCCTGGAAGCACCCGACCACAGCCGCCTCTGAGTCCGTCCGAAAAACTTTGAGCCTCCGATCAGCCCTCTGACACCGAGCACCCAGCACCATGTCTGCCGAGCGCTTCAACCCTGCCCCAGCTGCCGAGCAACAAGCAAAGCTGAGGACTCGGGGCCTTCCCCTCCAGAGATTTTGGATCACACAGCAGCAACAGCAGCGAAACACACATTTCAGAAGTTTCACCAGATGTTCCTCTGTGCTCTCACATCCGTCTCCATCAAATTAGAATTGTGCACGGCATCCTACTTGACGAATAACAGATATCCATCACCGGAGTGGCCACGCGCGCTGTGTCGCGCCACCATCTTCTCCTCTCTTATTCCTAATAATAAGCAAATGCTTTGAGAGGCTGGTCAAGGATTATATCTGCAGCTTGCTACCACCCAGACTGGACCCCCTACACTTCACCTACCAACACAACTGATCAACAGGTGACGCAATAGCCACTGCTCTACCTACCGTCCTTACACATCTGGAGAAAGAGGATGCTTATGTGAGAATGCTGTTCTTGACTGCAGTCAGTATTCAACAACATAATTCCATCCAGGCTCGACAGGAAGCTCAGAGCCCTTGACCTTGACCCTACCTTGTGCTGCTGGATCCTGGACTTCCTGTCAGATCGTTGGCAGGTGGTATGAGTGGGCTCCCTCACCTCCACCCCTCTGACTCTTGTGACGCCAAGCAAAGCTATCGGACAATTGATGCTACTGAGAGAGCTAAGAAAGACAATGGAGAAACATTAATAAATGCTAACAGGAGAGAAGAGAGGGATTAACGGAAAAGAAACACAATTCAGAATATTGACAGACCGGTTGCTTTGAACCTGAACTGTTTGAAGTTTGATGGACAGGTGATATCCCAGCAGGGGGATAAAAAGAGCAGGTTTGCTGAGGCACGCGACACACCACGAGACCACGAGACCCAGGAAAGAGCAGTGTACCCCCACAAGTGGTGGGAGTTTGGAGGTCCGGTTCGCGGGAACCAACCAGAGGGTCACAGGGTATGAAGGTACGATCAGTGGGAGCCTAGGGTGTGTGTCCGCCCTTGCCTGGGTGCCGGGTTCACCGCGGAAGAACGATCGTATCCGGAACGGAGGAGTCACAGTTGGCGACCACAGCGGGGATTAGAAGACATAAAAGGATCGCCCGAAACCAACTGCGAAGGCATCAAAGGTCCGCCTGAACCAAATTGCATCTCTCTCTCTCTCTCTCCCCAACGGTACACCAACAGTGATTACTGCGAACTGCACTAAACTGAACTGAACTCTGCTTCACTTAAGACTGATCATTTTACCCCTAGACTGTGATAGAGCTTGGTTGATTCCTATTACCCTAGTTCTGTGTATATGTGTGTATTATCATTGCTAACCTGTTACATTGATATCCTTACGATTAGAGTACTGTATTACTTATGTCTTTAATAAAACTTTATTAGTTCCTAGTAATCCAGACTCCAACGAGCGTTCCATTTCTGCTGGTTTGGCAACCCAGTTACGGGGTATGTAACATAAATGGGGATCTCGTCCGGGATTTTGAATGCCAAATTTGAGACTGGGTAAATTGATTGGGTTAAAATTCCCGAAAGAAAGAAAGGGCAAACAGCAGAAATGGAGATTGAGGAATTTCTAAAGGCGCCAACCTTGGAGGCATTAGAGGATGCCAGGAAATCAGAATTGGCGACTGTTGCCAAACGGTTGAATCTTTTTAAAGGGAGGCCGACAATGAGGAGAGCGGATGCACAGAGCTATCATTGAGCATCTAATATCTAAAGGTGTGTTTCCCCAAGGGGAGCTGGAGGTGGTGTCAATGAGCAAACCTGGTGGAGAAGCAGTGCAGCTGCAGATGGAAAAACTGAGACTCGAGCACGGTGTTCCGAATAAAACAGTTAAAATGGGAAGAGAGAGTACAGCAGTTGGAACGGGAAGAGAGAGACAAGCAATTAGAACGGGAAGAGAGAGAGAAGTAGAAGGAAAAGGAGTTTGAGCTGGAGAAGTTTAGGATGACGCTCGAGAGGGGCCAAATGCCGAACCAAGGTGGAGGGTTCAGGGTGACCCAGGAGGTTAGGTTGATTCCTCCATTTGAGGAGGCCGATGTTGATCGGTACTTTCCACATTTTGAAAAAGTCGCTGCAAGTCAGGACTGGCCAAGGGATAAGTGGGCTATTTTGCTTCAGAGCGTACTTAAGGGGAAGGCTCAGCAAGCTTACTCGGCATTATCTGCAGAAGATGCCCAGAGGTATGATGTGGTGAAAGAGGCTATACTCAGGATTTATGAGTTGGTCCCGGAGGCATACTGGCAAAGGTTCCGGAATGTGAGGAAGCAGTGGGGCCACACGTATTTAGAGTTTGCCTGTGAGATGCAGATGTATTGTGAGCGTTGGTGCGCCTCAAAAGGGGTCAGTGGGGATTATGACAGACTGCTACAGCTGATACTGACTGAGCAATATAAAGGTTGTGTCCCTGAAGGTATGAGGCCCTATCTAGATGAAAAAGAGGCAGAAACCTTAGCCGTAACTGCTATGTTAGCGGATGAGTGTGCGTTAACACACAAAGCAAAGTTTACACCAAGTAAAAGCTACCAGAAGAGTAGTCGAGAGGGTGGAGAGAGTCTGCCGGAAAAGCCAGAAAGTAAGTTGGGGACTAGTGAGAAGGATAAGGAAGACAGGAAGCAGTTTGGTAGGAAGTCTCCTGGGGTCATATGCTATAATTGTGGGAAAGCCGGTTACATTGCATCCAGGTGTTTTGCTCCAAAGAAGGAGACGGGGAAAGGAAAAACGATGACTCCAACTGGCTGTATTGAACCGGCAAACAAACCGCTAGAGGAGAAGAGGTCTGATAGAGTTCAGGAAGGGTGCGAGAAGTTTATTTCGGCTGGATTGGTGTCGGTGAAGGAGGGGTCAAACCCAGTTCCAGTACGGATCTGGAGAGACACTGGGGTTTGTCAGTCATTGATCTTAAGGATGGTGTTAGACTTTAGTTCAGAGACCGAGACTGGGGAGGTCAGTGTGATAAAAGGCATTAGGAAAGGGACTGAAGCAGTACCTTTGCACCAGATACACCTTGAAAGCGACTTGGTCTCCGGACTGATCACGATAGGGGTGAGGCCCGAATTGCCGATGGAAGACGTGGAGGTCTTACTCAGTAATGACCTTGCAGGCGGAGATGTGTGCCCAGCAGTAAAGCTGACAAGCAAGCCTGCCAGGACTGAAGACCTGCCCATGGACTCATAGGTTTATCCTGTTTGCGCAGTAACTCGGCGCATGTTGAGAAAGGCTGCCGAAGCGAATGTAGATTTAGCTGAGATGTTTTTACCAGCCTTGTACTGGGAGGGGTTAGAAAGTGAGAAGAAGGAGCATAGTGGAGCAGAAGGAAGTGAGGGAGTTGAGGTAGATTTATCATTAGCAAGGAAGGAATTTATACAGGCACAGGAACAAGACGAGGAGATGATGGTTTTGACGGAGACAGCTCTCTCCGAAGCAGAAGTAAAAAAGGAACCAATGGGCTATTATGTGAAGCAGGGAGTACTGATGGGGAAGTGGAGACCAAATACCGTGACCGCAGATGAAGAATGGGGGCTGGTGCACCAGGTGGTAGTGCCGAAAATTTATAGGGACGAGATTTTTAACCTGGCCCACAAGATACCCCTCGGTGGACATTTTGGGTTGAGGAAAACAGTTGATAGAATTATGAAAGAGTGTTACTGGCCGAACATGAGGAAGGATATTATTGAGTATTGTAGATGTGAGCCGACACAGTTAGAGCCTATTAATATGTTAACAGCTTACCACGATAAGAAAGCAGACCTAGTCGGTGTTATCACGAAAATTAATGAGGCTGGGGTGCCAAATAATAAGGGGAAGACCCATCTTGAAAAGATAAATATGGTGCCGACCAGATTGGAGAACTCTATTGTTTTGGCCAACTTTGCTGATAAGGTCTCTCACTTAACCCCCGAACAGAGCGAGCCACTGATAAAGCTAATTAGTTGGCATGCCGATGTGTGTCCGGATGTTCCGAGGCGATGCAAAGGGGTGGTACATGATGTTGTTATCACCTCAGGCCAGCCTATTAAGCAACATCCCTATAGGATGAACTTGGAAAAGGGCAAGCTAGTGGAGAAAGAAATTGAACACATGCTAGCCACAGATACTATTAGGCCATCCAAATCAGAATGGGCTTCTCCCTGTGTGGTTGTCCCGAAACCCAAAGGGAGCATACGATTCTGTACAGATTACAGAAAACTGAACGCCATCACAAAAACTGATGCTTACCCCATCCCAAGGGTAGACGATTGCATCAATAAAGTGGGGAGAGCTAAGTACATCACAAAGATCGATTTGCTAAAAGGGTACTGGTGCGTTCCTTTAACCGACCGGGCTAGAGAAATCTCAGCATTTGTCACTCCATCCGGGTTATACGAGTATAATGTTTTATGTTTTGGCATGAAAAACGCCCCAGGGACATTCCAAAGGATGATTAATTCAGTGATAAAAGGGTTAAAGAACGCAGAAGCGTATATTGACGATTTAGTGGTCTGGAGTGACACGTGGGAGGAGCACATTGTGGCAGTAGAGGAACTGTTTATACGGCTGTCTGAAGCCAACCTGACAGTGAACCTCGTAAAAAGTGAGTTCGGCCGCGCAAAGGTCACTTACCTGGGATTTGTGGTAGGACAGGGGCAGCTGGACCGATGCAGGCTAAGGTGCAGGCTATCTCTGAAGTTCCCATCCCAACAGACAAGAGGGCTCTGAGAAGGTTCTTGGGGATGGTGGGGTACAATCCGAAGTTTTGCAAAAACTTTGCGGATATTACCCTCCCTCTTACTAAGCTCTTGCCAGAGAATGCGAAGTTTGTGTGGGACGACCTTTGTCAACAAGGCTTCGAGAGTCTGAAGGCAATTCTGTGTCACCACCCTGTATTGAATGCGCCTGACTTTTCAAAACCCTTCTTCCTAGCAACAGATGCTAGTGACGAAGCAGCCAGGGCGGTGCTGTTACAGATAGACACAGAGGAGATTGACCACCCGGTGGCATATTTTTCTAAGTTTAATATCCATTAGAGAAATTATTCCACTGTGGAGAAGGAATTACTGGCAATCGTACTAGCATTACAATATTTTGAGGTTTATATTTGTCAGGCACAGAAACCACTGATAATTTACACTGATCACAATCCATTAGTGTTTTTGGCCACTCTGAAGGATAAAAACAAACGGTTACTAAGTTGGAGCCTGGTTTTACAGGAATTTGATATTAAAATAAAACATATAAAAGGAACGGACAATGTGATTGCTGACTGTCTGTCAAGGTGTTAAAACTTAAAGTTCTCTGTGTTAGCCGAGTAGCTGATGACTACCTGTATATTAGCGTGTATCTAATAATGTGCATTCATGCCCATAATTTTTACCCTGGTAAGAATCTTTTTAAGGGTGGGGGTGTGATGCCAAGCAAAGCTATCGGACAATTGATGCTAATGAGAGAGATAAGAAAAACAATGGAGAAACATTCAAAATGCTAATAAGAGAGAAGAGAGGGATTAACAAAAAAGAAACACAATTCAGAATATTGACAGACCGGTTGCTTTGAACCTGAACTGTTTGAAGTTTGATGGATAGGTGATACCCCAGCAGGGGGATAAAAAGAGCAGGTTTGCTAAGGCACGCAACACACCATGAGACCACGAGACCCTGGAAAGAGCAGCGTACCCCCACAAGTGGTGGGAGTTTGGAGGTCTGGTTCACGGGAACCGACCAGAGGCTCATAGGGTGTAAAGATACATTCAGTGGGAACCTAGGGTGTGTGTCCGCCCTTGCCTGGGTGCCGGGTTCACTGCGGAAGAACGATCGTATCCAGAATGGAGGTGTCACAGTCGGTGACCACAGCGGGCATTAGAAGACATCAAAGGTTTGCCTGAACCAAATTGCATCTCTCTCTCTCTCTCTCTCTCTCTCTTCAAATTCCTATTACCCTATTTCTGCGTATATGTGTGTATTATCATTGCTAACCTGTTACGTTGATATCCTTACGATTAGAGTACTGTATTACTTATGTCTTTAATAAAACTTTATTAGTTCCTAGTAATCCAGACTCCAATGAACGTTCCATTTCTGCTGCTTTGGCGACCCAGTTACGGGGTACATAACACTCTCAACACTTCAGGGTTGTGTACTAAGTCCCCTCCTTTACTCCCTGTATACCCATGACTGTGTCGCCACACACAGTTCTAATCTGCTAATTAAAATTTGCCGATGACACTATATTGATTGACCTAATCTCAAACAATAATAAGGTGGCCTATGGGGAAGAATTCATCTCTCTGACACAGTGGTGTCAGGAAAATAACCTCTCCCTCAAAGTTGCAAAAACAAAGGAGCTGGTTGTGGATTACAGGAGGAATGGAGATGGGCTAACTCCTATTGACATCAATGGATCTGGGGTTGAGAGGGTAAACAGCTTTAAGTTCCTCGGCATCCACATCACGGAGTACCTCACTTGGTCAGTTCACACCAGCTGTGTGGTGAAAAAGGCATAACAGCTCCTCTTTCACCTCAGACGGCTGAGGAAGTTTGGTGTGGGCCCCCAAATCCTAAGGACTTTCTACAGGGGCACAATTGAGAGCATCCTGACTGGCTGCATCACTGCCTGGTATGGGAACTGTACCTTCCATGATCGCAGGATCCTACAGAGAGTGTTGTGGACAGCCCAGTGCATCTGTAGTTGTGAACTTCCCATGATTCAGGACGTTTACAAAGACAGGTGTGTAAAACAGGCCCAAAGGATCATTGAGGACCTGAGTCACCCGAATCGCAATCTATTTCAGCTGCTACCATCCGGGAAACTGTACGGCAGCATAAAAGCCAGGACCAACAAGCTCCAGGACAGCTTCTTCCACCAGGCCATCAGGCTGATTAACTGAAGCTGATTTAAGTTTATTTCTATGTTACATAGACTGTTCTATTTATTATAAATTATTACAAATTACTATGATTGCACATTGCACATTTAGACAGAGACGTAACGTAAAGATTTTTACTTCTCATGTATGTGAAGTGTGTAAGAAATAAAGTCGATTCAATTCATACAAGAAAAGGAGCAGGACAGCCAGGTAGTTACAGATCTGTGAGTCTACCATGATAGGGAATGTATTGGTAAAGATCTTATGTACAGGATTGATCTGTAAATGGGAATCAAAAATAATCCACATGATTTTGTCAGGGAGAGATCCTGTTCAACCAACTTGATTGAATGGTTTGAAGGGGTAACAGAATGTATTGAAAAGGGCAGTGCAGTTGGCGTAGTCAACATGGACTTCAATAAGGACTTTGACAAAGCCTCCGTTTGGAAGATTAGTCCAAAAGGTCAGAGCTCATTGCATCTATGATAACTGAGCAAATCGACTCTAAAATCGCCTGGTTAAAAAGGGGCAGAGAGTGATGGTGGAAGGCAATGTTTTTGAGAGTGGAAATACATAAACAGTAAATAGCTCAGATTAAACCCTTACTTTAGTATAGCAATTTGGATACTACTTGATATGATTATCTAGTTTGCAGATGACATGAAATTTGGCAGTGTTATTGATAGGAAGATGGAAGTAGAGTATAGGAAGACATTGGTCAATTGGTAAGACTGTCAGTCCAATGGTAAATAGAATTTAATCCTAGGAAGTGCATAAGAATGCACTTTGAGAAGAAGTTAGGGTAAAACATACAGATTGAATGGTAGAGTTGAGGGAAGATGAATTCCAGAACAGAGGGGAGGATCATGATGTATTGTATATCCAAAGATTCCAGAAAGAAGATAAAATGGTGAAGTAGGCATTTGGGAGCCCAAAGAATGGGGGCATAGCGTAGAAGAGCAAGGGTTTGTGGTACAATTTTATGAGATATTAGTTAGTTCATTACGGCAGTAATGTGCTTGCTATAGTAAAGACCTGACTGTGCTGGAGATGGTGCAGAGGAAATTCTTCACATTGTTACCTAGGATACAATATTTCAGATGTGAATAGAAATTGGATATTTTACATTTCTCTTCCTTAGAGCAGAGGAAATTGAGAGTGAACCTTAGAGAATGGAGGGCATTTAATGGAGGTGCACGGTACCATTGCCACATTACAACAAATTTCACATTACATAATTGCTCTGTGTGACGAGAGGCCTGGACGAGGATGCTAATGACCCAAGTGCTGGAGTATCCGAGACCAAATTTGAGATACAATTTTGAGACTGAAACAAGAACAGGGTTCTTGACTAGATACTAAATGAGAGCTTGACAAGACCAGAGGAGCATCCAAACAAGACAGAAATCCTAACCGTAATCGTAGACCAAACTAAAGTTAAGCTGAGGACTGAGCACCGAACCTGAGTTCAGGTGCTCTTTAGGTATCCAAATCTTGACTTCTAAGTATGGCCACAATTAGTGGACTGGGCCAGAATCCTTAAGAGGACCACACTAGCTAACAATACTCTGGAGAATTGGAGCATCTAAACCCTGGAGGCTGGCACGGTCAGGTGGGTACTCTAACGCAGTGATCCCCAACCACTGGGCCACGGACCAATACCGGGCGGCGAGGAAACACTATGAGTCAGCTGCACCTTTCCTCATTCCCTGTCACGCACCATTGAACTTAAACATAGGGTTGCCAACTGTCCCATGTTTGCCAGGACATCCCGTATATTGGGCTAAATTGGTTTGTCCCATACGGGACCGCTCTTGTCCCGTATTTCCCCTGCTAAGGTAGAGCGTTCCTATGAAACTGTTCGTGCCAAAATGGCGTAAAGCGAAGAAGCAATTACCATTAATTTATATGGGAAATATTTTAGAGCATTCCCAGACCCAAAAAATAACCTACCAAATCATTCCAAATAATACATAAAGCCTAAAATAACACTAACATATAGTAAAAGCAGGAATGATATGATAAATACACAGCCTATATATAAAGTAGAAATAATGTATGTAGAGTGTAGTCAGGAAGATTAAGCCAAAACCGATTTGTGGAAAAAAAATCGGCACGTACGCACGCATCACGCATGCGTACACAGGTCCCTGCGTAAGGCTTCATGGTCATGGTAGTCTTTCTCAGGATAAACACAAGTGTCCTGTATTTGACTGCTACTTTTGTCCCTTATTTGGGAGTGAGAAAGTTGGCAACCTTAACTGTAAAAGACATGTTGAGGTGAGTTTAACCCTACTTGAACACCCCCCCCGGTCGGCCAGTCCGCAAAAATATTGTCAATATTAAACTGGTCCGCGGTGCAAAAAAGGTTGGGGACCCCTGCTCTAACGCACTGATTCTGATTCTAATCAAAATGAGTTACACAAATATAAGGCAGGTAGAAGGAAACCTTACCCCATTGCAGAGACATCTAAAGCCAGAGGATATAGGTTTAGGATAAGGGAAAAAATGTTTAGAGGGGATCCGAGAAAATATTTTTTGGCCATGAGGGTGGTTGGAATCTGAAATGCAACATATGAGAGGACAGTAGAAGCAGATGCTTTCACTAGATTTAAGAACTATCCAGATGAAAATTTGAATCACCAAGGCATAGCATGCTATGGACCAAGTCTAGTTCATGGGTCAGTACAGATAGATTCTTGATAGTCAGCATGGGCATTGAAGAGCCTGTTTCAGTGCTGTATGACTTTATGACAAAATAACGTAAGAAATGTTGAAGCAGAAATAGGTCGTTCAGCCTCTCATTTCAACTCCACCATTCACTAAAAACAGTTAAATTCTTTATCTCAGCCCCTAAACTAAATTAACACCTCTTGATTCCATTAATATTGAAAATTTATCTGTCTGTTATGAATATGTACAATGTCTCAGCCTCTGTAGCACCCTTGTGCAGACTTCCAAAAAAACTTCAGGAAGTAAAACATTTTCTTCTCATATTGGTTCTAAATGATTGACTCATTGTATTCTAGTTCCAGAAATCTATACTGGGGAAATATTATCTCTGGATTTAACTTATCAAGTCCTGTGTGAATTTTATATATTTTAAATAGATGGTAGGCTCATTCTTTTCAGTTCTGAGATTCTTTTTGATTGCTCCTTTCACCATTAACCTGTCATTACTGGTCATTCTGGTTCAAATCATTAATATATCACTCAGTGGCCACTATATTAGGTACCCCTGTCCACCTGCCTGTTAATGCAAATATCTAATTAGCCAATCATGTGGCAGTAACTCAATGCATCAAAACATGCAGAAATGGTCAAGAGGGTCAGTATTTTCAGATCAAACATCAGAATGGGGTTGAAATATGTCCTAAGTGACTTTGACTGTTGAATGATTGTTCACGAGTACCCTGTTTTGATCATATACAGCAACAGGTCTGGGCCTACCAGAATTGTATTGGTGCTGTACAGTGATAGACCCAGTGCTCACCGGAGTTGTACTGATGTTTGCTCAGCAATAGACCTGAACCCTACCAGTACTCTTCTTAGTGACAGATCATTGCTTATCGGTAAATTGAGCCTAAACCTAGAGCTGGATATGGACCTAAATTATGGAATGATAGTATGGTTACTACATGGAAAATTGCCAATTCAGCCTGTCCAGCCTATACAGATTGAAGGTGTGGGGAATATAGTTAGTTCCACTGCCCCAGGCTCTCCATAAAGCTCTGAAAATGGTTTCCTTTCATATACTTATCCAGCTCTACTGTGAATGCTACCATTGAATCTTGCTTCCCTTCTAACTGCTTGTTATGCAAAGATTATTTGCTTTTCACTCTTGAAATTTTGCCAATTACTTTCTTTCTATAACTCTCAGCTCCCGGACTCTCTATCAATGGAAATAGTTTCTCACAATCTTTTCTGTGATTACCCTTCCACATCTACGTGCAACCTCCTCTGTTTGGAGAACAACCCCACTTTTCAACATACTTAGAATCCTTCAAGTTTATTGCTATCTGACTCTACATATATACAACCAAACAAAGTATTATTCCTACAGACCACAGTGCACCTACAAAACATATATCACACACAGCACGTAAAACAAGATATTACCACAAATAAGTTAAAATATAATTTAAAATGCGAGCAGTAAAGTGCAGCACATGTAAAGAGAAAGCAGTTAACAGCTTGCTGGTTTAGTGACAAGATCTCAGTGGTGGCAAGATATTCATTAGTCTCACAGCCTGAAGGAAAATGCTGTTACCCAGTCTGGCAATCTTAGTCTTGATAGTCTTGTATCTCCTTCCTAATGGTTGTGGGTCAAAGGGATTGTGAAATGGGTGGTAGGGATCCTCAACAATGCTCCAGGAACTTTGTCTACAACGCTCCCAATAAATATCACAAATAAGGGGGAGAGAGACCCCAGTGATCCTCTGTAAGGTCTTACAGTCTGATGCCTTGCAGCTTCTGTACCATACAGTGATGCAGTCAGACAGGACACTCGATGGTGCTCGGGTAGAAAGTTGTTAGAAAGGGGGTGTGGGGAGGGAGCCTTACACACCTCAATCTCCTCAGAAAGTGTAGACGCTGATGTGCCTTCTTGACAAATGAGGAGGTGTTGTGAGTCTAGGTTAGGTCGTCTGTTATGTGCAAACTGAGGTACTTTGTGCCCTTCACTCTCTCCACAGGGCAGAGCCATTGATGCACAATAGAGAGTTGTTAGTCTGCGCCTTCCTGAAGTCCACAATCATCTCTTTTGTCTTGTCCACGTTGAGGCTCAGGTTGTTGTTCTCACACCAGTGTTGTTCATGACTGGTATCTAACCAGAAATGCACACGTTCCTCTAAATGTGCCCAAACCAAAATAAAGGTTCACCATGATATCCTTGCCTTTGCATTTTTGTCTCACTATATAAAACCTAGGATCTGGCATGGATTGTAATACTTCCTCAACCAGCCCTCATTTTCCATAAACTACACACAGATTCACCCAGATCTCTTTCTGCTCTGTAGTTTATTGTTGCCGCTTGCCATTTCCTACAAAATGGAACACTCCACGTTCCTCCACATTAAATTTCATCTGTCATATTTCTGCCCAGTCCACCAGGTAGTCCACAGTATATTGAAGTCTACTATTATCCTCTCTGGAATTCACTGCTTATACAGCTTTAAAAAATGTGCCAATAAGTTATAAAGTCACAGATACATGGTCATATCAAACATGTCTCTCAGCCCATCATGTTCATGCAGGCCAGTAAGTACTCATCTAATCTAATCACATCTTCCAGCAATTGCCCTATTGCCTTCAATGCCTTGCCTTGTGTAGCCACATTTAAATTATTAATATATACTCAAAATAAAGCTAATTGTTTTGGACTGATTTCCTCTGGGAGCTCCACTGTACACTTCCATTCATTATGTAAAATATTTCACTGCTCCTCTTTTCCCCGATGGTCTTCTGTCATCTTCCTTTGCTGGGAATGTAGTCGCATCTTTCTTGATGAATTCTAATGTTGGAGTATTCATTTAATATCTCAGCCTTGTCTTCTGTGCCCATTTCACTTCTCTTCAACCTTCTTATCATCTTTTTCCTGTCTACCTGCCTATAAAATATTCTTCAATTCCCTTTTATGTTTGCTGCTTATCTTTTCACATATTTTCTCCTTGCCTCTCTTATTACTTCCCTGCTGAATTTTCTGTGACTAGTCGGGCTCTCATTTGTGTTGACAACCTGGTACCTTACCTTGAGTTTTTAGCTGTAGTCTCCACAGTGCTCCATCCATTTTCTTTGACAATATTAAACAACAATCCTTTTAAGTATTTGGGGCTCTTCTCTGGTATGCTGTGGACTGTTGATAGGCTTGCAATGATAGACAGCTGTCATGGAGAGACCAGGCCAGACAGAACAGACACATGGCATCAGTGTGTACCAGCGGGACCTGAAAGCCAAGGCTATAGATCATTACTTATTATTTTTCTCCGATGTGCTGAAACCAGACTATTGCATCTGGAATTGCATCGGGTATCTTATTTATGTTTGTAATGGATTGTTTTGTGTTTCATGGCTGTCATATATGGAAAATGTCTTAATTTCCATTTATATGTTAATGTATACATCTGTCAGCATATGTGGAGAAGTGAATTCGAGGTGACTATAAACCACAAAGGATATTAAACTCCTGGACTGTTATCACAGGGTCTTCCGCAAGGTGTGAAATTATGACTCAAGGAGTCCCATTTAGCTTCTAATCTTCATGAGTACTGTAAGGACCTGACAGAAGCAACTTCGCATAATACATCTGAGGGGAGCTTCTTTGCACTCAAGTCACGACTTACAATTTATATTCTGGAATAATTACTTGAAACCTGCCAGGCAGACCATGCTGTCATTTGCTGTCTGTTAGGATTGTAACTTCAGCTGCAGAGAATGGAGGTCCCTCTCTTGTGTGAACAAGGGCCACTTCACATGGTCTTCATGGAGTTCGGTCCTGCTTGGATTACCCAGGTTTGGGTTTGGTACCCAGTCTGAAGATAAAGTAAGTATATTTTTCTTTAGTTGATTATTATTATTTATTTGTGATTATTTTATGTGTTTGGCAACATTTAAAAAGTCAGAGATATTTTTTAAGTAATTGAAATTATAAGCTTTTTCAGTCAGCAAAGCCCCACCTCTAACTTTGTCAGCTGTCAAAGGCTGTCAGAAGCTATAAATACTATCAGGACCACTCTACAGAACTCTAGCAATGTTGAAGGGCAGTGAGAGAGGTCCTCTGCATGCAGGCTGGCTAAGTACAGCTTAAGGAGAACCCAGACTGGGAACTGAATCTGCATCATTTTGCCTGGTGCTGACTATATATCTACACTGTGGACAGAAATAACAAATCCAGTGAAGTACTTAACACAAACAAAACACTTATATTTCTAATGGAGAATCAACGCCCTAAATTACTTCAGCCATGATGGAATAGTGGAGCAGACAATGGGCTGAATGGCCTAATTCTGCTCCTATATCTTATGGACTTTTCCCTGTGACTTCACCCTGAGTTTAAGCATCAGACAGGAATTTAACAATGAGAGTACTCACACATGTTCCCTATTCTTTCCTTCCCTAACTCCTTCTCCCACACTGCAATGCCCCACACAATAGTTTTGTGAAACACTGGACTTCCTCTGAATTCCGTGAGTTCATAATTTAGCTTGCATTGACAATTCTGTCAGTGCTGCAGAAGCTGGACTACTTCAAAGCACACTGTGCATTATAGTTGATGTTGCACCAGATACCTTCTTGGCAAGAGTTTTGTTATGCAGGCTGCTGATGCTTGATTGAAGTTTGCAGAGTTAGCAGAATGTGACTTCAGTCTGATTGCAACTCAGATCTTAACCCGCCACTGTCACATTGGAGCCCAGTACATTAAGCAATAATAGGGTTTTATTCACATACTGTAAGAGATTCTGTGACAACAATCCGTGTGGATTGGTGATCATATCTCCTCCTTGCTTATGATCCACACTGGTGCACTTCAGGGGTGTGTGCTTAGCCTACTGCTCTACTCTCTATGTACCCATGACTGTGTGGCTAGGCATAGCTCTAGCACCATCTATAAATTTGCTGATGATACAACCATTGATGGTAGAATCTCAGATGGAGATGAGAGGGCATACAGGAGCGAGATATACCAACTAGTGGAGTGGTGTCGCAGCAACAACCTGGCACTCAACGTCAGTAAGACAAAAGAGCTGATTGTGGACTTCAGGAAGGGTAAGACAAAGGAACACATACCAATCCTCATAGAGGGATCAGAAGTGGAGAGAGTGAACGGTTTCAAGTTCCTGGGTGTCAAGATCTCTGAGAACCTAAGCTGGCCCCAACATATTGATGCAGCTATAAAAAAGGCAAGACAGCGACTATACTTCATTAGGCATTTGAAGAGATTTGGTATGTCAACATAAACACTCAAAAACTTCTGTAGATGTATCGTTAAGAACATTCCTGTCTGGTATGGGAGAGCTACAGCACAGGACCAAAAGAAGCTGCAGAGGGTTGTAAATCTAGTTGGCTCCATCTTGGGTACTAGCCTACAAAGTACTCTGGACATCTTCAAGGAGCAGTGTCTCAGAAAGGCAGTGTCCATTATTAAAGACTCCCAGCACCCAGGGCATGCCCTTTTCTCACTGTTACCGTCAGGTAGGAGGTACAGATGCCTGAAGGCACACACTCAGCGACATTCCAGGATTTAGTGATTCTTGAAAGATTATTACTGATGCCTCCACAATCTCTTCAGCTACCTCTTTTAAAACCCTAGGGTGTAGTCCATCTGGTCCTTCAGCTTACCATGCTCCTTCTTCTTAGTAATCGCAACTACACTCAACTTGCCCTTTGACACACTCAAATTTCTGGGATACTGCTCGTATCTTCCACAGTGAATACTGATTCAAAATACTTAATTAAGTTCATCTACTATTTTTTTCTCCTCCATTACTGCCTCTCCAGCATCATTTCCTAATGGTTCCATATCCACTCTTGCCTCTCTTTCACATTTTATACACTTGAAAAAAGACTTCTGGCATCCTGTTTTATATTATTGGTTAGCTTACCCTCATATTTAATCTTTTCTCTCCTTATGGCTTCTGTTTCCTTCTGCTGGTTGGAAAAGCTTCCCAATCCTCTAACATCTCACTAATTTTATGCTGTCTTTGACTTCTCTTGTCAGCCACAGTTGCCTCATCCTCCCTTTAGGATACTTCACCAACTTTGGGCTGTATCTATCCCGCACCTTCCACACAGCCCCCGGAAACTCCAGCCATTGCTGTTTTGCTGAAATCCCTTCTGGTGACCCCTTCCAATCAATTATAGCCAGCTCCTCGCTCATGCCTCTCTAATTCTCTTTGCTCTACTGTAATACTGATGCATCTGACTTTAGCTTCCCCCTTTCAAACTGCAGAGTGAATTCGATCATATTATGATCACTGTCTCCTCAGGGCTCCTTTACCTTAAGATTCCTTATCAAATCTCATTCATTACAAAATACTACCCTTTCCTTTAGTGGGTGAAAGCAAAAGCTGCTCCAAAAAGCCACCTCATAGGCATTCAACAAATTTCCTCTCCTGGGATCCAGTACCAACCTGATTTTCCCAATCTATATGCATATTGAAATCCCCCATGACTATCATAACATTGCACTTTTTACATGTCTTTTCCATCTCCCATTGTCATGTTTATCCCACAACCTAACTACTGTTCAGAGACCTGTATATAACTCCTGTCAGGGTCGAAGAAAAGGGCATATAAGGTAGCAAAAGTCAATGGGAAGTTGGATGGTTGGGAAGATTTTAAAATCCAACAAAAAGGCACCCAAAAAGCTGTAAGAAGGGAAAAGATAAAATCATAGAATCATAGAAATCTGCAGCAAATTACAGACCTTTCGGCCCACAATGTTGTGCGAACCATGTAACCTACTGTAGAAACTGCCTAAGATTTCTCTGCCGCATAGCCCTCCATTCTTCTAAGCTCCATGTACCTATCTAAGAGTCTCTTAAAAGACCCTATTATATCCACCTCCACCAGAGTCACTGCATGTGCATTCCACGTATGCACTACTGTCTGTGTAAAAAAAAAACTTATCTCTGGCATCCTCCTTGTACCTGCTTCCAAACACCTTAAAACTATGCCCCCTCATGTTAGCCATTTCAGCCCTGGGAAAAAGTCTTTGGATATCCACACGATCAATGCCCCTCAATATCTTATACACCTCTATCAGGTCACCTCTCATCCTCCGTTGCTCCAAGGAGAAAAGGCCAAGTTCACTCAACCTATTCTCATAAAGCACACTCTCCAATCAAGGCAACATCCTTGTAAATCTCCTCTACTATAGAGAGAGTGCATCCACATCCTTCCTGTAGTGAGGTGACCAGAACTGAGCACAGTACTCCAAATGAGGTCTAACTAAGGTCTTCTATAGATTTAACATTACCACACAGCTCTTGAACTCAATCCCACAGTTGATAAAGGCCATCACACCATATGCCTTCTTAATGACACTGCCAACCTGTGCAACAGCTTTGAGTGTCTTATGGACATGGACCCCAAGATCTTGCTGATCCTCCACACTGCCAAGAGTCTTAACATTAATATTATATTCTGTCTTCAAATTTGACCTACCGAAATGAACCGCTTCCCACTTATTTGGGTTGAACTCCATCTGCCATTTCTCAGCCCAGTTCTTCATCCCACTGAGGTCAGACTAGCCAATAATATAAAGCAGGATACTAAAGGTTTTTTCAGTTATATAAAAAAATACAAGGAAGGTGAAAGGTAATATTTGACCAGTGGAAAATATTGCTAGTGAGATAGTAATGGGGGACAAAGAAATGACAGATGGACATAATGGGTAATTAGCATCTGTCTTTACTGTGGAAGTCATTAGCAGTGTACCAGAGGCCAGTGAGTGTCCCATGCCCACACTTTAGGAAGTCTGATCACCTGGCTGTACGTCCATTCCCTGAGTATAGGCAGAGACTGAAGACTGCAACATCAGTTGTAATGACCAAGAAGGTCTGAACCAGGGAGGCTCAGGAGCACTTACAGGACTGTTTTGAATCAGTGGACTGGACTGTATACAGAGATTCATCTTTGAATCTGAATGAATATGCCACAGCTGTCACTAACTTCATTAAAACCTACGTGGGTGGGTGTGTGCCTACGAGAACATATTGTACATACCCAAATCAAAAGCCATGGATGAACCAAGAGGTTCATAGCCTGCTGAGAGCTAAAGCTGTGGCATTCAAGTCCTGCAACCCAGGTCTGTACAAGAAAACTAGGAACAACTTGCAGAGGGCTACTTCAAGAGCTAAGTATCAGTGTCAAATGAGGCTGAAGACAAAATCGGATACACGTCAACTCCAGTAGGGTTTGCAGGGCATTACTTCCTACAAAGTAATACTTAACACCATGACTGGCAGTGTTTTACCCCCAGAGGGGCTCGACGCCTTTTATGCTCACTTTGAAAGGGAGAATAAAGCTACATCTATGAAGATTTCCGCAGCACCCGGTGATCCAGTGATCTCTGTCTCGGAGGCAGACATCATGCTATCTTTCAAGAGAGTGAACCTCACAAGGTGACAGGCCTCGATGGAGTACCTGGTAGGGTTCTAAAAATCTGTGTTAATCAACTAGTGGGAGTATTCAAAGACATTTTCAATCCTTGAGAGTTTGGTTATGGCTGAACTTAACTCCTGTCTCAGCAACAACCTGTACCACTGCAATTTGTTTTTCATCACAATAGGTCTGCAGTGGATGTGACTTCATTGGCTCTTCGCACAATCTTGGATCACCTGAACAATACAAATTCCTATGTCAGGATGCTCTTTATTGACTACAGCTCAGCATTAAGCACAATCATTCCTACAGTTCTGTTCAAAAAGCTCTAGAACCTGGTCCTCTGTACCTCCCTTTGCAACTGGATCCTTGAATTCCTTACCAGTAGACCACTACCTGTGTGGATCAGAAACAACATATCTACCTCACTGATAATCAACACTGGCGCACCTTAGGAATGTGTGCTTAGCCCAGTGTTCTACTCTCTCAACATCCATGACTATGAGGCAGGACACAGATCAAATACAATCTATAAATTTGCTGACAATACAACCATTGTTGGCAGAATTTAAGATGGTGATGAGAGGGCATATAGGAGTCAGATATATCACCTAGTTGAATGGTGTCGCAGCAACAACCTTACACTCAATGTCAGTAAGACCAAAGGACTGATTGTGGGCTTCCAGAAGGGTAAAACAAGGGAACACACACCAATCCTCATAGAGAGGGATCTGAAGTGGAAAGAGTGAGCAATTTCAAGTTTCTGGGTGTCAATATCTCTGAGCATCTAACCTGCACCTAACATATCAATGCAGCTACAAATAAGGCATGACAGCAGCTATATTTCATTAGGAGTTTGAGAAGATTTTCTATGTCACCAAAAGATGTACTGTGGAGAGCTTTCTAACTGGCTGCATCACCTTCTGGTCTGGGGGCTGAGTCTACTGCACCATCATGAGCATAAGCCTCCGCAGTATCCAGGACATCTTCAAAGAGTGATGCCTCAAAAAGGCGGCGTCCATCATTGCGGACCTCCATCACCCAGGCTATGCCTTGTTCTTATTGCGACCATCAGGAAGGAGATGCAGAAGCGTGAAGGCACATACTCAACGATTCAGGAACAGCTTCTTCCCCTCTGCCTGTTACAACGAGCGAGGCGAACCCAAATGCAGGACACAGGCACGGAGGTTGAGTTAGGATGCAGATGCGGGCATGAGTGTTGAACGGCAAACAGGAGAGAGTGCAGGAAAGCAGGAGTTAGGCAGAACTTACTTTGACATGGAGCATAGAAAGGAAAGCGGCAGACAAAACTTTTATTAGCACGGAGAGACGAAGTTACACAGGTAAATCTCGGTGCTGAGGTAAAACTTAGAATACTTATCTTGACATGGAAAGACTGAGTTTCACAGGAAAATCTCGGTAATTAGCACACTGACAAAACTAATGATCTGGCAACTAGTGGGTGCAAAGTCGGGGTTCTCATGCTGTAGGTCTTGATGAAAACCAGGTGTGCTGGCATCAAAGGAAATTAGGAGAAAATGAGGAATTAACGGTCAGAACCATGCACTGCCATCTGATTTATGAATGGATATTGAACCCATGAACATTACCTCACTACTTATTTATTTTTATTTTTGCGCTACTTATTTAATTTAACTATTTACTATATATACGTACTGTGATTCAGTTTGTTTATATTATTATGTATTGCATTGTACTGCTGCCACAAAGTCAACAAATTTCACAACATATGCGGGTGATATTAGGCCTGATTCTGACTCCCAGTGAGACTCATTCCTTTCAAATGGCTCCCCCTACCCCTGCAATGATGTCTCTCTCTTACCAGCTACTTCAATTATTTTTTCAAATACTTTTTTACACAGATAGTCTAAAAACTTCTGGGACGAAGATCCCAGACACCCAAAGTTAATGCTGTGAAGGCTGACTCTCTGAGTATATAAATCTCCCAACTATTGATAGATTAGCTATTTTATGTGCTAACTGGTGGTATCAGACCGGTCTTTAATCTTCCTTGAACTAAGTAATTTGGCCAATGTTGTTTAGTTTGATGAAAGTTCAATTAAAATAACCCCCTGGTCTTACATTGCATCCTCTTGAGCAGCCTACTCTTTGCTGTGGGTTAGCAGACTCCGTTCTATTGACTGTGTTGTTTGCTTGCAAAGCTATCCTTTCAACTTCAGTCTGATTATTGCTGGCTATTTACATTAAGAACTGAAGACTGGTTCTTGGTTCTGACAGCAAGCTCTGCAAAGAATATTGGTTGGGAGTTTAACTTATTCAGAAACAACTTTTTGACCCCTGGAGAAGTCAGCTGCTGTGTTAGAAAGCTGAACCTTGCTAGGATGCACCCTGGCCCTGGACAGTGAATATCCATCACATTGTGAACACACTTCATCACACTCATGCCCATTTACTCTTCCTTAAACCCCTTCTGCTGAAAATCTGTATTAAGGGGTAAATTATAGCAGCCAAGTAATTGCAAGTATGTCTTTGAGATGTGTATGGAAATCATATCACCCAGTGGAAGCCTATGCACTCACAGAGAATGTGAAATATTTGCACAAGTAACATCTAAGTTCAGGATTGAAATCAGGAACCCAGGAGAGCGACACAGCCTCCTTGATACATTGCAGTAGATAGGAAATGTAGATGTTATTCATATTTTAACATTTTAATAACCATTTTTTAAAAATGTGTCTGTTTATCAGCTGATTTTCCTGTATATGTATATAATTTCTACACTAGTCTCTCTAATCATTTCAAGCTAATCTGATTTAATTTTGTCTGATTTAATTCTTTGGAAAGAGTTAATCTCTGTTTCTAATCTCATTCCTTCAAACTCATTCATGACATATCAGATGCAACATTTTATAGTGTATCTCTGGCAATGAGGCTTAGGTTTTATACTGGGAACAGTGCAACAATCAATACTGAATTAAATTACTGGATTAATTTTACAGGACGTAGCAAAATATTAGAAGTCCTGCAGGTGACATTTTAGCTGGCTAGCCACACTGTTCCATCTCAAGGTACCCAGAAGTTGAAGGGAGTAGTAGGCCTTATATCTTTAAGGCAGATAGGATTTCCACCTTCTAAAATATTGATCAATTGCAACAACGACTAACTTAAACAAGAATTCAAGTTAGTATCTCTTGACAGATAATACCAGCAGATTAAATTTAAAGATAGATGCAGTCATTATATCAGTTTGATTGGAATTTGATGAACTCCTCTGCAGTCTAATTACATTCATCAGGAGTTCAAGTTTTCAATAAAGATTATGGAATGGCATTAAGTGCAGAATCACTCTGGCGGCAGATGCCCATTTAGTTCATTCAGTTATTTCTTTGGCACATATCTCAAAATTGTCTACCAAGCATAGAAAATCTTTGTTGTCTTCTTGGTGGTTACGAAGTTAGATTCTACACAATTGATAATTGCAGCTACTATACTTTATACTATATACTTTATTGTCGCCAAACAATTGATACCAGAACGTACAATCATCACAGCGATATTTGATTTTGCACTTCCCGCTCCCTGGAGCTACAAATCAATAGTAAATATTAAAAATGTAATTTATAAATTGTAAATAGAAAATAGAAAATGGAAAGTAAGCTAGTGCAAAAAATCAAGATGCAGGTCCAGATATTTGGAGGGTACGGCCCAGAACCGGGTCAGGATCTGTTCAGCAGTCTTATCACAGTTGGAAAGAAGCTGTTCCCAAATCTGGCCGTACGAGTCTTCAAGCTCCTGAACCTTCTCCCAGAGGGAAGAGGGATGAAAAGTGTGTTGGCTGGGTGGGTTGTGTCCTTGATTATCCTGGCAGCACGGCTCTGACAGCGTGTGGTGTAAACATAGAAACATAGAAACATAGAAAATAGGTGCAGGAGTAGGCCATTTGACCCTTCGAGCCTGCACCACCATTTATTATGATCATGGCTGATCATCCAACTCAGAACACCGCCCCAGCCTTCCCTCCATACCCCCTGATCCCTTTAGCCACAAGGGCCATATCTAACTCCCTCTTAAATATAGCCAATGAACTGGCCTCAACTGTTTCCTGTGGCAGAAAATTCCACAGATTCACCACTCTCTGTGTGAAGAAGTTTTTCCTAATCTCGGTCCTAAAAGGCTTCCCCTTTATCCTCAAACTGTGGCCCCTTGTTCTGGACTTCCCCAACATCGGGAACAATCTTCCTGCATCTAGCCTGTCCAATCCCTTTAGGATTTTGTACGTTTCAATCAGATCCCCCCTCAATCTTCTAAATTCCAACGAGTACAAACCCAGTTCATCCAGTCTTTCTTCATATGAAAGTCCTGCCATCCCAGGAATCAATCTGGTGAACCTTCTTTGTACTCCTTCTATGGCAAGGATGTCTTTCCTCAGATTAGGGGACCAAAACTGCACACAATACTCCAGGTGTGGTCTCACCAAGGCCTTGTACAACTGCAGTAGTACCTCCCTGCTCCTGTACTCCAATCCTCTCGCTATAAATGCCAGCATACCATTCGCCTTTTTCACCGCCTGCTGTACCTGCATGCACACTTTCAATGACTGGTGTATAATGACACCCAGGTCTCGTTGCACCTCCCCTTTTCCTAATCGGCCACCATTCAGATAATAATCTGTTTTCCTATTTTTGCCACCAAAGTGGATAACTTCACATTTATCCACATTAAATTGCATCTGCCATGAATTTGCCCACTCACCCAACCTATCCAAGTCACTCTGCATCCTCTTAGCATCTTCTTAACAGCTAACACTGCCACCCAGCTTCGCGTCATCCGCAAACTTGGAGATGCTGCATTTAATTCCCTCATCCAAGTCATTAATATATATTGTAAACAACTGGGGTCCCAGCACTGAGCCTTGCGGTACCCCACCAGTCACCGCCTGGCATTCTGAAAAGGTCCCGTTTATTCCCACTCTTTGCTTCCTGTCTGCTAACCAATTCTCCATCCACATCAATACCTTACCTCCAATACTGTGTGCTTTAAGTTTGCACACTAATCTCCTGTGTGGGACCTTGTCAAAAGCCTTTTGAAAATCCAAATATACCACATCCACTGGTTCTCCCCTATCCACTCTACTAGTTACATCCTCAAAAAATTCTATGAGATTCGTCAGACATGATTTTCCTTTCACAAATCCATGCTGACTTTCTCCGATGATTTCACCGCTTTCCAAATGTGCTGTTATCACATCTTTGATAACTGACTCCAGCAGTTTCCCCACCACCGATGTTAGGCTAACCGGTCTATAATTCCCCGGTTTCTCTCTCCCTCCTTTTTTAAAAAGTGGGGTTACATTAGCCACCCTTCAATCCTCAGGAACTAGTCCAGAATCTAAAGAGTTTTGAAAAATTATCACTAATGCATCCACTATTTCTTGGGCTACTTCCTTAAGCACTCTACGATGCAGATCATCTGGCCCTGGGGATTTATCTGCCTTCAAACCCTTCAATTTACCTAACACCACTTCCCTACTAACATGTATTTCGCTCAGTTCCTCCATCTCACTGGACCCTCTGTCCCCTACTATTTCTGGAAGATTATTTATGTCCTCCTAAGTGAAGACAGAACCAAAGTAATTATTCAATTGGTCTGCCATGTCCATACTCCCCATAATCAATTCACCTGTTTCTGTCTGCAGGGGACCTACATTTGTCTTTACCAGTCTTTTCCTTTTTACATATCTATAAAAGCTTTTACAGTCCGTTTTTGTGTTCCCTGCCAGTTTTCTCTCATAATCTTTTTTCCCCTTCCTAATTAAGCCCTTTGTCCTCCTCTGCTGAACTCTGAATTTCTCCCAGTCCTCAGGTGAGCCACTTTCTCTGGCTAATTTGTATGCTTCTTCTTTGGAATTGATACTATCCCTAATTTCTCTTGTCAGCCACGGGTGCACTACCTTCCTTGATTTATTCTTTTGCTAAACTGGGATGAACAATTGTTGTAGTTCATCCAAGCAACCTTTAAATGCTTGCCATTGCATATCCACCGTCAATCCTTTAAGTGTCATTTACCAGTCTATCTTAGCTAATTCACGTCTCATACCTTCAAAGTTACCCCTCTTTAAGTTCAGAACCTTTGTTTCTGAATTAACTATGTCACTCTCCATCTTAATGAAGAATTCTGCCATATTATGGTCACTCTTACCCAAGGGGCCTCTCACGACAAGATTGCTAATTAACCCTTCCTCATTGCTCAAAACCCAGTCCAGAATAGCCTGCTCTCTAGTTGGTTCCTCGACATGTTGGTTCAAAAAACCATCCCGCATACATTCCAAGAAATCCTCTTCCTCAGCACCTTTACCAATTTGGTTCACCCAATCTACATGTAGATTGAAGTCACCCATTATAACTGCTGTTCCTTTATTGCACACATCTCTAGTTTCCTGTTTAATACCATCTCCGACTTCACTACTACTGTTAGGTGGCCTGTACACAACTCCCACCAGCGTCTTCTGCCCCTTAGTGTTACGCAGCTCTACCCATATCGATTCCACATCTTCCCGGCTTATGTCCTTCCTTTCTATTGCGTTAATCTCTTCTTTAACCAGCAACGCCACCCCACCTCCCCTTCCTTCATGTCTATCCCTCCTGAATATTGAATATCCCTGAATGTTGAGCTCCCATCCTTGGTCACCCTGGAGCCATGTCTCTGTGATCCCAACTATATCATAATCATTAATAACAATCTGCACTTTCAATTCATCCACCTTATTACGAATGCTCGTTGCATTGACACACAAAGCCTTCAGGCACTGTTTTACAACTCTCTTAGCCCTTATACAATTATGTTGAAAAGTGGCCCTTTTTAATGCTTGCCCTGGATTTGTCGGCCTGCCACTTTCATTTTTCTCCTTAGTACTTTTTGCTTCTACCCTCACTTTACACCCCTCTGTCTCTCTGCACTGGTTCCCATCCCCCTGTTGTGAACTAACCTCCTCAAGCCTAGCCTCTTTAAGTTGATTCCCACCCCCCAACCATTCTAGTTTAAAGTCACCTCAGTAGCCCCTGCTAATCTCCCTGCCAGGATATTGGTCCCCCTAGGATTCAAGTGTAACCCATCCTTTTTGTACAGGTCACGCCTGCGCCAAAAGAGGTCCCAATGATCCAAAAACTTGAATCCCTGCCCCCTGCTCCAATCCCTCAGCCACGCATTTATCCTCCACCTCATTGCATTCCTACTCTCACTGTCGCGTGGCACAGGCAGTAATCCTGAGATTACTACCTTTGCGGTCCTTTTTCTCAACTCCCTTCCTAGCTCCCTATATTCTCCTTTCAGGACCTCATCCCTTTTCCTACCTATGTCATTGGTACCTATATGTACCACTACCTCTGGCTCCTCACCCTCCCACTTCAGGATATCTTGGACACAATCAGAAATATCTCGGACCCTGGCACCAGGGAGGCAAACTACCATCTGGGTCTCTGGACTGCGTCCACAGAATCGCCTATCTGACCAAGGACGGAAGATTGGTTTATGTGATGTATTGAGCTGTGTTCACGATCTTCTGCAGCTTCTTCTGGTCTTGCACAGGACAACTTACATACCAGGTTGTGATGCACCCTAGAGGAATGCTTTCTACAGTGCATCTATAAAAATTAGTGAGTGTTTTAGGGGAGAGGCCAAATTTCTTTAGTTTTCTCAGGAAGTAAAGGCGCTGGTGGGCCTTCTTGGTAGTGGACTCCCTTGGTTGGACCAATTCAGGTCATTTGTGATATTGACCCCAAGGAACTTAAAGCTTTTGACCTGTTCAACTTGCGCACCACCGATGTAAATGGGGTCATGCAATCCGTTACTCCTTCTGAAGTCAACAACCAATTCCTTCGTCTTGCTGATGTTGAGGGATAGGTTATTGTCTTCGCACCATGCCACCAGGTTCTTAATTTCCTCTCTGTACTCAAACTCATCATTACCCGAGATATGGCCTACAATTGTTGTGTCATCAGCAAACTTATATATTGAGTTCGATAGAAACTTGTCTACACAATCATGGGTGTACAGTGAGTGCAGCTGGGGGCTGAGTACACAGCCTTCTGAGGCACTGGTGCTCAGAGTGATTGTAGAGGAGAGCTTGTCCCCTATTTTTACAGCCTGGGTCCTGTCTGTGAGGAAGTTGAAGATCCAGCTGCAGATCTGAGTGCTAAGGCCCAGGTTCCGGAGCTTAGGAATCAGTTTATTTGGAATGATGGTATTAAAGGCAGAGCTGTAGTCAATGAAAAGGAGCCTTATGTATGTGTCTTTATTCTCCAGGTGTTCTAAGGAGAAATGTAAGGCCAGAGAGATGGCATCTGCCATTGACCTGTTGCTCCGGTAGGCGAATTGCAAAGCGTCGAGGTTGACCGGTAGACTGTGGTTGACGTGTGCCGTAACCAATCTCTCGAAGCACTCCATAGCAATTGATGTCAGAGACACAGGTCAATAGTCATTCAGGCATGCCACCTTGCTCTTCTTCAGCACTGGGATTATCGTTGCCTTCTTAAAACACGAGGGAATTTTAGACTGAAGCAAGGAGCAGTTGAAGATGTCAGCAAATACTCCAGCTAGTTCGTTTGCACAGGCCCGGAGAACCCATCCCGGGTCATCATCTGGGCCCGTGGCCTTCCTTGGATTTATCTTCAGGAAGGCCCTTCTAACATCCTCCTTGGTGACGATGAATCTCGATGCCACCAGGTCCAGTTCATCCGGAGGGAGCGGGATGCTCCTCTTCTGTTCGAATCTTGCGTAGAGTATGTTAAGTTCGTCAGGAAGAGAAACGCCACAGTTATTGATATTCCCAGCCTTTTCTTTGCACCCAGTGGTCTCATTTAGACCCTGCCATAGTCTACCGGCATCCCTTTGGTAGGCCTGGGCTTCCAACTTCTCTCGATATTGCCTCCTGGCGCCCTTAATGGCTTTCCGGAGTTCACGCCTGGATTCCGTGTAGCGACTGGTACCCCCGACCTAAAAGCTGCAGCTCTAGCCTTCAAAAGAGACTTGACCTCATAATTCATCCAGGGTTTCCAGTTAGGGAATACCCGGATTGTCTTGCAAGACACAGTCCTCTGTGCATTTCCAAATAAAGTCTGTGACGGCTGAGGCATACTCATCGAGGTTAGCTGCCGAGTCCTTGAATACTAACCGGTCCACCGATTCAAAGCAGTCACGGAAGACCTCATCCATTTAGTCCTAGTACATGCATCTAAGTGGAACACTTGGCATAATAGAAAGAGACCATTCAGATGCTAAGATTTATAGAGATATAGAGCCCTACAACACACAAACAGTTCCTTTGGCCCATCTAGTTCATGTTGTCCTGATCTTCTGCCTAGTCCCATCCATTTGTATCTGGGACTTGGCCCTCCAAACCCCTCCCAATCATGTATTAATCCAAACTTCTCTTAAATGTTACAGTTGAACCCACGTCTATCTCAACTGCTGGCAGCTCATTCCACTCTCTGAATGACAAAGTTCTTTCTCAGGTTCCACTTTCACTTTAAACCTAAGACCTCCAGTTTGAGTTATAAGCAACCTGAAGTGGAAAAAATGCTGCATGCATTCACTCTTAATACTTTTGTATACCTCTGTAAGATCTTCCTCATTCTCTTGCGCTCCAGGGAATAAAGTCCTATTGATAACAACAGATTTCTTCTGGTACATTATCAATTATTACTTACCCTTTCCTACAATCCATTTTATATCCTACTGCCTGTTTTCATCAGATAACCTTTTATAGAAGTTGACTGCCTTTTCACCATAAACTACACTGTAGCATCTAATTGGCGGTCACTGATCACGAGCACATTTCAGACTGAAATCTTGAAACACTGTAGAATGGAAGAGTAGCATAGAGAATAAAGGAAGTTCTCTCTCTCTCTCCATATGCATTATCCTTCCTCTCTTACTTGTACTATTTATTCAGTCTCCTAACTAGCTCAATAAGTTAATTTCAATTTCATTATATTTGTTTAGATAGTAGTTGTTTACAATAGACCCCAGATGGTGACATAAGTCGTTTGCTAAAGGTCCAAGTATAAATGTCCAAGGATGATAATCTTTCACCATTATATTTTCACAGTCATAAATGAATTTTTAAAAGATGTGTCAACATTTATAGGTCTTCTCTTTCTCTCTCTTTGTTCTTCTATTCTATGAGTCATGCTAAACTGTTCATCACAATGATGTGTCCAGTTCCAGATTGTGTTTTATAAGTGTTGGAACAACCTGTGCTGAATCAGAAAGCTGGATCCAGATATTTTTCTATGTTTTACCTTCATTTAGAAGACCTGATTTAGATTGATTTTACAAAGCTCAAACTTACTTCCATTGTTTAAGCCATCTTGAAGCCTGATGTTGCTAAGCTGCATCACAATTCTTGAAGAGAATGCATGTACACAGTCCATGAAGATTCTCAAATAGAAAACACTGCATACGTTTTACCCAAAAAGGGAGTTTTTAAGAAGTTTTCAATGATCAACTTTATTGGCCATGTAAATTTACATGTATTAGGAAACTACTGTGCTGTGCTGGCACTATATATAGCAAAGTAACAACTTTCAACAATTATACAGAATAAAGAATTATGTAATGATAAAGATGGAAGTACAGATATGGGTAAATATGGTGTAAATGCATTTTCATTAATGCTGCAAGCTTATTTTTCTTGTTATGAAATTTTCAGTGCCCATTTTACTACGTTGGATATTTTTGGACAAAATACTGCAGGACAGTGCACTAGAAGTGTTGTTGGATGACACTGCGTTTATGACTCTGCATTTCGTCAGCTCCAATGCAACCTATTCCAAGGTACTAGATATCAATCTTTGCTTTCGCAACCACTTCAGTATTGTAGTGCAGTATAAATCAATGACAAGATGAGTGTGCAAATTTTTACAGATGCAAAAAAAATAGTTTAGGCTACAGCTGCAGAGATTTCTTTTACAAGATTAAAGAAAGGTTCATGATTGTGGAATTAGAATCAGTGCACTGTACAATGTGTGCTCAGATGAAAAAATTGGTTATTTTGTGGGAAAGATTGGTGTTTGGTGGGCTGTACAGAAGTAGATGTGTGTATAGTTTTATAAATTAATGGAATGAAAACAATGGCTGGTCACACTGGCGTCAACAGACTGTTAGAGCCATCTTTTGGATAATTGCTGTGGGAAGCATTGAATAAATGGATGAATGAGGCCCTGGTGGGTTTCCACTGGCCAAAAGGACCTTATTCTCACTTGGGAATCTTCAATGGTTGTTCAGTATGAATGCTCAATGAGTAAGAGACTATTCTGCAAAGGGTCAAGGAGAGTTCATAGTGAGACCAATTTTCATTAATTAAAATTATTTCACAGCTGTAATCAGAGCTATTTGCAGTTATACCATTGGCCTTGTTAAAATTTGTAAAGTACTTTTTGGAATTTAATTCTAGTGTTCTGGAACCCAGCTTCTCAAATGAATAACAGTTATCTCCATGGAACCCTACCTCTCCCCCAATTTTCAGTCCCAAGTGTGAAATGCCTGTCCAAAAGTCCAAGGGCACTACATCTGCTTCCTCATTAATCTGATGGGTAGGCCAACTTTCAGCCTGTTTTAGTATTAAAATACTAATACCAGTTCTTTGTTGATAAAGGATGATCCTTTGTAGTCTTGCTGAGAAAAAAATCAAGATTCAGAATATATTTTTTTTTATCGAAGTATGTAACCAGTATATGACCCTGAAATTCACCTTCCCCACAGAGAGCCACAGCTCACTGTTCATTATGTGCAGGCCATCCATTTCAACAATTGCCCAGAAATAGTAACAAAAAGCAGTGACCAGAACTAGAACTAGAAACTCGAACACATCATAAACCTGAGTTAGAGTCTAAATCTACAATCAATTAAGCTTTGCTCTGGCATTACCCACTGACAGCATTGAGGGAGAGAGATCACTAGAACGCAAGGATCTTTGCGTTGTAAAGAAATTTTAAAAATATCAAAAATAGTCATTTGCTGCTTCCAGGTATTTTCCATTCCAGCTCAAGGACAGCTGTTAATGGTTCTCTAGTACATTAAGACAGATTCATCACCTCAGTACCTACCTCATTGTGATCTTGTACCTTACCGTTTACTTTCACTGCACTTACTCTGCAGCTGTTACACTTCATTCTGTATTTTGTTATTGCTTTAACTTGTTCTACTTCAATGCACTATGTAATGACTTGCTCTGTATGACGAGTATGCAAGACAAGCTTTTCACTGTATCTTGGTACATGTGGCAATGATAACCCAATTCAAAATCTATTTCCAATTCCAATTCCTCACCCTATCTTAATCATTGTGCTTGACCAGCTGTACTTTGAGCTATCCTTTAGAAAATACCAAACCAATGTGGTCACATCTGGGCTTTCTACCCTCAGCCTGCCAATGACATCAGCACAGGATCCTTCCCTGATCAATAATCCGCCGGGGATTCCAGCTTCAGGTTCTTTTGAGGTTTATGGGAAATCTAGGATATGCCTTCAACCTATTTACCCAAATACATATTCCTTCTCCATATGATAATAGATCAGAATACTACTTTCATCACCAATACAACCAGCACTATACAAAACTACGAATTATTTCCTAAGGACCCTCTCAGATGATCAAGACCCAGGACTTGCAATGCTGTAACGACCGCGGTGGACTGCCTCTCATGTGCAATTGCTGGCTCTTCCAAATCGATGAAGATTCTGAGCTCCCAACAGGTGCTACATTCAGAGATTAATACCAAAGGATAAAGAGGGAGGTAGAGAAGGTAATATGGAGGGTAGGTTGGATAGGCTAGGCAACTATGAGCTGGACAACTCTCCATCTCCTTGCCTTGTTCCATACTCATTCCAAAATCCATGGGATTGGACAATTAATGGCAGATGATACACAGTAAATGTTTGCTTGTGAATCAGCAAGGGTAAAGGCAGCAGCTGTCTCCCATATAATAAATCACTTAATAATTCACTCTCATAAAGTATAGTGCAATATAGATCAGTTACTGTTATGTTTTGTAATACAAACATAAAACTAATTCAAAGAAAGACATAGGGAGTGTGAAATACAGGTGGAACAGTCTTTTACTTTAACGTGAGGCATGGGCATATCATGTGGTAGTGTGATGATGTATGTAATTAACGTTTTTATACGTATAACTGGTAATGAATTATTAAACAAACAAGCAAGCTTAATCAATCAATATATATGCAAGATTACTCAAATATAACTGAAATATTAGATATACAAGTTACATATTTGGGCAAGAAGTGGCAGATGAAGTTTAATGTGGGCAAGTGTGAAGTGTTGCACTTCAATGTTAAATGGAAGGAGAATGTATACAGTTAATGGTAGACCCCTTAACAGCACATGTACAGAGGGATATTGTGGTCCAGCTCCGTAGTTCACTGAAAGTAGCTTGCCTTTCCTGGTAAGGGTGATGGGTACAAGAGTAAGGAAGTCACATCATATACAAAACTTTAGTCAGACCGCAGTTGGTGTCTTGCATGCAGTTTTGATCACTCCATTATAGGAATAATGTGTTCTATGTAGATATTGGTTGCTCCTTGGAATGAGTTATCGGGGTTACAGTGGAACCAGGCAGTTTGGTCGAGCTTAAGAGGCTCTTAGATATACACATGAATATGATGGGAAAGGAAGAATATGGATAATACACAGTAGAAAGCAATTTCATATAAATTGGCATCAAGACTGGCACAACATTGTGAGCCAAGTGGCCTGACCAGTGCTGTACGGTTCTATTTTCTATGTTGTTCTATGCCCCCAGACAGATTACATATCCTCTCTTCGTTCCCTTGCAGCTGTCACCATGCCCTGGTTAACATAGAATACCATAATGCAATTGTGAACAATTGGTCAAATTTTATTCTGACAATATCTTAACCAGGACACAGGGCATAAGATGTAATATTTGGACAATCCTGCTATTTTTGAACATGTCTTTGTCCTATCTATATGTTCCTTGCTTCCATGTGTATGAAAAAATTGATCTTGCACCCTCTAGTGCTGTTAGTTAATTAGAATGGAAACCTCAGTGCTTATTTCTCTGCACACTTAGACCTCACAGCATTGTGGTGCCTTGATTCAAGAAGCATTCTAATCAAATTGCTCTGAACCTCAGACAGATTTTATTACCACTCATGAACTTTGATTATAGACCATGGGAATCTATCCTTGTCTGAGACTGAGAAAGGATTAATCCAGCACACCTTTGAGTAATTTTCATGAAATAATGCTCCATTAAGGATTTGCAGTATAGTGTTCTATTTGCAAGGCAATCATTTCTAATTCTCAACAGCTCCTTTCCCCTGGAGTTGCTCTATGACTGGACGGCAGCCGTATTATTATCTGACAGTTGTTTAATTATATGTTCCTTTTTTATGAGGATTCGGAGCCATTATTCCTGAAATGTAAAGTCAGAATTACATTTGTTTGGTGCTTGAGCAATCTTTATTTCAATTTGTACTTCTGAAATTTTTATTGGCTGATTGTTTTGTTCATCCAACAACTTAATCACGCTCATATTTCTCTCTATATACAGTGGAACAGATTCTTCACCTTGGAGACCACTCCCTAATTCATTAACTGAAGTTGAAATAACAGTTGTTTTACAGAGAAAGTAAATCCTTACATGCTTACGTTTAAAACCATAGTTTCTCGGGTGAGGAGGAACTTGGAATTTGAGAGAAAGAGAGAGAGCTAGAGTGCCTTAAACTTTTGCACAGCTGGGTAGTAATTTTATATATTGCACTGTACTGCTGCCACAAAAAAAATATGTCATAACATAGATGAGTGGTGATAAGCAACACACATAAAAGTTGCTGGTGAACGCAGCAGGCCAGGCAGCATCTCTAGGAAGAGGTGCAGTCGACATTTCAGGCCAAGACCCTTCGTCAGGACTAACTGAAGGAAGAGTGAGTAAGGGATTTGAAAGTGGGAGGGGGAGGGGGAGATCCAAAATGATAGGAGAAGACAGGAGGGGGAGGGATGGAGCCAAGAGCTGGACAGGTGATTGGCAAAAGGGATATGAGAGGATCATGGGGCAGGAGGCCCAGGGAGAAAGACGGGGGGGGGGGAACCCAGAGGATGGGCAAGGAGTATATTCAGAGGGGCAGGGGAGAAAAAGGAGAGTGAGAGAAAGAATGTGTGTATAAAAATGAGTAACAGATAAGTGGTGATAAACCTGATTCTGATATGGGTCTCTGTTTTAGACTGAGAGTGGAAAGGAGGCAGGGAGAAGGGAATCATAGTTGGAAAATAGGATGGGAGAGGGGAGGGAGTGGGTAGCACCAGAGAGACATTCATTAATTTTCAATAAACCATTTGTTTGGAATCAAATGACCTTGCACGGTATTTCAAGGCTGGGTGTGACTGCACCCATGCTACTCCCCTCCCTTCCCTGGTACACCTTTTCTGCCATCTTGTTCCATACCCCTTCCACAGCACTCCACCCTCACTATTCCCAACATCCTTCGCTCCCACCAGATTTACAAACAAACTCTCTCTCTCTGCTCCACATTGACAAATACAGTACTGTGCAAAAGTCTTTAGATATATATATATATAAGACTAAGACTTTTGCCTGGTACTATAGCAATATTTTATTGATTTTATTTTAGGGATTTGTTAGTCATTACTGGTTTTAATAATACCAGACACTATTAATGTTTAAGCAATACCAATAAAAATCAAAATACTTCTTATGAAAAGCTGAAAATGCAACAAATACTCAATCAGTGAGGCAATATTTGCAGGGGGAGAATTAATTATTGGACCCAGTCTGCTGCCTCGAATCACCACACTGAGTGCCAGTCACATGTATTTATTTTTTTCCTTTCACAAAAGACTGAACAAACTGATGTTGAGCACACAATAAACATTTGTGGACAAACAGGCTCTCAGCAATAAGAAGGCCTCAGATGCAGTTGATGTATTGCTGAGATTCTGCCCCCTTCCACCCCAATCACACGCTGGCTGTCAAAGCCTTTAGAAGCACTAACAATCAAAAAACTGTAAAGGATTTTCAAATAGATTTCAGTACATTTAGAATACAGCCATAATTTCAATCTTGTTAAAGTAAAGATACATCATGATTAGAACTACCTGCAAGAGGCTGCAGAGAGTAGTGGGCACAGACTGGTCCATCAGTGGCACAGTGCACCCTGCCACTGAAAGTATCTACAGGAGGTGCTGCCTCACCATAGTGGCACCTGTTGTCAAGGATCTTCACCACGCAGGCCGTGCCCTCAAGTTGCTACCGTCAGGCAGGAGTTACAGAAGCTGAAATGCCACCCACCAGCTTCAGGAGCAGCCACATTCCTACAACGATCAGGTTCATGAACCAATGTGTACAACAGCAGTCACACCTCTGAAGTGCACTCAGAAGTTCTCCACAGGACACCAGCGACACAAGGTTATGGGCAGCACCAAAGGGGAAGATCAGATATTCCAGGAAATATGAGAATTACTATACGTTAATGTTTTTGTTGTTGGTATTTTATGATATTCAATGGTTAGGAAGGAGTATAGCCTAACAAGTGAACTTGACTAGCATAATAAATGAGAGAAAATCTACAGATTTTCAGATGCTGGAAATCAAGGTAATACTCACAAAGTGCTGCAAGAAATCAGCAGGCCAGGCAGCATCAATGAAAAAAACAGAACAGTCGACATTTCAGGCCGAGAATAACTGCATAGCACTTTCCATTTAGCAAACCACTTCAAAGACGACTTGCACAGAATTACAAACAAGAGAAAATCTGCAGATGCTGGAAGTCCAAGCAACACACGCAAAATACTCAAAGAATCCAGCAGCCGGGCAGAATCTATAGAAAAGAGTACAGTCGAGTATTGGGCCAAGGCCCTTCATCAGGACTGGAAAAAAGATGGGGCATTAGAGTAAGAAAGTGGGGAGAAGGGAGGAAAAACCACAAGGTGATAGGTGAAACTGGGAAGGGGGAGGCGAAGGGTGAAGTAAAGAGCTGGGAAGTTGGTGAAAGGGATACAGGCCTGAGAAAGGGAAATTTTTTGTGGTATTAAGTAGTTGCAGATGAAATTTCAGATGCTGTTATATTACAAAGGTTACCTTGTTCATGTATAGTTCCTGGCTCCAGAGTTCCAAAACAGATACTTTTTTACAAGTTCAAACATGTGAGGAGATTATCAGGTAGACAAATTAAAAAGATTCAAGAATATGCTCAAAGCCTTCTTGAAGTAATGCAAATTCCTCTCTGACTCCCTTAGCCCACGATCGCTCAACAGAGAGGAGCATTCATAATGGCATTGAAAGCCTCAGGGCTCTGCACTACAAACACACAGCAGAAAGAGTCCACCAAATCACAAGCTTCATATTCATCCATCCACGCCAATCACCTCTTGCCCATCTACGGAAGAGTTTAAATTTCCCATATTCACTTCACTTGCCACCTAAATCAGAATGGAATAAGACATCCTTCACCCCGAAGGGCCAACTAAGATGATGGATTTGTTTCCATCTGCTCTGGCATGAATTGGACCTTAAAATCTGTACAACCAGTGGGTAAGAATAATGTAATTAGAAACAGCAGCAAGTTATAGTAAGTTTAGTTATTTAAAAAGAAACACTCTGTTCACATTCGGTTTCAGGATTGGCAGCTTCAGAACTGACTGCACTCTGCTCAGACTTATTCCAATCATCAAAGAGCATGCTTTCTCCGAAAGCGAATGCCTTCTTTCCAGCCCTTGGCTGTTGAGATACTCATTCAGTGTGTGTCTCAGGGGTTCCTCTGCTGACAGAAATCCTATGTTGGAGGCTGACAGGCCACTCAGACTGGGAAAATTAATTGGCAGTACTGGAAGGCTGTTTTTCAGATTGGAGGCCTTTGACCAGAGGTGGGAATCAGGGCTATGTCCTCTTTTGTTTGTCATATTATTACTAATTTGTCTACTGACCATCTGCTGATGCTCAAATCAACACTAACACAGTACACAAATAATTAGTTAGAGCAGACCGAAGGGTATTTAAAGTTACAAGTCCTCATGCAATAGTTGCAATATACTGTATCTCTAAATGATCCATAAATCTTGAATTGTTGATAAAAAGTGAAGGATTAAATGTTTAAGGGGGACTCCTTCACTCAAGGGTGGTGAGAGCTGACAGCAGAACTGGTCGATTACAACATTTAGAGAAATTCGGATATGTATATGAATGGGAAAGGTACGGAAGGCTAATGAACTATTACTATTTAATATTACCGTGTCTATTGATGGTGAGGACATAGATGTGGCGAGGACCTACCAATACCTGGGGGTGCACCTGGATGACAGACTTGAGTGGAGCACCAACACAGCGGCTGTGTACAAGAAGGGCCAGAGTCGCCGCTACTTCCTGAGGAGACTGAGGTCCTTTGGAGTACCCAGGTCTCTCCTTCACATGTTCTACCTGGCTGCTGTCACCAGAACAATCTTCTATTCAGTAGTGTGCTGGAGCAATGGCATCAACACGGGTGATGCCAACAGGCTCAGTAAACTGATTAGAAAGGCTGGCTCTGTTATAGGAGTCAAACTGGACACACCGGAGGCTGTGGTAGATCAAAGGACCCTACGGAAAATCCTGGCAATTCTGGAAAAAGTTTCTCACACTCTGCGTGCCACCTTGGGTGAACAGAAGAGCACTTTCAGTAATAGACTAAGACAACAGTCCAGTTCCAAAGAGCGTAATATGTGGTCAATCTTACCCTCGGCCATTCGGCTCTATAATGAGTCAACCTATTGCCAGGGAAGTGATGACCCCCACCCCCCCAGTCAGACTGTTTGGGGTAACTTATTTTTTATTCTTTCTACTTCTCTTCTAATATTTATATCTGTGCACTTGTAATGCTACTGTGACACTGTAATTCCTTTGGGATCAATAAAGTACCTATCTGTCTATCTAATTGATCATTTCAAGGTATACAACAGGGTGCACTTGAAAGAAGAAGTACCACATCCCATTCAACTTGCAACAATGGGATACAAATCTTGTGGTGTCAGCAACCGTTTTCATTCATCCTTTCTCACCTTTTCCCATTGACTTCAATTCTTCATGTACAGTGGGGCTTGTAGAGAATGAACAACATCATGCATTAACTGCATTTTGTGATACAATCTTGCTGCAACCTCTGATCCTCTTCTTGGCTCTCATCCTTCAGAGTTTGCTATGATAAATATTGAAAGAACAGGCCATGCAGGCGGAAGATTTGGACATTGTACACAACTTCATATTGAAGGCCAAAATAATCACTATAAAAATAGCGTATCAGGTATAAAATTATTTCATAATCTGTAAAACTGAAATTCATAAACAATGGGACACTTCATTATCGATTTGAAGTAAATATCTACAAGTAGCAGTAAGAATACATAAGTTATTCATATACAAACTCGAGTACTTAGAAAGATCAATCCATTCACTTTAAAGTAAATTCAAAGTTCAGTTGAATAAAATAACATAAACTGCCACGAAAACAGCATTAGTAAGTGTCCTCTAATGTTAGCTGCTTTCATTTTTAGAAATATACCAAAAATCTATATCATCATAACAATTGACCGAAATATTTTCTACAAAAGTTGAATTTTATCAGTAGCAGAATGGCAGAATGAGACAAGACTCAAGGTCAAAGTAGATTAGGAAAGATTTGACATAAACAAGGCAATTTAAAAAGTCTCAATATTAACATGACTCCCATAAATGTCTGCAAATTTATATAATTGATCATGTGCACAGTCTAGAAACTCCATTAAGGTCTGAAGGAGAGGAAGGATATCAGCAAGAATAAAACATGCCAAAGTATTTTGTAGCAAATGAATATTGTACTAGAGTACTAAATTATCAAAAAAATGCTATATGGATTCTTATAATATTGTGCAAGCTGGCACGTTTTAACTGATGGTAAACTCAGCAGACTACTGCATGAACTATCCAGCATTTCTCAAGAAGATGATATACTCTGAGCAGAATAAAAGACCTTATGAAAAAGAATACACCGAGGAAATTCAGATTGATTTACTGAAACAAATTGATGAAGGTACATCATTAATAAGTTAAAGAAGTAAATCAATTGTTAATCTGCAATATGCTGATGAGGCTTTCATTTATATAACTTTTTAAATCCAGTGAAAGCATTGTAATGTATTGCTAAAAGATGAATTCATTTTTATTTAACAAACTTTGTATTGATAGAATTAATTCAATAATGTCTATAATTTATTGAACACTATAATTATGATACAGCAGCATTTTATGGTATCAATGCTGGAGACACAAGAGAGACTGCAGATGCTTGAAATTTGGAGTAAGAAATACAAAACGCTGGAGGATCTCATTGGACTCCAGGGTCTTGACCTGAAATGTCGATTGTCCATTTCCCTCCATTAATGCCACACGACACATTAAACTCCTCCAGCATTTTGTGTGCTGCTCCTGGAATCAATGCTGGAAAATCTTTCAATAGGGTAGAATCATTGTTCATTTTGTCTCAGTAGAATGAGTATTGGTTCTTATGCTTTCTTCTAAAATCAGAACTCCAGATGTCACAATTAATCAGAATCAAGAAGTGTTCTTTCCTCCTCCTGTAGTCTGTAGAAACAATTGCAAGATCGGGAAAATGAAATAAATCAGTGATGCAATATGACAAAACACCTCTTGATTTCCTTGCAAATATACAGGAATCCATTTATTGTGTGAGTTCTTTTCACCTCATGCAGCCATCTTTTTTCAGCCCTTTCTACTTCCTTTCCCCATTGTGTTGTGGACATCCTGGTAGCTGTATTACAAGAAGGAAGTGAAGTTTTTGTGAGGATGGAGAAAAAACTTCACCATGATTTTCAGAATCTACAGGACTTCTTGCTTTTATGATCCATCCTTCCAGGTGAGGAAACAATTACCTACTTCATTGAGCACCAACACTCCATCTGCCAAAAGCAGAACTTCCCTGTGTCCAGCATTTGAATTCCGATTCCCATTTCCATTCCAACATGTCGGTCCACGACATTCTCTTGTGCCATGATGAGGCCACCCTCAGGGTGGAGGAGCAATACCTTATATTCTGTCTGGGTAGCCTCTAACCTAATGGCATGAATATTGATTTCTCCTTCTGGTTTAAAAAAAAATCCTTCCCTTGCCTCTCTTCTGGCCTCTTACCTCTTCTCACCTGCCTATCACCTCCCCTGGTGCCTCTCTTCCTTCCCTTTCACCCATGGCCCACTGTCCTCTCCTATCAGATTCCTTCCTCTCCAGTCCTTTACATTTCCGACCCTCCTGGCTTCACCTATCACCTTCTAGCTAGCCTCCTTCCCCTCCCCCCCCCCCACCTTTTTAATTCTGCCATTTTCCCTCTTCCTTTCCACTCCTGGAGAAGAGTCTCGGCCTGAAACATCAAATGCTTTTTTCATTTCCATGGATGCTGACTGACCTGCTGAGTTCTTCCAGTATTTTGTCTATGTTGCTTCACCATGATTTGTCAGGATTTGGGAGTGTTAGCTATAAGGACCGGTTGGACAAATTTGGATTGTTTCCTCTGGTGAATCACAGCCTGAGAGGTGACCTGACAGAAATTTATAAAAACAGGAGAGGTTTAACTCTTTTTCCCAGGTGGAATTGTCAGATACTGAAGGGCATATACATAGGTAAGAAGGGGACAGTTTAAAGAGGATTTACATGTCAAAAATTTTTTTAAGCAGAATGGGGTATATGCCTGGACGTTTGCTGAGTACAATAGTTTTACTACAATTATAAGAGACTGGTGAGAATGCACCTGGAGTACTTTGTATAGGTCTGGTCTTCCTGCATTCGGAAGGATGTTCACCTGATTGATATGTGGGATAGAGAGCTTGACTGAAGAGGATAAGATTAAACAGACGGGCCTATATTGTCATGCTTGTTTTTTTAAAAGAGGCATTAAAGATTAGCTCTATTGGTCACGTGTACATCGAAACATGCAGCAAAGTGCATCATTTGTATCAAGTCAAATCAGCAAGGACTGTGCTGGGCAGCCCACAGGTGGTGCAATGGGGAAAACATACAAATCCCTCAAAGGCAGTGGCGGGAAGCAAACCCCGGTCCTATAGTGGTGCTGTAAGAGCATAATGTTGACTGCTATGCTCCCATGCTGTGTTTAGAAGAATGTGGAATGACCTCAATGAAATACAGCTGTATTTTTCAGGGATAGGTAAGTTGTGTGTAAGGTGGATGTTTCCCTTGTCAATTATGTCTAAAAGTCACTGTCCTAAGATGAGCTGATGATCATTCAAATGATGACAAATTTTGTCACTCAGCAATATTTGCAAATATCTAGCCAAGCGGTCATGGATGCTCAGTCACTGAATTTATTCAAGGCAAATGTTGATCATTTTTTAAATATTAAGAGAACCGTTAGATAGAGGTTTGAGCAGAAAAGTGGCTTCAAGGTACAATATCTGCCATGATTTTGTTGAATAGTGGAAAAGGCATTCAGTAGAGCTACTAGGATTTGATGTTTCAATCCCTATGGTAAGTTGGCACTCCTGATGTTGGCAGTGGGTTTGGAGTGGTGACAAGGAGGGAGGGTAGGTACGTCATCGCGGTCATCAGGTGGGCACCCTCCTTCTTTGACATTTCATTGATAAGCCCACGACATCTCCAGAGGGCTCAACGGTGCTACCTGGCGTCCCAGATACACCCCCCTCAGTTCCATACCCTCCTGTCTTCATCTTGCAGCCCAGTTGTTGTCTTTCCATTTTAATCCAAATCCAATTGCTGCTTTCTTCTGCTGCATTTAATATATTGTATACTCATGTTCCTGTCGCTCATTCAAAATACTCTTTTCAATTTCCATTCTTTGATTCCTATCATGTCCCAGGTTATTTTGACAAAAGTTTCTCCATCACTAGTATTAGACTGGTTGGCCTCTAATTTACATAAAGTCTCTTCATTTTCTGAAGAATGAAACTCTCAGGCACTGTTCTCATATCAGAGGAATGGAAATTCAACTATTGCTTCTGTCAGTGATCTAAAATAGGCTGCATCCAGAATGAATGGTGTTTCAGGTTTAAGTACTGCGAGCTATTTAAGTGCCCTTTTCTGGCTGAGTTAGTCCATCTGAAATGCTGCATTATAACGTCTTACTGCTATTCTGGCAACAGCATCTTATTTTGTAAAGAAAGATTCAAAGTACTGATTTAGCACCACAGACAGCCCCAGTTTCCATAAATAAAATTCATTATGATCTCTAATCAGATATAATTTTGTTAAATGCCCCAGTAGCAACTTAATGTTAATTTTCTGTTGACTTTGCTCATCTGATACTCTCTAATCTCATCTCCTTTCCTCCCTGTAGCTCTTGTTGTTCCTTTATTTGTTCTCCTACATATTTCCTTCACTTCTTTCAGGTACCAGATTCTTGAATGAATTATGGGTTCATCATTATCAAAAGTTTTCTTCTCAGATTTCATCTTCATTTGTATTTTATGTCCAGGAAGTGGTCATTCCAAATTTCCCCTGATTTATGTGTGTGTTTCTAGCTCACCTCATCACTCTCACTCCTTTCAAGTCTTTTTATCTTTCACCTCCTACTTACTCCCTCCCACTTTCTGGATCTTAATGCCTCCCACTTTGTAATCTGTCACGCTATTATGTGAGGGATGGATTCTGTATCAGGGTGCTTTGGCAACAGATCCAGAGAAATGGTGTAAAATTACTGACAGTGTTTTACCAGCATTTTGTTAGTCCACAAAAAAGTGGGTGAAACTAAATTCCCATGGAAATTTACTAAGAATGTGCTCCCGTCGGCTCTCCCTGTTCTTCAGAAATTAAAAAATATCCACACCACCCAATACCATATAGATGCTGTAACTATTTTTGATTAAACATATCTCTATTGTGTTTCAAAGAGAAAAACGTGGTTACACTCGAGAGACAGTAAGCTAGCTGAAGTCTCCTCTGAGATTGAATATAAAAGCAAGGATGTAAGGCTGAGGCTTTATAAGGCACTGGTGAGGCCTCACTTGGAATATTGTGAGCTATTTGGGCCCCTTATTTAAAAAAGGATGTGCTGACATTGGAGAGGGTTCAGAGGAGGTTCACGAAAATGATTTCAGGAATGAAAGGCTTTTTGTATGAAGAGAGATCGATGGCTCTGAGTCTTTACTCAGTGGAACTCAGAAGAAGATTACTGAATGTTGAAAGGCCCAGATAGAGTGGATGTTTCTCACAGTGGGGTAGACTAGGACCAGAAGGCACAGCCTTAGAAGAGAGGGACTTCTATCTAGGATGGAGATGAGGGGGAATTTCTTTAGCCAGAGGGTAGTGAATTTGTTGCCACAGGCGGCTGTGGAGGCCAAGTCACTGGGTGTATTTAAGGCTGAGGTTAATAGCTTCTTGTTTAGTCAGGGAATGAATGGTTATGGGGAGAAGGCAAGAGAATGGGGTTCAGAGGGAAATGGACTAGCCATGATGAACTGGCAGAGCAGAATCAATAGCCCAAATGTCCTAATTCTGTTCTTATGTCTTATGGTCTTATGAGCATGACGGTCTGAGTTTCTTATCCAGTATTCTGCTGATACACAAACATCTTTTGTGTACCAATGCATGACATTCAATTTAGGATATTTCTACATTTAAATTACATCTCTGGGTACTTTTGCCAAAATCGCAACCATTAAAGTGAATTATTTCCAAAGCAGAGATTATTCCCAGCCATAACGTGCATGTAGATAGGTTGCAAATATAATGCAATATAGCATTCTAAATTGATGCCTATAGGGTTTAATGGAGATGTTACTTGAAATGAGATGGACTCTCCAATACAAAGTAATTCATTAGAAAAACACAGGCCAATAATAAACAAAAAGTAGCAAATTCAAGGCAAAATAGAGTGAAGTTTTGTCTTTCCTTGTAATCATCAACGTAAATACCAACTTTAAATTGTCGCAGCTGGAATAGCAGTGATTTCTGTAATTGCTGTTATCAAGTTGAGCATATTCACAATACTTAATACTCTCTATTAATCAACATTTACTGCATATATTTTTTCTAAACATGCACCCACAAATACACACAGACAAATATAATTGATGGGCATCATGCACTGGAAGGAGTTCAAAATAAATTTATTATCAAAGTACATATGTATATGTAATCACATGCTACCCAGAGATTCACTTTTTGTGGGCATTCATGGTATAATACAAAGAAGTGCACTAGAGTCAATGAAGATTACAAACAGAGAGGAAAGAGTCACAACATCAATGGATATCACAGCTCAGTGCTGTCCTGACCCAGTAACATCTTGACAGAGCCATAGATAGATAGGAGGGAAGTGTGATGGAAAAGCCTGCCTCAGTCTTTTGCAAATAATGGTTTCTGTGTTCTCTAAAATAAAAAAAATGCAATTTATCAACAAGAAAACTTGTTGAGTGTAAAGAAGTGAATGATCACTCAGCAAGTGACAATTATGGCTGAGCTACATTTTAAAGTTAGAAAAATAGAAAACATAGAAAACTTATAGGCCCTTCCATCCACAAAGCTGTGCCTAACATGTCCCTACCTTAGAACCACCTAGGCTTTACCCATAGCCCTCTATTTTTCTAAGCTCCATGTAGCTATCCAGGAGTCTCTTAAAAGACCCTATCATTTCCTCCTCTACCAACGCCGCCGGCAGCCCATTCCACGCACTCATCACTCTCTGCGTAAAAAACTTACACCTGACATCTCCTCTGTACCTACTTCGAAGCACCTTAAAACTATGCCCTCTCATGCTCGCTATTTCGGCCCTGGGAAAAAGCCTCTGACGATCCACACAATCAATGCCTCTCATTATCTTGTACATTCTATCAATTCACCTCTCATTCTCCATCACCCCAAGGAGAAAAGGCCGAGTTCACTCAATCTATTCTCACAAGGCATGCTCCCCAATCCAGGGCCATCCTTGTGTATCTCCTCTGCACCCTTTCTATAGTTTCCACAACCTTCCTGTAGTGAGGCGGCCAGAATTGGCCACAGTACTCTGAGTGGGGTCTGACCAGGGTCCCTAGTTCCTTAGTATTGTGATATGAAGTGATTTTGAGTCCAAGATGAAGTTTGCATTGTCATCCTGCAGGTTGCTCAGAATTTATATTTGTAAATTATTTGCATTGCTAATGCAACACAAATTTTTGGATAGCTTATTGAAGTGACAGTATGAAAACAGCACATTTCATTTCCTACAGAAAAGAAAACCTATGCTAGCGTTAACAACACTTTTCACTTTATCGCTTCAGTGTTAGCTCTCTTCTCACTCGGGCTTCAGCTGTCTCAGGGTCATTTTGACTCGCACACTTCTGACAACCCAAGTCGATGATTTCCTTTCCTTACCTTCACCTGCCGCTCTTCATATTGTTTCAGGAAAACATTCTGATCATGAACACAGAAGTTCAATGTTCAAAGTTCAAAGTGTATTTATTATAAAAGTATGGGTACTATGTACAACCTTGAAATTTGTCGTCTTACGGGCAGCCACAACAACAAAGAAACCCAACAGAACCCATTCAAAGTGACCACGAAACATCCAATGTGCAAAAAAAAAGAACAAATCATGTGAAAGATAAAAGGTAAACAAATAACACTCAGAACTAAAGTCGACAGCCACAAAGCCAGTTCATTGCTGCAGCCAGTCCAGGGGCCTGTTAGTTGCAAGCCACAGCCTCATTCAGTACAAAGCCCTAGTGAGCTGAACACCGGCCCATCCCGCGCCTCTGGCCCCGATACCCTGACCTTTTCATTCTGGCCCTGCACTTAAGCTAGTCAATCATCGGCTTGCTCCTCAGGCTTGGGCCTGGGCTCTGCTACTTCCATTAGGCCTGAAGTCCGCTCCTGCAATGTTCAAACATTGGCTCATTGCTTGCTCTTGTGCCCAGGCCTACCACTTCCATTTTGCCCCCAGTCCGCTCCAGCAATAACATCGGCTCGTTCCTCACTCTTTGGGTTGGGCCCCAGCAGTTCCATTTGGCCTGAAGTTTGCTCCAACAATGGCCAAGCTGTGGCCCATTTCTCGCTTCTTGGGCCCAGGCCCTGCCATTTGCATCCAGTTCCCAGTCCAGTCCAGCAATAGCCAAATATCAGCTTGTTCCATGCTCTCAGGACCAGGCCCCACCAGCTCGATTTGGCCTGTCCCCACCACTCCGCCACACTGCAACTTTGAGACTCCGGCTCACTGAATTCCCCCAGAGCATCACAAAAATGCCAGATCATACAGAGGGTTCAAAAACATAGCTGCAAATGGGAAGTTACAGAGAGGTTCTGTAGATGCCGAAAATTTTGAGTAACACACACAATGCTGAACAAACTCAGCCACTCAAGTAGCATCTATGCAGGGGAGTAAAATGTGCTGAAAATCAAAGGTTCTGTTCATGCTTATTTCCCATTTTTTTGCAAGAACATTCCTTTCCATCTCTTTTACCGGTCGTATTTGGAACAGATATTGATAATGCACTGGAATGTTTTTAAATCTTTTTTGTTGACAACTTCTGTGGGGATTCCTAGCAAGCAAGTGTACTTTGCTGATCTTCTGAATTAATCTCCAAGAGCAATACTGGGTGCCTTATAGGTCTAATTGTCCTGACATAGGGTCTGTTGTCTTCACACCAGACCCATTAATGTAACCTGCTTCCTTTGAATGGACCAAGCTATCATTGGTATGTGGGAATTTTAATGCAGTACCTATTCAAGAGAATCTGTATAATTCACGACCACAGGTGAGTATATTTAAAGCAGACGTAGATAGGTTCTTGGTAGTAAGGACATCAGAGGTTATGGGAGAAGGCAGGAGAATGGGGTAGAGACAGAAAATAAATCAGCCACGATCAAATGGTGGAGAAAACACGATGGATTGAATGGCCTACTTCTATTCCTAGGATTAATGGTCATAAGGTCTTAAGATGTTACACATCAGTACGAACATTTTAATGAATCCTTAGCATAGGACAAAAAGGGAGAGGAGTATGAAATTAATGATAAGGATCTAGCAAGTGATCATGATGGTGAGGACAATAATGTTGACCACTTCATGCCTTGGATTTACAATTTCCAGTCATCATTTAACCCTCTGTCATATGAATGTTCTGAGACATTTTCACAGACAGATTTAATTAATAGGGACAGGATATTATACCAGCTGACTCATTGACCTTCATAATCAGAGGCTGTAAAAAAGCCTGAAGGAGAAATTGTGGATTTTTGAAGACAGATTATAAGTATTTGAAAATTACAAAGTCTCTCAGATGGTCGCAGCAGTGCCTTATGAACTCTATGTTGGGTTCACATGGCATCACCTTCTTCTTCACCCTCCAGGACACCGTTTGCTTTAAACTACAAGCACATTCATTTGACATGGTAGCTGAGTCGTTCTTGATTTCAGTCGCACAGAAAAGGAAACGGGGCAACCAAATTGCTCCAGTTCTCTTTAATAGTAATGTTGCTCAACGTGGTGCATGTGATAATCCATTTATAACTCAAAGACTGTATTTGTTACCACTGTGGTTTACTGTAATACGTGGCTATATGTGGAGGCTGGAATTAGAATCGGTTTATTGTTGTCACATGTACAGTATGTAAACAAGATCCCATGTGAATGACTGCAGAAGAACACTGAAAAAAAAACGTCTTTCATTGCAAACTCATCAAAACTTACCAAAAGGGTGATTCCTCGCATCCTGTAAAATTCCTGAAGCTTTTTCTTTAGCCCGTCCTTTCACCAGTTTAGACAACGTTACTGGGACAAGACAAGCACACATCATCTAAAAAGGTAAATGTTACTCTCAAAACAGAAAACTTAAATTATTTATACTGTATGTTGAGTCATTAAGCTGTTGCTGCAGACTGTCTGACTGTGATGTAATTACTGGCCGTCCCTGGGTAATAAATGGTTCCGCTTATCAGATTTCCATAAGTTGATTTTGTGCATAAGCTGAAAAGTACACAAAAAGTACTTGATATACAACCATACCTTCACAATCTTGTAATGAATAACATCAAAAGCACATAGGACTGATTTGAAAAGAACAATTATTAAAGGGGAGAGAGAGAGAGAGAGAGAGAGAGAGAGAGGGAGAGAGAGAGAGAGAGAGAGGGAGAGAGAGAGGGAGAGGGAGAGAGAGGGAGAGAGAGGGGGAGAGAGGGGGAGAGAGGGGGGGAGAGAGAGAGAGAGGGAGAGAGAGGGAGACGGAGAGGGAGAGGGAGAGGGAGAGGGAGAGGGAGAGGGAGAGAGAGAGAGAGAGAGAGAGAGAGAGAGAGAGAGAGAGAGAGAGAGAGAGAGAGAGAGAGAGAGAAAAAAAAAGAAAAAGAAAAAGGAAAAACTACTTTTGTCTCCTGTAAGAATTAATGTCCAGTACTGTGCAAAAGTCTTAGGCACATATAGTTAGGGTGCCTAAGCCTTTTACACAGTACTGAATGCATAACACTGTATGCACATATGTTGGACTTTTGAACCTAATAATATCATAGGAGCCTGATACAGGTATCCATAAGTAAGGGATTTGTAACCGGGGATCAGCCTGCATGTTGTCATAAAGCAAGCATGGCATGTGGCTCTCCTGTCCAATCAGATCGCCAGATAAACACATATATGCACAGAGAGAGAACAGCATTCTCGTGCCTAAATTGTAATCCTGGTATGCACATCTGCTACAAGAATCTCCACATCTATCCTCACTTTCCTGGTGGGCTATCTTTGGCACTGTTTTTTCTGTTAGAGATCCCATCTCTTCAATGTTTGCTTAAAGTAACACAACTCCCTAAGCTGGACAGACATTAAAATGTATTTATTGTCACTGGGAAAACATCCTTCATTTCCTTCTGTGATAGGTCATGGAGATATTTTCTATATCACCATAGACATCTTGAAGACATTTTACATATTACTCCCTGTTCACAATGCCATCAACTCTTCCTTTATGAAGCTCCTTAGTAAACTTGCAGACATCCCACCTCTCCCGGAAGTTCTGGGAGTCTCCCGCATACTGATAGCGGCTCCCTGACGCCGGTAAATTATATACAATATTGCAGAAGTCTATGTTTTTGAGAGCGAGCGAGAGCTACAAAATAATATATAAAATGTACTTCTCCCCAGACTACACTAAAGTGTACCCCTGCCTAATAGGGGTCAAAAACAATGACAGTGTTGCTCGCTGCACTGTTTGCAACAGTGACTTTTCTATTGCCCATGGAGGGTTAAATGACTGTAAAAGACATGTTGAGGTGAGTTTACCAGGTGTCATTCGTTTATTAGCATAGCTAACGTTATTTAAACTAACTGGCCAGCTGCTAAGGAGCTACTCTATTGCAGACATCCCACCTCTCCCAGAAGTTCCTGGAGTCTCCCGCAAATTGATGGTGCTACCTCCCGGAAATGAGTTTTTGCAGGGTGGGAAGTCTGTACTTGGTATAAAACCCTTCTGTGTTGCCAGAACCTCAGATGGTGATGAGGAAGTGTACAGGAGTGTGGCTATCAGGAAGAAGGTACTGGAGCCTCAGGACTCACACCACTAAGGTCAGGAACAGTTATTACCTCTCAACCATCAGCCTCTTAAACCAAAGGGGATAACTTCACTCACTTCACTTGCCCATCACTGAAATGCTCTCTCAGCCTATAGACTCACTTTCAAGGACTCTTCATCTCATGTTCTTGATTTTTGTTGCTTTTTAATTTATTATTATTATTATTTATTTATTTTTGTATTGCATAATTTGTTAACTTTTGCATACAGATAATGCAAAAGGAAAGAACATGTAAGTTAGTGTGACCTTTCATTGATTCTATCTTGGCTATTATTCTATTAGGGATTTATTGAGTATGCCCACAAGAAAATGAATCTCAGGGTTGTATATAATGACCCATATGTACGTTGATAATAAATTCACTTTGAACCTTCTAGCTCAATCAACGGCTTGAGTGGTGTCTTAACATTAACTTTGCACTCAACGTCAGTATGACCAAGGAATTGATTGGAGACTTCAAGAAGGGGAAGTCATGGGAACACACACCTGTCTTCATTGAGGGGTCAGCAGTGGAAAGGGTGAGCAGTTTCAAATTCCTGGGTATCAACTTCTCAAAAGGTCTACCTTGAGCCCAACATATCAATGCAATTACTAAGAACGCACACCAGTGGCTATAATTCATTCGGAGTTTGAGGATACTTGGTATGTCACCAAAGACTCTAGCCAATTTCTACAGATGTACTATGGAAAGCATTTCAGTCTGGTATGGAGGGGCCACTACACCGACTCAGAAAAAGCTGCAGAAGGCTGCAAGTTCAGCCAGCTCCATCGTGGGCACCAGCTTCCCTAGCAACAAGAACATTTTCAAACGGCATTGCCTCAGAAATTTGGCATTCATCATTAAGGACCTTCATCACCCAGTTCATGTTCTCTTCTTACAAACATCGGAGAGCAGGCACAGGAGCTGGAAGACACATACTCAACGTTTTAGGAACAGCTTCTTCCCCTAAGCCATCAGAATTCTGACCAACCCATGGACACTGCCTCACTAATCTGGATCACTCTTTGCACTGCTTATTTTATTTTGTTAAACATATATTTTTATCGTAATTTATAGTATTTTAATGTATTGCTTAGTACTATGCTGCAAAACAACAAATTTCACAACATATGTCGATGATATTAAATTCAAAGTTCAAAGTAAATTTATTATCTAAGTACATATAAGTCAGAATATACAACCATAAGATTCATTTTCTTGTGGGCATTCACAGTAAATACAAAGAAACACTAAAAAATCAATTAAACCTGCACACAAACCTGATTCTGAAATAAAATATCGCCATAGGAACAATATATCAGGCCAGTAGTGCGGGTGGTTGAACTGCTGTCCCACAGCTCCAGTGAACCACATTCAATTCTGACACTGTGTGAAGCATATTGTGTTTGTAGTACTGCGTTTCCCTGAAGTAATCCAGATTCCTCCTACATTCCAAAAATCGAAGGCTGGTAGACTAGGCACCCTAGATTGACTCTAGTGTGTTGACTAGTAGTAGAGTTTGGAATGACTGAATGGGAATGTGAGGACAATAAACAGGAATTAATGTAAAGTTCACATAAATGGGGAATTAATGAATGGTATAAATCAAAGGACCTATTTCTGTGCTGTATGAGTTTATAACACCCAGTATTTAAAATTTATGCTCAACTATCAGAAGCTATGTGACACATCAACCTAGATTATGGGGTAATATGGTGATGAAGAGTACACACAGAGTAATCAACATATGGTTCAATTTCTCTGCGCTAACCATGTTATTGATTCTGAATGTAGATTAGGCAGTACAGTAGCATAGTGGTTAGCACAATGCTTTACAGTTCAAACGAACTAAGTTCAATTCCTGCCGCAGCCTGTACGAAGTTTGTACATTCTCACCATGACAATGTGGATTTGCTCCAGTTTCCTCCCAAAGTCCAAAGACGTACTGGTTGGTAGGTTAATTGTCCGTTATAAATTGTCCCATGATTAGACTAGGATTAAATCGGGGGATTGCTGGGTGGTATGGCTCGAAGGGCTGGAAGGGCCTATTCTGCACTGAATCTCAATAAATAAATACATTTTAACCAGTTTAACTAACATTTAAAGGAAAATGCTGCACATGACTCAATTTATATCAGACATATAAAGACTGCTTTGCAGGCAAATGCACCAAAATTTCAAAAGAGAAGCTGGAAAACGTCTATCTGCATATAATTTGACCACTGCTAATCATGAACTCATCTGTTGGAAAACTAAATGAACTTGTAGCCCAGCTATTTCAGGGTCATGTCTCAGTACGTGTCCAATTATAAAAATGTTTTGTATTTGATATACAAGTTCATTGGGTTTCAATTTTCACATAAAAACTAAATTAAATATGCAGTATAATCATAAATAATAGTTAAACAGAGGAAACCTATTGTGATAAGGAAGATTCACTTTTCTGGTGATTCTAAAGTTGTGCTATGTCAAAACCCTTACTGAGATCTATTTCTCAATTGTTATTTTATCAGCTGTTAGCTATTTTTTCGGCATGTCAGCATTTTTCAAGAGGTTTATTACCATCTCTAAAATATGTAGCTTGGCAATAATGCTATCACATTTGTCAGAACGAATCAAGCCTTGCATCTCAGTTCACCTCCAAATAATTGCGGTGATACATTTAGTTGCCAAAGTAGCAATGTAGGAGCTCTCCTGCAATGATGTTGCTCATTCTTGGTATAAAATGTTCACCCTTGTTTTCCTCAGGCAAGTAATGTGACTGCAAATAGAAATCTAAATTGGACACATGAAGCTGAAGGAGGAACAAGGAGGTAAATACTATAAGATGGATTTCAACTTGTTCCTCTTCAAGGTCAGATCAAGGTAGAACTTTTACAGTGAACGGTAGGGCCCCGAGGAGTGTTGTAAAACAGAGGGACCGCTTTTTTACACAAAGGGTGGTATGTATATGGAATGAGCTGCCAGAGGGTGAGGCAGGTAAAAGAACAACTTTTAAAAGACAGATGGACAGGTGTATGGTTTGGAAATGCTTAGAATGTTATGGGCCAAATGCTGACAAATGGGATGCCTCTATGACTCAGTACTGTAATAATCCTGATCATATCTTTCAATATTATTTATGAGACTTACCCTTCTGCAGCTCTGACACCCATGGCACGTGTTCAATTAAGAATTTTAAATTTATGTCCTATAATGTAATTAGGACCCCATCTTCAATGGCAAAAGCAGAAATATATGTTATTATGTTTGACCAATTCAGATTATCTGGAGTGTGTTGTAGACATGAAACAGCAATTGGATGCTTCAGCTGAAAGAATGCCTGCCCTGAAGCATTCAAGTTATTGCTAGGTGTTTATTTCTTTCCTAGGATATTTACAGATTTTCATTTCTTTTTCCTTCTAAATCTTCAAGAAGCTTTTACAACAGTTGTAAAGGAATTTATATGCCTTCAGGAAGGAAATGGACAGAGAGAAAAATGCATCAGAATCATGTTTAATGTCATTGGCATATGTCGTAATTCCCATTACACCTTTCTGATGGTAATGATAAAAAAAAAAAGAGCATGTCCTGGGTAATGGGGTCCTTAATGAAGGACATTTTGAGGTATCAAGGCATTACCTTAAATAGAATGCAAGGCATTTCACTGGAAACGCATAGTCCATTAATTTGAGGAGATCATACAGAAGGATGTTGCTACCAGCCACATTTAAATGTTTCATCAACACTCAATGATTGGAGCTTCTTTGCCCATTGGATGGAAATGAAGGCCTCTGTGCACAAATTTTTGGTTGACAAAACTGAAAATCAGCGCCAGTAGAAGTTTTAAAAATATCCAGATTATACAAGCATTTGTAGATATGAATTGAAAAAATGCAGTTGCTGAAGTCCGAAATCAAAACAGAAATTGTTAACAATATTAAGCATGTGGGGAGAACATATCTGTGGAAAATGCAACACAGTTAATACTTTAGGTCAATGATGAATGTATATTCCTTTATCAAATGCATTTTACTTTAATTTGAAGTCTTTTCCAGTCTCTTTAAGCTTCTTTCTTAACCATTGTCATCTATAATCAATTGTATTTAAAATGTTTATGAGTAACAAAGGTTTCAGAAGTGACCTTTCTGAGATTTATTTAACTGATTCCAACTTTATAAACTAATCTTACCTTTTGCTTTCTTTTTTCCAAATAATTTTATATCAAACTTGATATTTGCCCAAGGGTCCTCTGAGCTATTAGTTTTAACTGTGGCTTATAAAACATTTCTTGAAAGTCAACTTATATGATTTTGAGCAGCACTACTATTATCCACGAATTTCATTATCTATGACCTGCCTTTCCTAAACCCATATTGACATTGACTTATTGCCTTTAGCTTCAATAGACAGCACTGATATCATCTTACAAATAAAGTAGAATTTTCTCAATGTTGACAATAAATCTGCTAAACTTTGCTTTCCAGAAATATCTGTGTATTTTTGGGGGGAGAAATAGATTACATTGGTTATATTCATCTTTTCTCAAGCTATCAGTTTATATGAGATTTCAGCTAAAGCTTGGTCTAGTACTTCCATCTTTCCTGTTTAGAAGATTACATCTCAATCCTCTGTTCTTCTTTTTATGCTGGCTTGTGTTTCAGCAACTGGTCATTAAGTTGGTAATGATAGGAATCTTTACCCATCCTTTGCAGTTTGAAGCTTTAAAAGTAATAACATTTGTGCTAACTCAAATAAAGGGGAAAAAGTCATTTTTAAGCCATCTGGCAATATCCTTCATCAGTTGGTACAGAGCTTTAGCCTGTGCTCACTGGAATTTAGAAGAATGAGGGGTGTCCTCATTGAAACCTATCGAATGTGGAATGGCTTTGATTGAGTTGGTGTGGAGAGGATATTTCCTATGCTGCGAATGGCTAAGACCAGAGGATGCAGTCTCAGAATAGAAGGCGTCCGTTTAGAATGGAGATGAAGCGGAATTTCTTTAGCCAGAGAGAGTTGAATCCATGGAATTTGTTGCCACAGGTGGCTCTGGAGGCCTTTTCATTGGGTTAATTAAGGCAGAGATTGATATATTCTTGATTTGAATTAGGGTTTGAAAGGATAGGGGGAGAAAGCAGGAGATTGGTGCTGAGAGGGAAAATGGATCAGACATGATGAAATGGCAGAGTAGACTTGATGGGCCAAATAGCCTAATTCTGCTCCTATATCTTATGGTCTTTGACTCTACCCTCTCCCACTGAGGTTTCTTGTAACGTGTCAGGGTGACGAGCTGGTGAATTCTCGTAATGTTCTGTCTCACACTCAAATTTGAGGCATGACTGTTATGCTTTGCAACTTCAAAACATTAAACTAATCCAAAGGAAGACACAGGATCCAAAATGCGGGTCTAACTTTGACTTTACTTTCAGTGAGGTGCGCTTGTATCACATGGTATCGTGATGACATATGCAATTCACACACTTATGTATAAAACCAGTAATTAATTATCTAAACAAACAAGAATCCTTAATCAACCAAAATATATGCAAGATTACTGATACATTACAGAAATATTAAATACACAACAATGACCCTACCCTTCAAAAAGTGAAGGCAGGAATGCATGGCTATAGAAATCTTAAATGGGCCTGCTTAGGACGTGTGTAAATATAGTCAGAAGAAATAACGTGGAAAGAGAAGAGTGACATTGTTTCTTTTTTCAGACTATGGGAGCCATAATAAACATCACTGAACATTTATGCTCTATCCTTAATTTCTTTGAGAAGATAATTGTGAACTACTTGAATAAACAACTGCTTAAAGTGCTCCCACAGTGTTGTCGGGTGGAGGGTTCCAGGATTCACACCAAGCAACAATGGAGGAACATTGGTATATTCCCAGGTCAGGAGCATATATGAACTGGTGAGGAACAAGGAGGTACTGTCATTCCCAAGTACTTTCTCCACTCTGTGACTGACATCACCAGTTTGGGAGATGCTATTGGAATAGCCTGAATGAGTGAACACAATACAATTATACATGACATGACAGTGATGGAAAGAATGAATATTTAGGGTGATATATGGATCCATGTATGGGTAGATTGTTGTTGGATCAGCACTTAATCAGGCAAGAGAATAATGTGCCATGAATTTCTCGCATTTGTTGTAGCTGGTGGACTGACTTAGAAGAGTTAGAGGATGAAAGTTTCTTGATACTCAATCTCTGATCTGTTCTCGAAGAAGTGATCCAATTGCTTTGGTGACCCACTTAATATTAATGTGTAGATATAGTGATGATATGACATAGTGATATCATTGGCACAGGTGTACCACTAGGCTGTGTGCTTAGCATGCTGCTCTACCTACTTCATACTTATGATTTAATGGCTAAGTACAGCTTTATTACTGTATTTACAGTACGTTTGCTGATGGTCGACGGAATTGAAAGTGGTGATGAGTTGGTAGATAGGAGGGAGACTGAGAATCTGGTTGAGTGGTGCCACAACAATAACCCCTCATGCAATATCAGCAAAACCAAAGAGCTTATTATTGATTACAGGAGGAAAAAAGCCAGAGGTCCATGAGCCAGTCCTTATCAGAGAACGGAGGTGAAAAGCATCAGGACTTTTAGATTTCTTTGTGTCAACCTATCAGAAGATCTGTCCTAAGACCAGTATCTAAATGTCATTACAAAAACATGACAGAGACTCTCACACAAAATGTTGTGTGTGAGACTGTCCTGCCAAAGAGTCTTGGCCCAAAACGTCGATAGTACTTTTTTCCATAGATGCTGCCTGGCCTGCTGAGTTCCTACAGCATTCTGTGTGTCGCTTGGATTTCCAGCATCTGCAGATTAACTCTTATGTATGACAGAGCCTCTAATTTCTTTTAAGTTTGTGTAGGTCCGTTATGTTACCAAAAACTTTGACAAACTTCCATAGCTGCACAGTGGAGAGTACCCTGACTGACTGCATCACAGGCTGGTTTGGAAACACTAACATCCAGGAATGGAAAAGGCTACAGAAAGTGATGGGCACAGCCCGGTCCATCACAGGCAAAGCCCTTCCCGCTATTGAATACATGTACACTGCCACAAGGGAGCGACATCTCATCATCAAAACCCCAACCATCCAGGCCATGCCCTCTTCTCTACTACTACTGGGCAGGAGGATAAAGCAGCCTTAGGTCCCACACAGCCAGATTCAGGGACAGTAATTAACCTAATACCATCAGATTCCAGAACTAGTGCGGGTAACTTCAATCACCACTACTCTGAACACATTCTACGATCTCCAGATTCACTTTCAATGTCTCTTTTCAGTTCATGTTCTCAGTATTACTTTTTATTTGCACAGCCTGTCTTCTTTTGCATGTTGTATGTTTATGTATAGCTTTTCATTAACTCTTGGTGTATATCATTTTTCCTGTAAATGCCTTCCAGAAAATCAATCTGATGGAAGTAAATGGTAATGTATAGGTACTTTGATAATACATTTACTTCAAACTTTGAATTTTTAACCTTGTCAAATGCCTTACTAAAATCCACCCTCATCACATCTATTGCTGTACTTCCATCAATTTGTTTTGTCATGTCCTCAAAAAAGTCAATCAGACTTGTGAAGCATGACTTGCTCCTCAGAAAGTCATGCTAATAATGCCTAATCAGACTAGGCTACACCAAATACTTGTAAGTCCTGTCTCTAAGAAACCTCTCTAATAGTTTGCCCACCACAGAAGTGGTTTATACTTCACTGGTTTATAGTTACCAGGGTTATCCCTCTTAGCTTTCTCAAACAAAGGAATAACATTTACCACCTTCCAATCATCTGGTATTACTCATGTGGCCAATAAGGATGCAAAGATCACTGCCAATGGCACAGCAAACTCTTTCTTTGTTTTTCGTAGTAATTTGGGATACTTAACTATACTAATGTTTATCAACAGTTCCAACACATTCTCTTTCTTAAGTCTCACATTTTCCAGCACATTAGTTGCTTGTACCCTGACCTCACATTTGTCAAGGTCACTCTCACTGTGAATACTGAAGTAAAGAATTCATTAAGGACCTCTTCTACCTCCTCAGACCACAACCACATGTTTTCTTTCATTACCTCGATTGGTCCTACCCTAACTCCAATCATCCACCTGTTCCTCTTGTACACATTGAACAACATGAGGTTTCCCACAATTATACTCACCAGGCCCTTCTAATATACCCTTCTAGCTCTTCAAAGTCCCTTCTTAACCTCCTACCTGGTTATGTCATCACTCTCAAGGTTCTTATCTGAGATTTGCTTTCTAAACCTTAAGTTTTCTTCCTTCTTGTCTTGGCTAAATGTTCCACCTCTCTTGTGAACCATAATTCTTTCACCTTACCATCCTTTCCATGTTTCAATAGGACAGACCTTTCCAGAACCCTATGCAAGTGGTCCTTAAACTACAACAACATTTCTGTTTTACATTTCCCTGAGAACATCTGTTTCCATTTTATGCTTACAAGTTCCACCTAATTGCATCATAATTAGCACTCCCTCAATTAAATTTTTTTCAGAATCAGAATTAGGATTGATATCACTGGCATATGTCATGAAATTTGGTAACTTTGTGGCAGCAGTGCAATGCAATACATAATAATAGAGAAAAAAGCTGTGAATTACAGTATGAATATATATTAAATAATAAAATTAAATAAGTGGGGCAAAAGTCAGAAATAAGAAAGTAGTGGGGTAGTGTTCATGGTTTCAATGTCCATTCAGAAATCAGGTAGAAAAAGCCATTCCTTAATCATTGAGTGTGTGCCTTTAGGCTTCTGTAGCTCCTTCCTGATGGTAGCAATGAGGAGAGGGTATGTCCTGTGTGATGGGGTTCCTTAAAGATGGTCACCGCCTTTCTGAGGCACTGGTCCTGGATACTGTGAAAGCTAGTTCCCATACAGTCTACTCCTGTTCTTGTCCAAGTCTACGTTAAAGGTCAGGGAGTTGTGGTTACTATCTCTAAAATACTCACTCACTGAGAGATCTGTCACCTGACCAGGGTCATTGCCCAGAATTAGATCCAGTATGGCCTCTCCTCTAGTCAGCTTGTCCACATACTATCTGGACACACTTAAAAAATTCTGCTTTATCTAACCTTTTGTACTAAGGAGGTGCCAATTAAATATAAAGGAAGTTAAAGTTACCCAGGACAACAACTCTATTATTTTTGCACCTTGCTAAAGTCTGCCTCCTCACTCTGTTGCGATTTGGGGCTGATAGAATATTCCCAATAGAATGGTTGCTCCAGAATATTCCCAAACAAATGATTGCTTCCTTCCTGTTTCTGACTTTCACCACCACTGGCTCAGTACACTATCCCTGTCTAGTACTGATCCAAGCTCTAATTTCATTCTTCTTCTTCTTAATACTTACTGCATTAAAATAAACACCCACCCAAATGACTGCATTCCAAAGTTCAAAGTTGAAAGTAATTTATTATCAAAGTACATATAAGTCACCATATACAACCTTGAGATTCATTTCCTTGCAGGCTTTCACAGTAAATACAGAAAACACAATGGAGTCAATGAAAGACTGCCCCAACAGGATGGACGATCAATGTGCAAAAGACAACAAACTGCGACAGTGCTCTAACATTGTATCATTTCTTAATGCATGCATGCATTTCTAAATGACAATAAAAGAGGACTGAGTGTTCTCATAATCTAAAAAAAGTATATGTGCTCAGTGGTGGGGAGGATGTGATGGACCGGGCTGTGTCCACAACTTTTTGTAGGCTTTGGTCTTTACATACCAGGCCACAATGCAACCAATTAATCTACTTTCCACCACACATCTACAGAAGTTTGTCAAAGTTTTAGATGATGTGCTAAATCTTTGCAAAATTCAAAGGAAGTAGAGTTGCAGCTATGCTTCCTTTGTAATGGCACTTACATGCTGGATCCAAGAATTTAAAGTTGCTGACCACATCCACCTCTGATTCCCCAATGAGAACTGGCTCATGGACCTCCAGTAGGCAATTATGTCCTATCTATTGCTATCTTTCCTCAGGTTCTTTCTGTATATTGCATCTTCCTGTACACAAACTGCTCCATCATCATACTTCTTCCCATCCCTCTGCCAACCTGGTTTAAACTTACCCACAATGATACCGTATTGGTATCTCTTGAGTTCAGGTGTAATCTACAGGACATATCTTCCCTTGAAAATGTCCAAATGATCTATCGATCTGAAACCATGCCACACTTTCATCTGCCAAATTGTCCTGTTCTTAACCTCACTGGCATGTGGCACAGGCAGCAATCCTGACAGTCTACCCTTGCAGTCCTGCCTTTCAGTTTCTTTCTCAGCTTCCTATATTAGGTGTACAGGACCTCATCCATTTTTTTTGCCAATAAGTCCTTTAGCATCAATATATACCATGACTTTTGGTTGCTCACTCATCGGCTTAACAACTTGATCTGACACATCCCTGACCCCGAAGTTGAGAGACAACATACCATCTGGGAGTCCCTTTCATGTCCACAGAATCCCCTAAGTTTTCTAGAACTATCAATCTCCTCTTCTCCACACGCACCCCCCCCCCCCAACTCTTCTGCTCTCTGCCACAAAGCCAAATTCAGTGCCAGAGACTTGGTTGCTGCATCTTTTCTCTGGTAGGTCATACCCTCCCAACAGTATCCAGAGAAGTTTATTTGTTATTGACAATAACGGCCACATGGATACTCTGCATTGTCTGCTTATTCCCTTCACTTCTTTTGACAGTCACCTAACTACCTGCCTTCTGCAATTTAGAAGTGACTGCCTCCCTGTAGCTCCTATCAACTTCTCACCCTTCTGAATGATCCAGAGCTCCAATTCTCTAATTCAGCCTGCAAGGAGCTGCAGCCAGATGAATTCTTGCTGCTAAGTGGTTAGATTGTCTCTTATTGGAGATTTTCATTGCCTGGCATTTTTTGTGGGTGAATGTTTGACTGTCCAAAAATCAAAATAAAAACCCTAGTGCTAAATATCTGAAGGGATAAACTGGAAACAGACAAGCAGCACCTCTGGAAAGTGGGAAAAAAAACTAGATTTAACTCTTCTGGTCAATAATCTTTCTTCAGAACTTCAATAGTAGCTTTATATGGTGATCAGATAAAAAGAGAATAAAGGTAAAGGGTGGAAGAAGGAGATAAGGAAGGGGTGAGTGTGTTTGGACAGAACATGAGAGATGCTGTAGTGTGATTTTGTTAGGCAAATGGGTATGTGATGTTGGGGAGAAAGAACAGAATGCGAATGGTATCTCTACTACACTTCAGGGATTATCGGAAATCAATTTACTTTGAAATAAATACGAGAAATTCTGCTGATGCTGGAAATTCAAAGCAACACACACAAAATTGTGGAAGAACTCTTCAGGTCGGGCAGCATCTATGGAAAAGAGTAAACAGTTAATGTTTTAGGTTGAGACCCTTCTCCAGGATGGGAAAGGAAGGGGGAAGATGCCAGAATTGCTGGGAGAGGAGGTGGGTAAGGATGATAGCTAGAACGTGATAGGTGAAGCCAGGTGGGTAGGAAAGATAAAGAGCTGAAGAGGAAGGAATCTGATAGGAGAGGAGAGTGGACCATAGGATAAAGCGAAGGAAGATGGGGACCATGGGAAGGTGATAGGCAGGTGACAAGAGGTAAGAAGCCAAACTGGGGAATGGAAGAAGCGGGAAGGGGAGTGATTTTTTATTATGAGAAGGGGACATCAATATTCATGTCATCAGGTTGGCCGCTACCCAGACAGAATACAAAATGTTGCTACTCCACCTTGAGGAAGCCATGGACCAACATGTTGGAACGGGAATAGGAATGAAAATTAAAATGTTTTGGCCACCGGGAAGTTCCACTTCTGGCAGATGGAGCGGAGGTGCTTGACAAAGCAGTCCCCCAATTTACGACAGGTCTCACCAATGTAGAGGAGGTGGCATCGGGAACACCGGACACAATAGACAGCCCCAGCAGATCCACAGGTGATGTGTTGTCTCACTGGGAGAGACCAGGGCCTGAATTGTTATAAGGTAGGAGGTGAATTGGCAGGTATAGCACCTTGGCCACCTGCAGGGTTAAGTATTGGTAGGGATATTAGCGGGAAGGGATGAATGGACCAGGGAACATACTTTAAAGTATATTTTTGAGGTGTATACTCTTCATACCTTATTGGAATATCCTCATTTTATGAGATGCATCCCCATTTTAGCTAGAACTGTGGGGTTAGGGTTGGAAGGAGACATAGCTGATCATTATCTATGTTTCTATTATGCAGAACAGGTATACTGATTTTCCAAGTCTCCATGATGCAATCAAGAGTCACAGCCTGTCCTTCAAATGCTATTGAAAATTGGTTATTGTGATGGCACAGGCTAAATGTAAGATCAACAGGAGTTGAGAGGATGGCATGTTGGCCACCAAGCCCACCACACAAGAATGAGGGTTAAGTGAATTGAGATATAAGGATAATTAAAGAAATGAAAAAAAAAGACTAGCTTTATTTGTTGAAACATGGAAACATCAAATCACATAAAGGACCGTGCTGTTTGTGTCATTGTTTGTGACATGCTGAGGGCAGCCCGCAAGTTTTGCCATGCATCCGGAACCAACTCTCTCAACTCCCATGCTCTCAACTCATGAATCCTAATCTAGGAATGTGAAAGGAAACCAGAGCACCCAGAGGAAACACACACAGTCACAGGAAGAGCATGCACACTCCTCATGGAGAGCAGTAGGAACTGAACCGTGACTGTCATCGCTGGTGCTGGAAAGCATTATGCTAACTGCTACACCACTATGAGGATACGTTCACTTCTAATGATTCCAGCCTCGGATGGCCTTGGCATCAGCTCTATGCTTTAAAACAACGATCATCATTATCTACTCCACAGGGATTAGCACATGGCTATATTTATCCTCCTTTAGATTAATTATTCTTATCTTTGTGTGTGTCCCCTTGTTCTCCATGAAAGAAGACAGAGTGACAATGAGGATATGCAATGTCAATAGTTGAATCATTAGCAGTATATAAAAGTTGCAAGTTCTTGGTGTGAGCTGTGCAATCACATTAAGTAAAGGTGGCTAGTTAGGTTGGCATCCGTAATGATGGCAAATAGACAGATGGTGAATAGAGCAGCATCTGATCTTTGTAGAAGAATATTGTGTTTGCAGAAGAAATTGAAAACTTTGACTACTCATGGTGGTCATAAAACTGGCCAAGCATACAGATGATTATATGTTATCACTGGGCACTGATCTTTGGGTCTATCTGCTCCGAATGCTTTTTATGAGGGTCACCAGATCAGCAGTAAATACGTTTTTTCCCCAATTTCTATTTCTGGCTCTCCTGCGTTATGCCACTTTTCATTAGTTCCAAGATCATCTTCATGTGCAGAAGAAATGCCATGTTCCCCTACAGCCAACACATTCCAACACACTCCCCCTGCCCTTTAAAAAGGGCAGAGTAGCTTTAAGGGAAACAATCACTCATGGTTTGGTACTGTTCCAAATGCATATCTTTAACAAACAGTATAACTAGTGCTGCTAAGCTGTTGGATTCATGGAAGTGACCAGGAATCTGGCAGGATGAAATTGACATGCTGCTCACATTCCACTCCAGGGTGGAGGTTAACAGAGTATTGCAGTCCCCCCCCTATCGTATTTTAGAGGATGATTGTGTATTCAGTTTAACCCTCAAGCTATCTAATTTGAAACTCATATTGATTACACCCATATGCTGTCTTTTTCCCTGCATATCATCAAAATGCCATGTCTCTAATATTGTATATTTATAATATTAGCGAATCAATTTAAACACACAAACTCATTAAACTCATCATTTGTAAGAACATTTAAAAAAGAGCAGGAGAAGTCAACCATTCTTCAAGTTCGTCCCACCAAAATGATCATAGCTGATCTGCCCCAGGCATTGTATCTTCTATGCCAGTCCCTCATAGCCTTGATGTTCATGATCCTCTACTTCCTTAGCAATTTGCGAAGATTCAGTATGGCATCCAAAACTTTAACTAACTTCTATAGATAGATGTGTAGTGGAGAGTATATTGACTGGCTGCATCACAGTCTGGTATGGAAGCACCAATGCCCTACAAAAAGTATTTGTTATGGCTCAGTACATCACAGGTAAAGTCCTCCCCACCACTGTGCACATCTACAAGAAATATTGTCACAGGAAAGCATCATCAACCATCCATCATAAGGGATCCCCACCACCCAGGTCTTTTCGCTGTTACCATCAGGAAGAAGCTACAGGAGCCTCAGGACTCGCACCATCAAGTTCAGGAACAGTTATTACCCCTCAACCATCAGGCTCTAGAACCAAAGGGAATAACTTCACTCAGCTTCATTACCCCATCATTGAAATGTTCCCACAACCTATAGACTGACTTTCAAAGACTCTTCATCTCATGTTATTGATATTTATTGCTTATTTATTTATTAAGTTATTTCTTTCTTTTTTGTATTTGCAGAATTTGTTGTCTTTTGCACACTGGTTCAACACCAAGTTCGTGTGACTCTAAAATGGTTATTGTTCTATTATGGATTTATTAAGTATGCCCACAAAGAAATGAACCTTAGAGTGACATATATGTACTTTGATAATAAATTTACCTTGAACTTTCAAATTTTATCTTCCTTCTCTTAAACTTTGAGTAGATTGGCCAATAATCCTTTCCTGGTAAGAAGGGAAATCGTTGGAAAATCCAGTTCAGATTCAGACTTAACATATTTAACCTTTACTAAATAAAAAGGAGAAAATTGCACTGAATATGGTCAATAGGATATGAATTCTAGGGTTCCCTCTCTAAGATCAATTCATTGTGTGGAGTACCTATCAGTGTAATCTTCCCTGTGATCGAGACATCTGTAAGTTGATTGTTGTCAGTGCATCTCTTTATTTAGAGCATAGAACATGGAACAGTACACCACAGGAACAGGCCCTCTGGCCCACAATGTTGTGCTGAACCAGCTTCAAAGTAAATTTTAAAAGAAAACAAAATTAATATTGAGTTTTAAGCACCTCAGTGCAACATCTTGCCAATTCTTTACCACTGATTAACCCATAAATAGCAATAGCAAGGGATCACTCATTGGACAAGACACAAGACTCCATGGGCAATGACCGCACACGGAAGATGTCGTGCAGCATCCCACCTTCCATCTCTTGGAAAGCCATTCATGAGGTCGTCTGTGGATGTCATAGAGATAGATTCATTAAGAACTACTAATTCTTGCAAAGGATTAGCTGAATGACAACAATCCATTTGAGAGTTTTCATTCAGCTCCAGTCCAGAGACTAGCAGAATGAAACTTTTCTTCTCCAATCATAAATTACCACTGTTCATAAATGACTTCAAACTTCCTTTTAGTTATAAAAATATTTTATTTTATGTAAGAAAGTAAATAATGCATTAAATCACAAGGTCATCCAACTACGCAACAAAATGTTTTTTTTCTCTGTCCATCATCATTTACTGACTGCATTTGAAACTTCACCATTGCCTCTGAAGACAGAAAATTATATTTCCAGGATTCCATTCCAACATTGCTGCTGGTTATTTAACTAAAATGTTACTGTCCAGAAATAAGACATTGAACACTTCAGGTCCCTAGGACTACAATATTGTACCGACCTTATAACCTACTCCAAGATCAATCTAACCCTTGCCTTGCACGTAGTCCTCTATTTTTCCTGCATCCATGTCTCCGTTTAAGAGTCCCTTAAAAGTCTCTAATGTATTTGACTCTACCACCATTCCTGCTGTGCCTTCCATGCACTTACCACTCTATGTAAATAATAACTGCTTCTGACAGCCTCTGACAAGTGGTACTAATATGTCCATCATCATTACAGCCTGTTCTTTAATCTTCTTTCTGAGCAACAGTGCATCAGTGCCTTAGTTTACAAATAGCTCTTTTTGAAATTACTGCACTCCTGACAAATTACATTGAACATGGAACAATACAGCACAGGAACATGTCCTTTGACTCACAGTGATTGTGCCGAACACATCGTCAAATTGAACTAAATTTCTGCTACCTCCACTTGATGTCATCCAGATGCCTATTTCATATCTCCCCGAGCAGATCTTTTGCTCCCAGTTGAAGAAAGGTCAGCAAGCCTTGATGGCAAAGAAAACATTTCAAAGATAAGATCAAAATCAGCCTGAAGAAACTCAACAAAACATCTAAAAACTGCACTCTATTTCCTTCCAGTGTATCTATTGTACTCAATAGATATAACTAGAGGAAAGCTTTCAAAGAAGGAGCTGTGCTACATAGGAGTAACCTCTGCTGTGCCTTAGAGAACAAGCGGCAGCTCAGTAAGGAGACACTGAACAACCAAAAGACCCAACCACTAATCCTAGCCACCATTTACTCTTGCCCACATTGCAGCAGAATATTTGGATCCTCAATCAGCCTCTACAACCACCTGAGGACTTACTAATACACAACACCTCAGGAGAACATCATACTCGACTCAATTGATCACACTACTGCTACTACTTGATCCAAACTTCTAATCCTTGCATACTCATGTATCTAAAATCTTCTTAAATTGCAGTACAAATTCTGCTTCCAGCATTACCCTGGCAGCCTATTCCAGGTACCTACTACTGTCTCTGTGGCACCAGTGTATTATGCTTAAACAAGGGAGACTGCCCCAACAGGATGAGGGTGGAGTTGGCTAGCATAGACTGGAGACACAGGCTATGTTGTAGGACAGTTGAGGAACAGTGGAAGACAAAGAGACACGTCATTGTGCTCAACAAAATATATTCTAGTTAAAGCAAGGACTGTAAGAGTGGGAAGAGCCAGTCTTAGATAACTAAGGAAATAAAGGAAGCCATCAAACTAAAAGTTCATACATACAAAGATGTCAAGAGTAGTGGGAAACTTGAAGATTGGGAAAACTTTAAAAAGCAACAAAGAACCACTAAATAAACACTAAGGAAAGGCAAGATAGATTATGGAAATAAACTAGTATAAAATATAAAAACAGATAATAGAAGATGTGTTGCCATTAAGACATTTATTTGACTTTGTTGGGTCTATGTTTTAAATGATTTGTTTGTAACTATTTTCTAGTTAAAGGTTGATAATTAAGTTACAGTACAACAAAGGTAAAGTCATTGTCAATGGTATATTGCGGCATGTGATGATGTCACCTCCGGTTTCGCCGCGTCTTGGTTCAGAAAGGTGTGAAGGCAGGTGCCATGCGTGCAGAATGATCATGAAGAGCTCCGTTTCTACCCACAAAGAAAGATTATCGAAACAACGCCATAAGTTCATAAGAATGTATTTGAAGTAAAAATATTAATGCAGTTGCTGTTAAGGAAGCGGCAGTCAGGGTGGCGTGCATGCCGGCTTTTCAATTCTAAACGCGGGGTCGGCTCGAGCCCGATGGCGGTATGACGCGACCTCCCTCGCGCGCTACTCGGGGCGGCTGGAGACTCTCGCTAAAAGAGGAGAGCACGCGTGGTCTCCAGAATGAAACAGACGCTGTATATGTTTGTATTCTTTTAATCAACAGTTTTCACCATACTATGTTAATGTGGACGAGTGAACAGTAAATGGTTAACCTTACTAGGTCGGACTCTGTCTTCATTGGCTCCGGTTTAACTTGGTGTCTAGTCAGAGTTTCAACACACTGCACGAGAACGCTATGGAAGATTTTATAATTCCAGTATATTAAGTGGAAAAGGGTGGCTGAAGTGAACTTAGGTAAGGACATATTTACTACTCTTGAAGAGGTAGTGCTGAGAAAACTAGTGTACCTAAAGGTAGACAAATCCCTAATCCTGATAGAATACATCCAAGGTACTGAAAGAAAGGCAAAACTATGATATAATTATTTATGATAATTTTCCAAAACTCTCTGGATTCTAGACAGGGTCGGTGGATTGGAAGATAGAAAATACTATACTGTTGTTTAAAAGAGGATCTAGGCAAAAGGTGAGTGTAGGCCAATTAGATTCATTTCTTTAGTTGGGAAAATACTTGAAGCTACAATTGAGGAAGAAGTAGTTTCATCAGGTAGACAGGCACAGCGTGGACTCAGGAAGGGCAGGTCCTGTTTGCCAAGCTTTCTTTGAGAAAATAACTAGCACAGTATATACTTGGCTTTCCAGAAGGCATTTCACTGTGTATCAATGGTGTTAAGGGCCATGCCATTAACTACATACTTCCCCCTGAATAGTGCAATACATTATACTTAAAATGCTGGAGGAACACAGCTGAGTGCTTATTCCCTTCCATAGATGCTGCATGGCTTGCTGAGTTCCTCCAGCTTTGCTTAAGATTTCCAGCATCTGCAAAATCTCTTGTTTAGCACCTCACGTTTGCTCAGATTAAACTCCATTCCTACATATTAAATTCCTGCACAAGTGATCACTCTGTGTAAGTGGGTTCAGTGTATTAGTTATTTAGAGGTATTGCAGTGAAAAAAACAGCATTGTGTGAAAAGTCTGCCCCTTTTCACTATAATTAGACATCCCTATCTCGAGGCCAGAAAGAGAGAAGCAGACATTTCCAAATCGCCAGTTCACTAACAAGGGATGCCTGTGGACAAACACTAAATTGTTGGCTAGGGATATTACAAAACAATACGTTTCAAAGTATTCTTTCCTTTTTCGGTTCATTGAAATGCATTTCAGCTTTACTTTATTATTTATTGTTTTTTATTTTTTGCCCTTTCCCTTAAAATTTGTTTTACTAATGCCAGATATTGAAGTAAAATTTTACATTATTGTACATTATGCCTCATTTAACTTCATAGAAGAGAAAGCCAAACCTGATGTGAATCGACTGATCATTCGGCACAAGGACAGGTTGCCCATTAGGAACATAAATTTCACATAAATGTGTTGAGACTTTCTGATGTTTCACTTGATAGTTGTCTGATTGCTGCCTTTGATTATTGTGTCAGTATAGGTCATCCTCAGGTTAAGAACACACAACTTATGGACACCCCTATGTACAAATGAGGTCCCATAAATTCAGAAATATAAATTCATACTACAGATTCATTTCTTGAACAGCAAAGCTACTTTCATCTCACTATCTCTCTCTTCACTTTTAGTAATTTTCTTTTTTATTAGTCCTGTGAGTCATTCATTAAAATACTTTGCAGATATAGTTATCATAATGAGTGATTTATTTATTTTCTGATTTGTGAACAAAATTGATTTATGGACATTTGTACAGATGTTCATTACTCAAGGATAGCCTGCATTGTGCACTTAAGTTGTAGATAAACTTTTCAACGGTGAAATATGTATCATATTGGCATGAGTATCAGCATTGGAAATTTTTCCATTCAACTTGTTAAAAAACTTAATATGTAGTCATTTAGACAATAGACAATAGGTGCAGGAGTAGGCCATTTGGCCCTTCGAGCCAGCACTGCCATTCACTGTGATCATGGCTGATCATCCACTATCTGTATCCAGTTCCTGCCTTATCCCCATAACCTTTGATTCCACTATTTTTAAGAGCTCTATCCATCTCTTTTTTGAAAGCATCCAGAGACCTGGCCTCCACAGCCTTCTGGGGCAGAGCATTCCATATATCCACCACTCTCTGGGTGAAAAAGTTTTTCCTCAGCTCCGTTCTAAATAGCCTACCCCTAATTCTTAAATTGTGGCCTCTGGTTCTGGACTCACCCATCAGCGGGAACATGCTTCCTGCCTGCAGCGTGTCCAATCCTTTAGTAATCTTACATGTTTCAATAAGATCCCCTCTCAGCCTTCTAAATTCCAGAGTATACAAGCCCAGTCACTCCAATCTTTCGACATATGACAGTCCCGTCATCCCGGGAATTAACCTTGTGAACCTATGCTGCACTCCCTCAATAGCAAGAATGTCTTTCCTCAAATTTGGAGACCAAAACTGCACACAGTACTCCAGGTGTGGTCTCACCAGGCCCTGTATAGCTGCAGAAGGACCTCTTTGCTTTTATACTCAATTCCCCTTGTTATGAAGGCCAGCATGCCATTAGCTTTTTTCACTGCCTGCTGTACTTGCATGCTTGCTTTGAGTGACTGATGTACAAGAACACCTAGATCTTGTTGTGCTTCCCCTTTTCCTAACTTGACTCCATTTAGATAATAATCTGCCTTCCTGTTCTTAGCACCAAAGTGGATAACCTCACATTTATCCACATTAAACTGTGTCTGCCATGCATCTGCCCACTCACCCAGCCTGTCCAAGTCACCCTGCAATCTCATAACATACTCCTCACATTTCACACTGCCTCCCTGCTTTGTGTCATCGGCAAATTTGCTAATGTTACTTTTAATTCCCTTACCTAATTCAATAATATATATTGTAAACAGCTGCGGTCCCAGCACTGAACCCTGCGGTACCCCACTGGTCACCGCCTGCCATTCCAAAAGGGACCTGTTAATCGTTACTCTTTGTTTTCTGTCAGCCAGCCAATTTTCAATCCATGTCAGTACTCTGCCCCCAATACCATGTGTCCTAATTTTGCCCACTAATCTGCTATGTGGGACCTTATCAAAGCCTTTCTGAAAGACCAGGTACACTATAGCCACTGACTCTCCCTTGTCCATTTTCATAGTTACAGCCTCAAAAAATTCCAGAAGATTAGTCAAGCACGACTACTTAGCTAATCAACTTTATTTGTTACACCCACTATGTTGTGTATATCTCTGGGTAAATTGTGGTACAGAAGAAAATTTTACTTCATGCACAGAGCTCTATTTGTTTTTGTGAATCTGCAATTACATTATGCTATTTAATTTGAGAGCTCCACCATGGATGGTCCCAAGCCCAGCAGCAAAAGGAGGAGGGTTAGGCATGGAGCTAGCAACCCCATCTTTTAAAAAAAGCCCAGACCTATAGAAACATCAGCAGAGGTTCCAAAGACTTCATTCCCAGGAGAGGAAGAAACTTTGAAAATGGGCTACAGCTGGGGACAACTTGAGAGACCGTCCCAAGACAGAGAACTCTGGTAGCTGCTGTTGGTGACCTATCTCCCAGTAGGGGTAATAGGCTAATTTAATCTGAAGGTATCAGTACTGTTAAGGACAGGCAGAATCAACACAATGTGATGTGGTTGGCTAGACACAATTTTTATCTTCAACATCCCAGAAACTGGGTGATTTTTAGCAAGGTAAAAAGAATATTATTGTAAAGTAAAGGAAACATAAAATGGATAAAAATTGGATTTCTGCATTATATATAGCAAATCTTTAATAATAAAAGGATTTGGTGCAATCCCTACATGGACCAAATATTCCCTGACATTATAAGTTTCAGTTCAAATAGTCTACAAATAGTGTATAATTTAATAAAATCTGGTGACTATGACATTACATTAAATGTAATGTAAACAAATAAAAAAGGGAAATGTTTGAGTTCAGTGAATGCAACATTTGTAATGGTTAGCAGTGTATGTGGATTATCTTCCTCTGCTGTATCATTCTGTAATATTCACTCTGTTATATCAGTCCTCAGCCATATTCCTTGTTTTAGTTCATCTCTCTGTGCTGAAGTTGTAGCAGGTTCCTGAATTATTTCAGGTCAGACAAAATAAAGGATTCCTGCAAATTCACCCGATATCTGCGGTTTACTATGATTGTCATTGGCGGCACTTTCATAGTTGGCACATTCATTTTCATTTCTTACCTTGTCACTTCACTTCAAGTTTGCTGCTGATTTCTAGATATTCTTTCGGGTTTTCCTAGTACATGATTCAGGTTCAATCTCTTGTGTTTCATCCTTTCAAACCTCCTTCACATTCTGACTGTAATAGGCTTATAAGAGTATTTTTCAATGTTTGTGTGCTACCTACCCCAATCTGATTTTGATTCATAAGTTATCTTATACATTCTTAAGCGTAGCTTTATTTTGTCCAGCTTGTGTGTTCTTCTCAGCTGGAGTGGTCCATGTTTTAGAACCTTGCAGTTGGATGGGAAATAGCTTACTTATGTATTTTTCTAATATAGCACAGGCATTCAAGTATAGTTGAGTATTGTGAGTTCGCTTAGAATGTACTGTAGAATTTACAACAATACCACTCAGAACGGGCTCTTCAGCCCATGATGTTTTGCCATCTTTTTAATCTAATCTAACCCTTCCCTTCCACATAACCTTACATTTTTCTTTCATCCATGTGCCTATCTAAGAGTCTCTTAAATGATCCTAATGTACCTGCCTCTACCATCACCCCTCGCAGTGCATTCCACACTCTTACCATTCTCGGGATTTAAAAAAAGAACCACCTCAGACATCCCCTCCCCCATCTAAAAATGATACCCTTTCATATTAGCCACTGTCGCCCTAGGAAAAAGGCAGTGCCTGTCCACTCGTTCTATGCCTCTTATCATTCGTGTACACCTCTATCAAGCCACCTCTCAACCTTCTTCACTCAAAAGAGTAAAGCCCTCACTCATTCAAAGGTTCAAAGGTTCATTTATTATCAAAGTACGTAGGCAACCTAACCTCATAAGACATATTCTCTAATCCAGGCAGCTTCCTGGTAAATCTCCAGTACACCTTCTCTAAAGCTTCTACATCCTTCCTGTAATGACTTCTGCAGTAATGCAGGCATACTGTATTTCCCTTCTTTCCTTTCCCACCTGTTTCAGTTTCATGAAGGAAATAGTAGCAGCGGAGGATGTATAATCCCATGTATCATCAAGATGGAGAATGACACCAGGTCCTTGAAGGAGAATGAGCAGGCGGGGTTGGCACATGAAGAAAACACTTTGAGAAATAATCTTTTCTGTTCCAACACAAGAAGAGAAGGATTCAGATGAGATTATAATGGAAGATCTTAGAGAGAAGCAGCAAAGAAAACACTTATTTCTGACCAACTGCTACATGCTCTGCAGGATTACTGAATTCATACCTCATTTTCTCAGTCTAGCAGTTTCTAAGAAAATTGGATGAACTCCAGGATCATAGATGAACCTTGGCAAACATTTATTCTTTCATTCCTTCCTAGAAGGCTATTGCATTATCTATAGCATTGCAAGTGATTACCAGTCTGAATTTTTCATCTCCTGAAAACACAAAGGACATTGTTAGACAAATCAATCACACTTCACCTTGGCCTGAAAAAGATGATTAGAGTCATAGATTAATGTCAGATCAAACTAATTATCAGTTTATGGCTCATCTCTCACATCTACATCATACAGTTTGAGGAAAAATTCTTAATGCTCTCTAGAGATTCAATAATTGTGTGATATTTGCACGAGATATGGAAAAAAGTCTACCACAAGCTTACAAAATTTACCAAAATTTTCTCTTTACATCTTGTGCCCTGTTTGTGTGGAAACACATTGGTGTCGTAGATAGTGCTGCTGTCTGGCAGCTCCAGTGACCAAGTTTGACCCTGCCTTCTGGTGCTGTTGTTATGGAGTCTCATAATCTCCCTGTGATATGTGGGTCACCTTTGGAAGCTCTGGTTTCCTCCTACATCTTAATAATGTACTGGCTGATAGATTAATTGGCTCCTGTATATTATTCCTTTGTTGATCACTGGTAGGAAAATCAATGTGGAATTGAAAGGCATTCAAGAGCAAATAGGTTACAAGGAAATGTGAAAAATGGGATTGATAGGATTGCTCTGAAGGACTAAATAGATTCAATAGATTGCCTCATAAGGAAATATGAATATTAAAAGATGTTCTACTTGCAGTTCCACCATAATATACCAAATTTCAAAGTTCAAAACGAAACTTATTATCAAAGCACATATGTCACGATATTCTGCCCTCAGATTAATTTTCTTGTGAGCATTCACAGTAAGTAGAATGAAACACAACAGAATCGATGAAAAAATGCACACAACAGAGATGCACAAACAACCAATGTGCAAAAGACAACTGTGCAAATACAAAAAAAATATATAATTATAATAATAATAAATAAAGCAATACATAGAGAACATAAGTTCTAGAGTCCTTAAAAATGAGTTCATAGGCTGTGGTTTCAGTTCAGTGTTGAGGTGAGTGAAGTTATCTCCTCTGGTTCAAGAGCCTGATGGTTGACTAGTGTTGAATCTGGTTATGTAGAACTTGAGGCTCCTGTACCATCTTCCTGATGGCAGCAGCGAGAAGAGAACATGGCCTGGATGGTGGAGATCTTGATGATGGATGCTGCTTTCCTCTGACAGCGTTCCTGGTAAATGTGGTCAGTGGTGGGGAGAGCTTTACCTGTGATGACTGGGCTATATCCACTACATTTTCTAGGTGTTCCAAAAACAGGCTGTGATTCAGTCAGTATACTTTCCACCGATCAACTATAGAAGTCCGTCAAAGTTTCAGAAAACTAGTTGAATCTGTTGAAACTTCTAAGAAAGTAGAGGTGCTACAATGCCTAATTTGACATGGCATTTATGTGCCAGAAATAGTTCAGATCCTCTGAAATGATAATGCCAAGGAATTTAAAGTTGCTGACCTGCTTCACCTCTGATCCCTTGTTGAGTACTGGCCCATTGACCTCCAGTTTCCTCCTTCTGTGGTCAATAATGAGTTCTTTGGTTTTGCTGCCATTGAATAAGAAATTATTTTTTACCATTCAGCCGGATTTTCAATCTCCCTCCTATACACTGATTCATAACCACATTTTATTCGGCACCCAACAATGATATCATCAGAAAACTTAATTATGGCATTGGAGCTGTACTTAGACTCACAGTCATAAGTATAAAGTGAGTAGATCAGGGGTCCTGTGGTAAGCACACAGTGCTGATGGTGATTGTGGAGGAGATGTTGCCAATCCAAACTGACTGCTGTCTGCAAGTGAGGAAGTCAAGGGTCCAGTTGCACAGTGAGATACTGAGGCTGAGATATTGGAGAAACATTGATACCATAAGCACTTACGATCCAAACACTTCACTTCAGCATCTTTACTTAACAAAGTATGCAAAATGAATGCAAATCCTTGCCCTGTGGCAGCTTTACTGGCATACTCATTATTTGAACTAACTATGTATTTTCTGATGCCTAATGGTTCATTTGGAATTAATTTTCTCAGAATAACTTGCCCATTATCCTTGGTCCTGCAATTAGTTCATGGCATTCATGATGACAAAGCTCTTAAGATAATTTACTGACTGATGTCTGTGTATCCAGTTTTTGCACATTGTCTGTGGGAAAATTTGCAGCAAACAATAGTTGGCAGTATATAGTGTCTGTAATTATAGTTGAAACATCATGTGGCTTTATTATTTTGGATTACTACTTTGCCTTGTAATTTTTTACTGATTTATTACAAGTAGTCAAAACTTTACAAAATGCTGGCATGTCTCTGAAAACCAGAGTAAAATTCTTAGACTGCTAGAATAGAAAATAATATCTGATGACTTGCTGTGGAATATGTGCAATTGTTAGGATAGAAATTTTATCCTTTGATTTTGTGTTTTTTTTCCAGTTTTAATGTTGTTAATACTGTTATTTGATATGTTTAGCATTCTGTACCATCTCAGTACAAAGAAACTTAGAGCTCTGATCTGGTAAATAGTTAACTCCATCAACAGATCCTTACCAAAATGTTTGCAGGTTCTGACAGAGTGCATTCAGGGAGGATTGTCTCCCTGGCTGAACGGGCAAATGTCGAACACTAGTGGAAATAGTTTAAACGTGAGTGGAAAAGTTTTTTGTACCCAGAGAGAGGTTGATGCCTGGTGCTTGCTGCCAGAGGAGATGATGGAAGCAGATACAAAGAAACATTTAGCAGATGTTTAGATAGGCACATGACCACACAGGGAATTGGGGGGGGGAGTGCAGATGTAGACCACGTTCGTGCAGATATGCAGTTTAAATATCATCATAGTCAGCACCAATATCATGGCCAAAGGTCTGGTTCCTGTAGTTAACTGTTTTATATTTTGTCTTTTAGAATTGTCTCTATCGCAGAATTAGACCAAGTAATTCAAAGTGTCTTTAATCAAAGGATGATGAGTCCTAGGAATTCTCAACTGTAAAGGGCTGTGGAGGTTGAATTTAAATCAGAGATCAATTGGTTTCAAGATATTAAGGGAATCCCCCAACCCCTTCTATCATTTTCCATTCCCCATTTGGGATCCCCCTTGCCACTATTTTTTCTCCTCACCTGCCTATCAACTCTCCCTCATGCCCTTCCTTCTCCTTCAGTCATTGCCTACTCTCCTCTCCTATCAGACTTTCTTCTTCAGTCCTTTACCTTTTCTACCTATCACCTCCCAGCTTCTCACTTCATTCCTCCCCCCACCTACCTACATTTCCCCTCACCTGGCTTCACCTATCACCTACCAGTTTGCATTCCTTCTCCACCTCCCCCCCCCCCACCTTCTTATTCTGGCTTCTTCCCCTTTTCTCTTCAGTCCTGATGAAGGGTCTCGGCCTGAAATGGTGACTATTTATTCCTTTCCATAGATGCTGCCTTACCTGCCAACTTCCTCCAGCAGTTTGTGTGTGTTTCTTGTTTCATTCAGCATCTGCAAAATTACTTGTGTTTAAGAAAAGGAAAGAATGTGGGAAAAATAGATCTTAAATAGAGGATACACTACCAACCAGGGTAGGACTTGTACAGTGAATGGTAAGACACTGAGGGGTGCGGTAGAACAAAGGAATCAAGGAATACAGGTCCATAATTCATTGAAGGTCACAGGTAGATACGGTTATAAAGAAAGCTTTGGGCACATTGGTCTTCATAAGTTAATGTATTGAATATAGAAGATGGGATGTTATGTTGAAGTTTTGTGTGTGAGGCTTTGGTGAGGCCTAATTGGAGTATTTTGTGCAGTTTTAGTCACCTACCTAGAAGAAAGATGTAACTAAGGTTGAAAGAGCACAGTGAAAATTTATAAGGATGATGCTGGGTCTGAAGGACCTGAGTTAAAAGGAAAGATTGAATAGTTAGGATGGTATACTTCAGAACATAGAAGATTGAGAGGGGATTTGATAGAGGTATATTGTACAAAATTGTGAGTGGTGTAGATAGGGTAAGTGCAAGCAGGCTTTTCCGCTGAAGTTGGGTAGGATTATAACCAGAGGTCATGGCTTGAGGGGAACATGAGAGGAAACTTAAACAGGAATTCTGCAGATGCTGGAAATTCAAGCAACACACATAAAAGTTGCTGGTGAATGCAGCAGGCCAGGCAGCATCTCTAGGAAGAGGTGCAGTCGACGATTCAGGCCGAGACCCTTCGCCAGGACTAACTGAAGGAGGAGTGAGTAAGGGATTTGAAAGTTGGAGGGGGAGGGGGAGATCCAAAATGATAGGAGAAGACAGGAGGGGGAGGGATGGAGCCAAGAGCTGGACAGTTGATTGGCAAAAGGGATACAAGAGGATCATAGGACAGGAGGTCCAGGAAGAAAGATGAGGGGGGGGACCCAGAGGATGGGCAAGGGGTATATTCAGAGGGACAGAGGGAGAAAAAGGAGAGTGAGAGAAAGAATGTGTATAAAAAATAAGTAACAGATGGGGTACGAGGGGGAGGTGGGGCATTAGCAGAAGTTAGAGAAGTCGATGTTCATGCCATCAGGTTGGAGGCTACCCAGATGGAATACAAGGTGTTGTTCCTCCAACCTGAGTGTGGCTTCATCTTTACAGTAGAGGAGACCGTGGATAGATATGTCAGAATGGGTGTGGAATGAGCTGCTAGCACAAGTGGTTCATGTGAGCTCGGTTTCAACTTTTTAGAGAAGTTTGGATGGGTATATGGATAGTAGAGATGTGGGGGGGGGGGAGGCGAGATAAGGTCCTGGTGCAGATTGATGGGAGAAGACTGTTTAAGTTGTTTTAGCAGGGACTAGATGGGCCAAAAGTCCTGTTTCTGTGCTGTATTCTCTATGACTCTATCAGCCATGATCTTGATGAATGGTGGAGCATGTTCCATGGGCCAGGTGGCCTACTCCTTATGCCATGTAACCAGGAAATGACTAAACAAGCTCAGTTTTTCTTTGATAGTTTGTATTTTTCTTTGTAAGGAGATAAGTGTGATGTAGAAATGAATAAAAGCTGCACTATGAACACAGGCAATTCAGCTTCATTGTCCCATTGCACATTACCCTCCATGTGAACAAAGTTGGAAAGATAATTGTTTCGGATTGAAGACATTTTGGGGAATAGACTTGTCCAACTTTAATATTGAAATAGTCACATTCCTTACTAATTTTCCCTATAGCCTCTTCAACTTATTTCAATTCCTTGTCCTACAACGTTCTAATAGCCATCTGAAACTAAGAGCTATTTACAGCTATTTACTGGCTGTAAGGATGTATGTTCCATTTAACTTTTGTGCCTAGCTATTACATTTTATTGATTCCCTGACTCCCCAATTTCCATGGATAATATCTTAATATCATGTTGCCCAATTTCCATCAAGTCTATGAATATTAGACTATCCATAATCTATCATTCTATGATTTATATGCACATGACCCAGCATTTTTGCACCCTTTGCACATACCAATCATGCTGATTATCCACACTAATCTTATTTGCTGCATTTGGCCCATAATCCTGTATTTTTGGAGCAATCTTTTCTTGATCCAGAATGGGTGATCTCACATTCAGCTACTCTGAAATCCATGCTCTAGCTTGTGATTTCCGAGCACTTCATCTGTCTTTGCAATTTTATTCCCCTGTCTATGATATTTATTACACTGCCAATCTTTATGTCAAGTTTTGATATATTGCTACTGAAAAATGCTAGAAATACTCAGACCAGGGAGGATTGAATGAGACAGGAATGCTGTGTTTCAGGTTAATGCTCTTCATTTCCAACTGTTCTCAGTTTTCTTACACATGTCCAATTTCCTAATATTTGGCTTCTGTTTTTAAATGTATTTGTTGTCTGCCTTTTAAAAAAGAGTGAATAATTTATGTCCCAGCAAAAGATCTTATTCAGTGCTACTAATTAATTTCATAAGTAGTTTAAAAATACCCTTCAATTCCATAAGCATTATTTCTTAGTGGGACTTCACTGAATCTCTTTTGGACTTCGATATTAACTACATTCTGAAGCATCCTTGTATTGACTACATTACTTACTTCCCCAAAAGCTAAATTAAATTCGTTAGGGGTGACCTACCGTTTACAAATCCATGTTGGTTTTCTCTAATCTGATCAATTGCTCTAAGTGCTCAGTTGCTTTGTTACTAATTAGAGATTCCAGTAACTTCCTCACAGCAGATGGTCGACATTAGATGTCATAATGAGGACCATAAATTACAGTGCTTAACAAAAGATGAAATTAATATGTATACCTTCTTTACCAAACATAAAAATAATTTTAATAATACTGTACAGGTTAACTATTTATTTTTATGAATAAAATTCAAATTCCCTCATCCAAACCAAATAATCTACTTTCAGAAACTGGCCATTTTCTTTTAATCTTTTTCTTCTGTAGACTCTCAGATTTCAGATGAAGATAACTGAAAGCGGTACACACATATCAATTGCTCAGAGTACACAAGTACAAATTAAATTTTGCCACTTCATGAACACTTTCAGACTTTTTTTCATTATGTTACATGCTTGAAAGGGGATTACAAGTTCTCAGACTTTGCTGAACGTGCAAACTAATTTTAGATGCACAAGACACTGCAGATGCTGGAATCTGGAGCAAAAGACACGTTGCTCGTGGAACTCAATAGGTCCAGCAGCTAAATAAAAACCCAGGAGATTCTGCAGATGCTGGAAATCCATAGCAAAACACAGAATGCTGGAGGAACTCAGTAGGTCAGGCAGCATCTAGGGATGGAAACAAACATTCAACCTTTTAGCTGAAAATATCAACTGTTTATTCCTAAACTAGATGCTACCTGAAATGCTGAGGTTGAGCAGCATCTGGGGAAGGAATTGTTGATATTTGGATCACGATAGAGAGTGGGTAAGGAATGACTCAGTATTTGTAGGCGATAGATGTACACTAGAGGGGTGAAGCATGCAGGTACGAAGGAGCTAAAGGAAGGAGGTGGAGAAGTGGAGTAGGGAGACAGACCTGGATGGCTAATAGGTTGAAGAAGACTGGGGAGAAAAGACAAATGGAGTCAGGCTTGAGGAGGGGTTGAAGGTGAAAAGAAAGGTTGGATGGTCATAATGGGATCACTTGAGGACCAGATGAAGAAAAGATGCGTCTCTATGATGTCTCTATGTCGAGGGGGGGGGGGGGGGGGGAGATGGAGAAAGAGATGTGAAAATAGGCATTAAAATGGCAAGCAACAAGGAACTTGGTTGGCGTTTACAGATAGATATACCTTGGTTTACATTTGCTGCTGCTGAAGCATTAGATTATCTGGGGAATGGTACATTGTTGTTACTGTCTTGCTATCATCTGAATGTTGATCCTATGAGCCACATTGGAATCACTATGAAGATACATTTCTCTCAGAATTATCAAAAGGATGTCTAAGTAATGGCTTATCTCTGGTCTTGACTTTTGCAGGAAGATTTAAAACAGAAATGTATAGCCACTCAAGTAGCATCTGTGGAAAGAGAAACCAGTCAACTGGAAATTCTGAGGAAGGGTCACTGATTCAAAACATTAACCAGCTACACTGAAACTTCCACAGAACTTTTTTTCCTGTCTGAGATCTTGAGCATTTCCACTTGTATTTCAGATTCCAGCATCTGAAATTGTATTTGAAATCCACTGTAAAAACAATGTGTACCCCTGCCCCTACCTCACTGCTGTAGCCATGGACTGCTCAAATCTCTCGGTAATTGATGGATCAGAATAACACTACATGAGGCTAACAGACTTTATTTATTCACACCTCAACTCCTTATTGAGCTGAAGAATTGTGAACTGTCTTTGTTGGAAGTCCCTGTCTGACATCTGACTCTTCAGTGCTTCATGAAAAACACATGGAAATTCCACAAATAGGAAGCTCACAGAGCTGATGGATGTTAAAGCAAAGATTGAAAGATGAAAGCAAGTGGGGCATTAATGATTAACCCATGCCTATATGACTGGGGAGAAAAGGCAAATGTAGACAGGGGTCAAAGAGCACATGGCTTTCATACTACCTATTTGTTATAATGATTCCAGCATACATGCACCAATGTTGCTTTTGTGTCACCTTATTGCATCAGGATGAAAAACACCAGCTCAGTTAGCCTACACTATTTAAATGTATGCAGTATCACATGGCTTGATGGATTAGCAAAGTCTTTAAAAAAAGAGAACATATGTGGAGCAATTTCCATCAAAGTATCATATCGGAGAGCAAGTGGTTTTAGCAGCAGCTCTGAAGTCCAGACAATGTCCATCAGGTCCTGGTACACCATTTCCTATTAACTGGAAAATGTTAGAAGTCTAGAGGCACCAAGCACAAGCTGAATTGAAAAAAAAGACATGCCAACAGAAATTAATCAGTACTTGTAAGTAGCTGATGATTCTTTGAAATATTGCTGGCAAGATGGTACTTGCTTCTGCTCAGTGGGTGTCAAGCATTATGAAATTGAAACAGGACATTTGCTAGATTGTTGTCCTCCATTTTGACATTAAATATACCTTGCACAACAATATAAAGTCCTGCTAGTTTCAAAGGCTTCATATATATTAATATTCTGCCTAACATGGTGGTTATAGCAATTCATACAATAAATATCCGCGCACCTTGGATATCAAGTTAGAAGTGGAAAGGCTCATGATGGACACAGACATGGTTTTGCCACCTCATATTGAGCAATTATATATCTCTCTAGCATCAAATTAAAATTAGAAATAAAATATAATAGATGGCTTGTTAAATCTTTTGCATTATTGATTAAAGTAAAAATAAGCACAAAATGGCTTTTTAAGCTAATCTAGCTGCTTTGTCCAATAAACTGGCATCATTAAATGGTGACTCTTCATGGCCAGCTCTGATGGAAAGCATCAAATATTCCCATTTAGGAATACTACAGCTGAAATCCACAGTCACCACCATGGATACTTCAGTGAGCAACATTGTTTTAAAACATTTAAAAAGTTTCTCCACACACAAAATTGACAAACTTGAAATGGCAGACTCAGGTTGTGATTGCAGTTCCCCTTTAAGAAAATGGAAGTGGGGATGCAATGCCCGTCTGTAGGCCTTACACTTCCAGCCCTGAGTACATGCTGGCGGATGTGTAGTCTCTAGAAAATCAAATTGAAGACCTCAGAGCAAGATTGCTGCAACAGAGGGACATTGGAGACTGCTGTGTACTCTGCTATCCTGAAACATGGCTCACACCCACAATTTCAGATGTAATGTTGCAGCCCAATGGTTTCACCATTCTTCGCGAAGACAGAACAGCTCAGTCTTTTAAAGACAGAGGAGAAGTGTACTTTATGATTCATCCTGGCAGCGGTATACATTCCACCTCAGGTCAACAGGCAGGCACAGGTGGTCCTGAGCAATATAATCAGCAAGCACAAAACTGAGCACCCTGATACCTTCCTTATCATTGTGGGAGATTTCAACCAGGCCAGCTTGAAGAAGTCTCCAAACAACTACCACCAACATATCACCTGTGGAACCAGAAAAACCAACACAGATAACCACAATTATACTACTATGAAGAAAGCTTATCATGCCATTCCATGCATCACATTTTGGAAATTTGGATCACTTGGCTGTATCTCTACTCCCAGCATATAGACAGAAACTAAAGACCACAGCACCAGTGGTGAGGAACAAGAAGGTATGGTCAAGGGAGGAGGAAGATCACTTACAGGACTGCTTTGAATCAGTGAACTGGACAATATTCAGGGATTCATCTTTGACTCTGAATGAATATGCCACAGTTGTCACCAACTTCATCAAGACCTGTGTGGATGAGGGTGTGTCTTCGAGAACATGCCTGACATACCTAAACCAAATGCCATGGATGAACTCGGAGATTCATAGTCTGCTGAGCACTAGAATTGTGGTATTCAGGACTGGTGATATAGAATGATCCAAGAAATCCAGGAATGATCTATGGAAGGCTATTTAAAAATCGAAAATACAATTCCGATTGAGGTTAGAGACAGAATCAGATGCATATCAACTTTGGCAGGGATTGCAGGCCATTACTTCCAACAAAGCGAAACCTAACATCATGAATGACTGTGATGCTTCACTCCCAGATAAGCTCAACACCTTCTATACATGCTCTGAAAAGGGGAATAAAATTACATCTGTTTGAATCCCTGCAACATCCAGTGACCCTGTGATCTCAGTCTCAGGGGCAACATCAGAACATCTTTCAAGATGGTGAACCCTCGCAATGCATCAGGCCCTGAAGGTGTACCAGGTAGGGGTATGAAAACCTGTGCCAACCAACTGGTGAATTATTCAAGGACATCTTCCATCTCTTACTGCTGCAGTCAGAAGTTTCCACCTACTTCAAAAGAGTGACAATCATATAATTGCTCAGGAAGACAGAATTAGCTGCCTCAAAGACCATCTCCCAGAGGAACTCACATCTATTGTGATGAAGTGCTTTGAGAGATTGGTCATGGCTAGAATCAACTATTGTCTTGCTAATGACCTGGACCCACTACAATCTGCCTATCGCCACAATAGGTCTACAGCAGATGCAATCTTACTGGCTCCCCACACAGCCTTGGATCACCTGGGCAATAGTAATAACTACTACTTATTTAGTACAGTTCAGCACTCAACATAATCATACCCTCAGTTCTAATCTTCTTCTTCATGTGGTTTGCGCGTTACACGTTTGGGCGATCATGGCCCTCCACATCGAACAATCCCTCGCACCATCAGTGGACAATGACCCCACGCATACCTCCAAAGTTGTGGCAAAATTGCTTAAGGTCAACAAAGTCAAGGTGTGTAAATTGTGTTATATTATGTTAATTAAATTGGTATATAGTTTTATTATTGTCACATGCATGGAGGCACAGTCAAAACTTTGCTCTTGCATACTGTCAATACAGATCAATTCATGACAACAGTGCACCGAGGTAGTACAAGGTAAAACAGTGACAGAGTGCCGAATAAAGCATTATGGTTACAGAGCAGGTAGGCAGTGAGGCTAAGGTCACAACAAGGTAGATTGTGAGGTCATATATTTATATGTATATCACAAAGTGATATTCTTTAAATACTGTAATCTGTAAAGCAAAGAATATAAAACGACAGAAAGTGTTAACGATATTGAAATACAATGTTCCACAGTTTTAACTGCAAGGATGAAACAAATATCAATGATTCTAAAAATATACCACTGATATAAATAATTTTCCATTTGTATTTATAGCACACTATACAAGCATTGAAAGCACTAAATAAAGACTAAATCTAATCCAATGTTTTGCTCCCTTTGCTGAATTTCACTATCAATGAGATGAGGACAAGTCTTTAAGAGGACAACATCAATGCTTTTTTCACCCAGGGCTCAGTCTTCGTGAGGAAATGTTGGTAGTGCTGCTGACATGGCCCTGTGCAGCACATGATCATTTACAATATCAACACAAGATTGACATCTTTTTATTATCTTTCAAGTGTTCTCCAACACTGTATTGTTCTCAGAGGCCAAATGTGGGATTGTCTGTTTAGACTTGTCCTACAGTCAGCCAGTAGCATCTTTAATTATTGGAAATCAAATTGGTTTATTATTGTCACATGCACCAAGATATATTTGTTTTTCAAGCCATCCATAGAGGCTGTGCAAAAGAAAAGCAATAACAGAATGCAAAATATGTTGTTACAGCTACAGAGAAAGTATAGTAAAAGTGCAAGGGCCATAACAAGATAGATTTTAAAGTCAGGAGTTCACCTTTAACACACAAGAGGTCCATGGAAGAGCCTAATAACAGCTGGATAGAAGTCGTACCTGAGCCTGGTAGTATTTGTCTTTTCATTGGGGGGTATTGGAAAGAGAGTGTCTGAGGTGGGATGGGTATTGAAATGATATACATATTTCAAATATTTTTAATGTATTTTAATTTTAATGTTTTCAAAATATCTCACTTTATAGTATTAATTTGTATGATTTACTGAATCTTAGCAACATTCAGAATTTGTCATAGCTGAGAAATAGTTTATTCAACAGCCAGATTTTTTTAATGCTTTTTGCAGTTAATGGCTGTTTTCCTGTCCCCATTCACTCCCCATGTAACTCATTACATTACAGATGGTTGTATCATAAAAGATTGATATAGGAGCAGAATTAAAGCATTCTGCTCATCAAACCTGCTTTGCAATTCAATCATGCTGATTTATTATTCTCTCTCAATGCCATGCTCCTGCCTTTTCTGCATTGACACTAATCACGATCCTTTCAACCTCTGCTTTACATATATCCAGTGACCAGGCCTCCACAGCTGCTTGTGACAATGTATTCTACAGATTCTCCACCTTTTATCTGGGAGGGAAACAGAATGGGAAATTGAAGGTGGACGGGGAAAAATTACCAGAAATGGGAGAAATCTATGCTCATGCCATCAGGTTGAAAGGTAAGCAGATGGATTATGGGGTTTGCATCTCCAGCCTTAGTGTGGAATCATCATAGCCGCAGAGGTGGCTATGGACTGACATGTTAGAATGGGAATAGAGATTGGAATTAAAATGCTTGGTCACTGTGAAATCCAGTTTTTTGCAAATGGAGCAAAGGTTCTCAGCAAAGCAGTTCCCTCAATCGACTTCAGGTCTCATTAATGTAGAGGAGGCTGCGTCAGGAGTACCGGATACAGTAGACAACCTTAACAAATTCACAGGTGAATTATTGCCTCACCTGGAAGGATTGGTTGGGGGCCTGAATGGAGGTGAGCATGGAGATGAATGGACACATGAAGCACTTCTTCCATCTGCTGGGATAGGTGGCAGGGAGGACAGATGGATAAGGGAATCATAGATGGAGTGATCACTGTGGAAAGCAGAGAGTGGAGAGGAGGTAAAGATGTGTTTGGGAATAGAATCCCATTGAAGGTGGAGGTTCTGGAGCATGATGTGGTCGATATGGAGGCTCATAGGGTGGCAGGGGAGGACAAGAGGAACTCTGCTTTTATAGTCTAGTCCTTTCGACTAAGTTCGTCAATCTGATTACCTATAGTGCTGTTTGAAATAAAATTGGTTGAAAGGGTTTATTCTGATGGTCATAGTTTTCTCCTCCTCAATATTGTGGGGCACCACAGCAGCGTAGTGGTTAACGTGACACTATTACAGCTCGCGAAGTTTGGAGTTCAATTCTGACCCCGTTTTTAAGGTGTTTGTACATCCCTCCCTGTGACTACGTGAGCTTCGTCCGGGTGCTCCGGTTTCCTCCCACATTCTAAAACATACCGGTTAGTAGGTTAATTAATTATTGTCAATTGTCCTGTGATTAGGCTGGGGTTAAGCAGGAGCGCTCCTGGATGTGTGGCTCATTGAGCCAGGAAGGACTGTTCTACACTGTACTTCTAAATTAAAAATAAATGAATAATTAAAATTACTCTAATCTTTTTACCATTCACTGCTGAGCTTTGAACCCTTAAGGCGTTAACTATTTTTTCTTGAGATGCAAGGACAAATTAATGGGAAAAGATAATTTTCAGATGTTCACTGACAAACCATGTCACTCTGTCAAGGAGATGGTTGAAGAAAGAACGAGTGAAATACAGAGCAGGTTCACTCTATAGATCATGGAGAAATGTAGCTAAAATGCCCACAATTGACATGAGTTTGTATAGATTATGGAAGACAATAGGTGTCCTATCCAGGAAGCTTTGCTTCTCAGCATTCCAGTCACCATTCAGCAAGGTTAAAAAAAAAATCCAATGACAGGACTTCCATTTGGGAACGTAGCTAAGTGAAAATTGATCGTGAGAAATAAAAGGTTAACAGTAAAATATTGTAGCACAGTGCCACAGTCAAGCTGTGGAGAGCTTGCAGATCCTGTCACAAGATTACTGTATTGCAGAGAATGATTTCTGAAGAAAATATGCTGAAAATCTCTTCCACAGAATTAGTGTTTCATGGATCAAAGATTCATGTGATGTCTGTGGCAATATTCTGTTGTTTGAAATTTTGCAAATTTTAAGAAAATGAAATCAATGCTGATGTGGTGGAAATATAAAGCAAAACTCGCAATCTCCAGGCCAAATAAATGGCAACACATCTTCAGAAATGGGTCTCTTAAAGGCAATGACTCTCAGTCCAAAAGATGGAGAGCTAAAATTAAAGAATTCCTATCACATCTCAAAAGATTCCTAAATATTGCTTGAATCCAAATGCACAGCACAAATACTGATTTGTAAACAGTCCTGAAACCTTGACACCAGAGAGATTTGAGAGACCCGAGGAGACTGCTAAAATTAGTATTTCTCATCATCTTTTGTGATCACTGAGATTGGATTATAGAGAGAAAATTGATTGCACTTGTTCCCGATTCCCTCTGTACTAGATACGAAGAGGCTTAAGGATACAGCTCAGGAAATAAAAAAAATCCTGAAACATGTAAATAAAAGCTGAAAATTGAAATACATCCACTTAATGAATCAAAACAGAGAACTGCTAAGATGGTCTAGTGAAAGATTTTTACTTGTCCAAGCCTGAAACAGATTTGGAAAATAAAATGTCCTGAAGGCAAACCCCAGCAAAACTGGCAAGAAAGTGAGTTAGAGATAGTGCATGGAAGATGAATAAAGGTTCTCAAGGGCCTTGCCCTATTTGTGCTTTCAGTGTCTGCCCATTCATCCACATGTCATCTATCCTCAAAGTAATAATAAATCCTTTTGCATAATATGAAGGATTATTCAAGCCATGTATTTTTTGTCCATTGTCATTAATAAGGTTTAGTCAAAATATATTGATAGTGCTGCTAAACACCATGTAAAATATAATTAAATGAAATATGCAGCATGGCTTAATGTAATAGTATTAATTTTATAAGAATTGGCAGACTTGTTAATCCATTGAATAAAATTTCCACTACTTTGTTAAGTTTATTAGAATTTCTCAAATGATTTTAATAATGCCTTATCTCATGGCATGCCATTTTCCACCTGTCACCAAATAAATCTTAATTTGAGCACAGCAAATTCAAACCTTCATTTCCAAATAAAAGAGACTTTCTGCAATAGACAACACAATCAGTGTGGTGATGCTAACTCCATGCATATGAACAGCGTAATAAATGTACTTACTACAACAAATCACTCATAGGACCATAGAACCATAGAATACTACAGCACAGAAAACAGGCCATTCAGCCCTCCTAGTCTGTGCTGAAACATTATTCTGCTAATCCCATTGACATGTATCCAGTCCATAACCTGCCAGAGCTCTCCCATCCATGTACCTATCCAATTTATTCTTAAAACTTGAGTGAGCCCACATTTACCACATCAGATGGCAGCTCGTTCCACACTCCCACCACTGAGTGAAGCTCCCCCTAATATTCCCCCAAAACCTTTCCCCAAGACCTTTCCCCTTTCACCCCAAAGCCATGTCCTCTCATATTTATCTCTCCTAATCTAAGTGGAAAGAGCCTATTCACATTTACTGTCTATTCCTCTCGTAATTTTGTAAACTTCTATCAAATCTCCCCTCATTCTTCTACGCTCCAAGGAATAAAGTCCTAACCCGTTCGATCTTTCCCTGTAACTCAACTCCTGAGGACCCGGCAACATCCTATTAGATCTTCTCTGCACTCTTTCAATCTTACTGATATCCTTCCTATAGTTAGGTGACCAGAACTGTACACAATACTCCAAATCTGGCCTCACCAATGTCTTATACAACCTCCTCACAATATCCCAACTCCTATACTAAATACTTTGATTTATGAATGCCAGGATGCCAAAAGCCTTCTTTATAACCCTGTCTACCTGTGACGCCACTTGCAGGGAATTATGTATCTGAACTCCCAGATCCCTTTGTTCCTCTGCACTCCTCAGTGCCCTACCACTTACTGTGTAAATGTCCTACCTTGATTTGTTCTTCCAAAATGCATCACCTCACACTTGTCTGCATTAAATTCCATCTGCCACTTTCTGGTCCACCTTATCAGTTGGTTCTGATCCCTCTTCAAGCTTTGAAAGCCTCCTTCGCCGTCCACGATGCCTCCAATCTCAGTTCATCAAACAGTTGTAAGCATGGACCCATTGACCGATGTTACTGACCATTCCGTACAGCATCTTAGAAACCAGAAACAAGGAGTATCTTATTTACAACCATGCTGACTGCCACAGACAACGCTCTGCTACCAACAACAATTGGTTGTAGGTCTTCTTCTGGGATAAGACTAGAAGACATAGAAGCAGACTTAATCCATATAGGGCCCATTGAACCTTCTCTGCCATTCATTCATGGCTGAATTATTCCCCCCACCCACTCCATTCTCCTGCCTTTTTCCTATAACTTTCAACACCCTTACTAATTAAAATGTATCATCCTCCACTTTACATATACCCAATCACTCAGCCTCCACATCTGTCTGCGGCAACGAATTTCACAGATTCACTACCCTCTGACTAAAGAAATGCCTCCTAATGTGACATCCTGCTACTCTGAGGCTGAGCCCTTTGGTCCTTGGAAACTATTGGAAACATCCTCCGCATGTCCACACTGTCTAGGACTTCCACTATTTGGCACAATTTTCTGACAATCTCTCCATCAGACATGCCTCAAAGAAATGAAGGAATGTTGTCCTAAACCTTTAAGCTCCTTTGGGACTTGATGATGCTAGGAGACAATTGATTATTGTATTTTTCCTACAAGTCTTCTTGTCAGCAGTTGTGGCCATTAGCTTCTCTTTCTTATAGCTTCTACCCTCTATCCTTCCCCTTTCCTCCTTTCACCAAAATTAGATTCCAAGACAATTCCGTGCAAAAGTAATTATGATGCCTTAATTCTTTGGCAGAACAAATGTATTAAAGCACAGACAAGATCTTAAATTTGGCTGACTTTGTCATAAAGGGGCATCATTGAGAGGCAGACCCAAATGCAAGACACAGACACTGAAGTACTAGGAACAGGACAGGAGTAAAGACTAGAGTTGGGGATGTGACTGAATGCAGACTAGGAGCTGGGACAAGAACACAGACCTGGGCTAGGACATTGGCTAGGCAAGCAGGACCAGGACTAGAAACTGGGAACTAGGAGTCTGGGCTTGGACTCCAAGCCAGAGGCTGGACAAGGACCCAGAACCTGGGTCTTGACTCGGGCTCAGACCCCAGAACTAGGCGAGGACATGGCGTGGCTATAGGACTGGACATGGCATGGGTTCCACAAGGCTTGGGTTGGGACTCTGAGCCAGAGTCTGGACAAGGACCCAGAACCTAGGTCTAGATTCAGGCTCAGACCCCAGAACTAGGTAAAGACATGACATGGTCTTAGGAGACTGGACAGGACAGGGCAACACAGCCTTGACTTGGTACTGAGGAACAGCCGAGCCTTGGACTTGGGACAACAGGAACACAGAGCCTTGGTCTTGGGGAGGACAGGAACACAGAGCCTTGGTCTAGAGCACAGGAACACAGAACCTTGGACTTGAGAGACAGGAACATGGAACACAGAGCCAGGACCCCTCCTTGGGAACAGGGCATAGGGATGGGACTCATACACAGAATGCTGAACACAACAAGATGGTTCCCAACACTAGGTAACAGCAAACAGCCAGACCTACCTAGCAAAGGCAAGGACACAGAGACAGTTCCAATTCAACAATAGACAGTTCCTTATCTTGACACAGCAAGGCTCCAGTCTCACTCCAGTGGTAGAACTTGACAAGGTTGCAGGGCAAGGCTCCAGAAGGAAGGGGAAGGGGAAGGGAAGGGAACTGTCCAGCCTCAGGGTAACAGCAAAGACAGCCTGGCTTACCCAACAGAGGCAAGGACAGATCCAACCATAGGGTAATGGCAAAGCTAGCCTGACTTGCCCCCACAGAGACAAGGATGGGGTACTGACAAGACAAGCCAGCAGCCACACTCAAACCCAGGGCCACTTATATTCCCAGCCCCAAGATGAGCATCAGGTGCCTATGATTAAGCCTAACTGAAAAAAGGGACAGCCAGAAGACCCAGAGCCCGGAGTCCACGGACCGGACCGTGAACCGGAATGCGAACTTCACAGACTGGACCATGACTACTGCTCACAGTTCCTCCCAGATTTAACACATGCATGTCTCTGAAGAAGAATTTATTGTCAGAGAGTTTTCTGGCCTTGGTCATCAAGGCCTTAAGTGGTTCCTGGTGCTTGTGTAATATAGGTAGGTTAGAACAAGTTCCACTCCTTAAACTTTTGCCAAGGTATTACTGGCCAGAAATAATGACAAGATCCTTGTAACAGCATTTTACTGTGATCAAATGTCCCTGCTTTATTTATAAAGCAATACAATAAAATCACCTAAAAATGTGAAATGCCTTTGTTTATTACAAAACACCTTTAAAGATTTAACAACAATCCCAAAACAGATGATTTAAAATATAATTTACAATTTACTTATCTTTAATTCTCCCTTCCAGCTGCAAATCTCTATGAAGTGACTAGGCTCATGAATTCAAGCCTAACTTGATGAAGATTTTAGAGGAGATATCCCAGTCCCAATGCTTTGGAATTCCAACAAGCTCCTGCTTCACATTTGGATTCAATGAGAGGTGCAACAGTAGAAAGCAACCAGGAAAATGGTGTTGGGAGTCAGTCGTTATGTTCTGGACTTCCAAGTTCATGCAGAATCCTAAATAATCTGATCCTTTGCAGGGTTATAGGTGCACAGTGAGGAGCATCCTGACTGGTTGTGTCATTGAGAATAACAAATAAAATAACTAAAATAACTGGGACCAGAACACGCAAACTTCCACAACTCAAACATATTTTTATCTTACTTGTGCACAAAGAGAATGGTATGGCTGCTGTCTGAAGCCAGGACAGAAAACTGGTATCTTTACACAGTATTGGCTTATCAGTTACAGATAGTGGTTATTTGTTAAATTGTACTGCATATGTTTGAAACTCTTGCCTTACTGCAACTTCCACAGTTGCACAATGGCCTGATATGGAAACACAAATGGCCAAGAATGGAAAGCCTATAGAAAGTGTTGAATATAGCCCAGTTCATCACAGGGAAAGTCCTCCCTGCCGTTGAGCACATCTAGAAGGCGGAGTACCACAAGAAAGGAATGCAGGGATATGGGGAGAAAGCAGGGGACTGGGGCTGACAGGAAAATTCGATCGGACATATGAAATGGCGGAGCAGACTCGATGGCCAAATGACCTAATTCTGTTCCTATATCTTATGGTCTTATGGTCTAAGAAAGACCCCTACCATTCTAGACACGTTCGCTTCTTACTGCTGCTATCAGGAAGAAGATACTGGGGACTTGGATCCCATACCACCAGGTTCAGGTAGAGTTATTACCCTTCAGCCATTAGGCTTCTGAACTAATGTGAATGACCTCACCTGAACTGATTCTACAACCTACGGACTCATTTTTAATAACTCTATAACTCATGTTCTCAGTATTATTTACTTATTTTGGATTTGAAGTTTGTTTTCCTCGACACATTTTCTGTTTGTCAGTCCATGTGGAGTTTTTTTCATTGATTCTATTGGATTTCTTTGTTCTACTATGAATGCTTGAAAGAAAATGGATCTCAAGGTAGTATATGATAACATATGTACTTCAATAATAAACTTACTTTAAACTTTGAACTTTGATTAGTGTCGGGAGTTCTGCCAGAGATCGAGCCGAATCTGGGCCAAAAAAATTTGTAATTATGGTGAGATTAAAAGCCATTTTACATTATAGGTATTTATCACATCACAGTCTGTGTCATACAAATTTGTTGGATAATAACTGTCAGCAGGTAGATGTGAAGTGTGTTGGACTCGCACTTTGTGACGTCTGACAGTGAATAGTTTATGAGTTTAAGAGCATCTCTCTGCCTAGGTCAGACCCTGCCTGAGCATTCAGATGGAGCTGAGTAACACTTAGGCCCATTAACCATTTAAGTTTGGTTTCTACTATAAGCTTGAGGACAGACAAGGTTGTGGAAGTGTGCAATTTGTCCCCATTCTACCCTGTACCCATCGTATGGAAATTAAATTGCTGTTTGCTTCATGAAAAATGCCAATTCTGGAATTGCACCATCCTTCCTCTATTCCCTACTTTGATCTTTTACTTCTCACCTGCCTATTACTTTCCCCTAAGTTCTCTCCTCCTTCCCTTTCTTCTGTCGTTCACGCTCCTTTCCTATCATACTCTTTCTTCTCCAGCCCTTGACGTTTCCCTCCCGCCTGGCTTCACCTATCGCCTTTCAGATAGCCTCTTTCCCCACCCCCTCACCTTTTTATTCTGACATCTTGCCCCCTTCCTTCTCTTTCCTGAAGAAGGGTCTCGGGCCTAAACTATAGTGCTGTACTATTCTATGTTCTATTATATGGGAGGCAGGGTTTGAGGGTCGGCACAACATTGTGGGCCGAAGGGCCTGTACTGTGCTGTACTATTCTAAATGTCGACTGTTTCCTCTTTTCCATAGATGCTGCCTGACCTGCTGAGTTCCTCCTGCGTTTTGTGTGTGTTGCTTTGAATTTCCAGCAGACTTCTACAGGTTTTCTCTTGTTTGTAATTCTGGGATTGCTGTAAATGTTTTATTTTCTTTCAGATGTTTCATCAAATGTTCTAAAAGAAAAGAAGTTGGGTTTCCATTATTTAATTTTAAATATATTTAATTTTATAGAAATACAGTATAACCAAATTATTTAAGTTAGATCATTTTTTTAAAAAAATCTTCTCACTAAACAGAACTGTGCAGACCTACAGAGCAGCATTTAAGACAAAGACACCCGGAAGTTTTAGCAATAAAGTTTGCTTAAAACCATTTCAAACAGACTGATGTGATAGTAATTTCTAAAGTACGTACATGTTCAGCATAGCATTGTGGGCCAAAGGGCCTGTATTGTGCTGTAGGGTTGCTATGTTTCTTGATATATGAAATTCTCTAAAAGATAATCTTAAGTCCATTTATCTTAACTCTAAAGGAAACAAAACATCATTTGGGCTCAGAGATAAAATTAAATCAGACCAATTTAATGCTAATTACATTACTCTGTCAATCTCTTTGTTAAATCAAGTTCTGTCCAGAATGTTCTGTTAAACTGCGTGCATTGCATGAAGCTGGTTTCTCTGCGTTGCAGTAATATTCAACCTGCTCAAAGGACTATTTCATTCTTTTCACACAATGACAGCTGGTTTCAAAATTGCAGGGGTTTAATGTCTGGTACTTTCTTTGCACTGGATCTTCAAGGTATGGTATGTTGTTTTATAGTAAACCAATACTCCACATTCACCTGTTTCTCCTATTGGGGAGGATATATGCTTGAAACTCTCAGCAACGTGATTAGTATTGATATTATCCTGCTCAGGACAAAATTACTCTTGTTTCAGTCTGAGATGTCTTTCATGCATTTTAAGTACTGCAGCATTAACAGTAAATCCACCACATCACCACTACGTCTAAAGCAGCTATTGGAGAAGGATCATCCACTCTCACTACTAACAATAAATAAGCAGAAAAGTCAAATTATTCTCATGGTTTTTATAATCCATCAGTGCTGCAGAGAGCTTTACCTACAAGCAGCATGCACTAGAATTTAATTGCAAACTTTCTGCCATTTTTTATTCATTAATTTTGATGAATGGAATATCCAAACCGCTTTTAAAATTGTTGAGGCATGTACCCTAAATCCTGATTAAACAATCCTGATGGGCAAAGCTTTTGCCAGGAGCATACACTCAATCCAATTATCCCTTGATTCACATACTTACCTAATTTACTTTGTTCAAATATACTTCCTGACATATTGAACAAAGAGGCCTAATTCTTTTTGGCCTATATGCAATGAATTGCTATTTGGTGGCTGGGTCTTATTACCTTAATGGTGGAATACACGTCAAGAGTAACATTTGCTTTAATCATGATACGGCAAATGTTACTGTTGTCCAATGGAAATGCAAGTATACCCATACTTCCAAACTTCCTTTATGACAGAAAAGGAGGCTATCAGCCTATTGTAGTCACTACCAATTTAGAGAACAATACCACTACCTCACTAATTGCCCATCTATCTTCCCACATTCCTATCCACTCCTTTCAAATTCTACCAGTTAACTACATGATAGGGGCATTTGACAGTGGGCATTTAGTTAATCAACCTTCAGCAAAAATCCTCTTGTTTCTCTGCTATCTAATGTTCAGATTGAAAGGGAAGCTATCGATTGCATTCCATTTAAGAATCTCCTGGATTGTATTGATTTAATCCAACTGCAGAGTCTTCATCCCTGCGATATATTTCTGATAACTCCACAATAAGATATAAAGTTTTGCACAGCTGGTTTCCTGGATTTCACTCCAATCTTTTTTTCATGGTTAAGACAGTAATTACACCCTTCTGAAGTTCTTCTTCCCTTACATATTTTGGAGACTAAAGATGATAGGCTCCAAAAACAAGAATGTTGTGATATGCAATCAATGTGCACTCTGAGACAGCACAGGAAATGGGTACTGCCTGTAATTTAAATGATTACAGCCTGCAGCCAACTGTGAAGTAACTGGACACACAGAAAAGGAGCAGATCCACCTAAAATGAGCCTTCACTACATCAATCTTGTCTGCAGTTTTTTTTTAATAGGGAGGTGTACTGTGGATGAAGCAAGCCATGCAGAGAGTGGTGCTGATCTGGGAAACATTAAAGTATGACTCAACTTGGCTTACAAGGACTCTGAGGTTTTTGATACCTTATTAAATGAGGGACATATACCAGAAGGGACCTTTAATATGAATTGATGGCTAGGCAGCACTTCATTTTATTTTACTTAGAGATGGTAACATGCCCTTCCAGTGCAGTAGCCAACTACACCCATGAGACCAATTAAACTACTAACTCATATATCTTCGGAACAGGAGGAAACCAAAGCACCTGGAGGAGACCCACACAGTCTTGAGGAGAGCATACAAACTCCTTACAGACAGTGGCGGCAATGAACCTAGGTTGCTGCCACTGTAATAGCATTACACCAATCTCTACTCTACCGAGCTGCCCCAGTCATTTAGACATGATAAGAAGACAGCGAGCCAAATGCCATCAACGCCAGGAGAGCGACATTAGTGACTTGAATGTTCTGCTGCAAAAGAATTGTTGATGTGACTTGACTGGCTATGTTTGGATTGCATCTTCATATACATCTCTGATGCTGTCAAACTGGCTGCACTCCTGTCCCCCACACTCACCTACCAATGATCTGAATCAGGATATATAACTGCCATTCATAGTTCGCCTCACTCACAGTCTGCAACTTGTCCATCTTGTTCCTATTCACGCAGAGTACTTGAAAACTAAAGAAAATTTCAAAGATCTGCGATAAAAACAGAAAATGAAGAAGATGTGCAAACAGAAATAGAGTTAACATTTCAGGTTGATGGCATTTATGAATTCTGATGAAAGGTGAATACCTAAAACATTCACTCCATTTCTCTCTCAACAGATCCTGCCTGATTTTCTGAGTATCTCCAGGATTTACTGCTATTAATCTGGCAGAAGACGCCTTGGCTGTTCAGAGGCTGGAAGTGGTGATGATGGAAAAGGATATGTGGATCAGCACAACACAACATTATGGGTGAAAAGGATGATCAGAAAGTCTGGAGGAATGCTAACTTTTGCACCTGGAGAATGTCTGGAGAAATATTTTCGGTGTAAGGCTCTGGTTGACCTGGTCCGTAGCAGTGTGGATAGCTCAGCTCTTCAGTATGAGTTGTAAGCTTCAGGTTGGGTTCACAAATCAAGATGATGCCTAGACGACAGAGGTAACATTGCTGGTTTATATCTCCAGGGATTCAGCAGCTGCGTCTGGCATTATTGGAGAGGGGCCATTTCTGTTCTCATGGAAAATTTGGGAAAGGATATGGTCTGGAGATTGAAATGGAGTATCTTAGGAGATTGGGAACTTTCTTCTCCAAATTATAATTGATGGTAAGGCAGTTGTAATTTTTCTGTCCCTTCCATTTTACTTGTGTCCATTACAGTTTAGAGGTAGAAGAATTTCCAACCTGTCCATAAAGCAAATAGACAGCGCACTTTTAGTAGTGTTCACTCATTGTTACCAACACATAGACTAATAATTAGATGTTAAGACAGAGGAAGGACAAGTATGTGGTGAGACTACAGGCTCAAGTGACCTGTAGCCATGGTAAAGGGAGTAGAGCTACTGCAGGTGCCTGCACCTTACAGTGCAAGACTGCACATGCAGTACGTACCTCAGGTGATAAATTAAGATTAAGATGATCTTTTATTGTCACATATACATCAAAGTACACAGTGAAATGTGTTGTTTTCGTTAAATCAAATCAGCGAGCATTATACTAAGCAGCCCACAAGTGCTGCTGCCACACTTTTCGTGATCAACATAGCGTTCCCACAACTCACTAACCATAATCGTATGTGGAGAGAACCGATAGGGTGAAAGGGAGAATGTACAAACTCTTTACAGACAGTGGTAGGAATTGAACTTACAATCTTACAGCTGGTGCTGCAATGGTGTCACGCTAACCCCTACACTGCTGTGCCACCCCCACATTAAAATAATAGGTTAAGAAGGAAAAGGAGAAGGGGGAGAGGTTTTAAGCCACAGCCATGTCTACACAGGTTCTCCTAGCACGGATTCTCCAATCTAATCTCAGCAAGACACAGTGTGTAGGAGGAATCAACATCTACAATAAGAACATCCTTACTAAATCCACTACTTGCTGGAGCAGAATTATAACTTCAGAGGAAAGCGTAGATTGCGTTGCAAATGTCTGGAGTCTGTGTTGTTTTACTTTGTTAATAAGTCTTTCAGATACTTGGGTTAGTGAACTGCCCTTCCCGATTTGGTCCTAAATGTTTGCACTACTTCCAGCACCTGTTGTCAAATGTTGTCAGTCCTTGTTCTGCAAGTGCATCTTCTGGTACTATCATTCTGCTTTTATGAAGCAAGTATCTTCAATGTAATCTTCTGTATATGACTTCTATTCTACTAATATGAAAGATCATCCCTCATAATGGCTCAATATAATCCCTTTTATATGATACAGCACAGAAAGAGGCCATTGGTCCTGTTGGGTCCACGCCTACCCCCAGGACAGCCATCACATTAACCCCATTTCCCTACTCCTTACTTCCCTGTTCATCTACAAGTTACTCATTCTCACATACATCCATCAACACTCCCTTGATTCCTGTTGCTATTAAAACAAGTTCAGGGGCAACTTACGAAGCCGTTATTCCTACCATGTCTTTTGGAGGAGACCTAAGCATCAGATAGGAATAATTTCCTGCAGAGAGAATGTGCATACAGATCACACCAAATGGGTGAGGATCAAACTGGATCCTTGGTGTTATTGAAACATCAGTTCCTACTGCTGCACACAGTGCCTCCTTGATTCTGAGTATCACTGTGCAGTTATTACTCTCTTCACCTTGTCTAGCACTGTGCGAATATGAGAGCTCACCACATAAGTCATTCTCTCTTCTTGCTGCTCTTATCAAGAAGAAGGTACAGAAGCCTTAAGACTCACACCGCATATTAGCGATGGTAATTACCCCTCAGCCATCCTGCACTTGAACCAATGAGATAATTTCATTCAACTTCACTTGCTCCATCACTGAACTGTTCCCACAACCTATGGACTTTTATTGTTAGTTATTTCAGGCTTAATATCCTCAGTATCTCTTGTGTCCCTGAAGCAGGCTTAGCTACACTATTGGCTAATTACATGCATTTGTTCAGACAATATCAAATCTTTGCATTGTACCCCTGCAGCTTCACAAGCAATCTTTGGGATCTTGGGTGTTCATGGAGATATGATACATTAATGACTGCGAAGTTTATTACTGTGGTGATATGACGTGTAAGAACGTGATTGGAGAGAGTTCTGAGCATGTGCAGGGATGATAAAAAGATCGAGAAACATGGTATTGTAAAAACATTGCGGTTATTGTTAAATACAAGTTCTATTTCTTCCAGAAGGTAGTTCTTTATTAGTAACCCACAGTAAGTATGAATATAAAGAACACAACATGGCGTCAGAAGTCGGTCTGGAAGAATAATACGTTTCCTAACACGGGAGGATCAAAGATAATTTTCTGAAAAAATGAGTTCAAACTGTTTTGGTGTTTGCTAACAGTTTTACGAATGGAAGGTTTTCAGCCTCCATCGACACTTTAGTTGTCTGGGAACGTAGCTGAGAACTGGAGAAAATTTAAGCAACGTTTTGAATTGTATTTATCGGCGATCGATGCGGATCGAAAACTGGAAAAAATAAAAGTTGCGCTTCTACTTCATGTAATAGGTGACAACGCAATTTAGGTATATAATCATTTTATTTTTGAAAATTGAGATAACAAAGTTAAAATCGATAATGGACAAATCTGAAGCATTTTGTATACCGAGGCATAATGTGACGTACGAGCGGCATAGATTTTTTACATGCACCCAGAGAGCTGATGAAACTATTGATCAATATGTTACTGAGTTGAGACACTGGAGTAAAACATGCGAGTTTGGAAAACTGACAGACTCTCTTATTAAAGACAGAATTGTTTGTGGCATTCTGGATAATGGTCTGAGAGAAAGACTGTTAAGAGAACAAGACTTTGACTTGGGAAAAGCTTTGATGTTCTGCAAAGCTTTGGAAACCATGACGTCACAGGCTAAAGAACTTTTCATTGAGAGCTGCAACGTAGATGCTGTGAGGAAGTGCAAACATATTAGAAAAAATAATAAAATGACAACAAAACCAACAGAGAGCAAGACGTCAACTGAGAGAAAAAAGCTATGTGATCGCTGCGGGCAGCAGCATCAGCCAAAAAAGTGTCCAGCATATGGGAAAATGTGCAACGACTGTGGTAAGAGTAATCATTTTTCACGCTGTTGCAGAAGTAGAAAGAAAATAAAACAAGTAATGCAGTGCTTGAAAATGAACTTTAGTAGTTGTATATAGATGTGCTTTGTGAAAACAAACAAAGTAAGAATGACTGGACTATTCTATTGCAAGTGAGCCAAAACAATATTCTGTTTAAACTTGATACTGGAGCACAAGTAAATATTCTTGCAGAATCTGAGTTTAATGTATTAAAGCGAAGACCAAAGATACCTATGACAAATATAAGAGTGACTGAGTATTCAGGTACAGACACTCCAGTTGAATGAACACGTGTGGCAAAAGTATCACACAAAAATATTGTGCACACGCTTTCATTTGTGGTGGTGCCAAAGAATGTACAGTCAATACTGGGTTTATCTGCCTGTGAGAGACTGAATTTGGTGAAGAGTATTAGTCCTGGACAGTGACACAGAGTCAGAATACAGGACTTGATGAAAGAGTATGAGAACTTGTTCAAAGGGCTTGGTTGTCTTCCAGGAGAGCACACGATTAAAATTGACAACACAGTGCAACCCGTAGTACATCCATGTAGAAAAGTACCTTTTGCAATATGTCATCAACTGAAAACAGAGCTTGACAGAATGGAACAGCTAGAAGTCATAAAAAAAATTGATAAACCAACTGAATAGGTCAATTCGCTTGTCACTGTTGATAAGAAAAATGGAAAACTGAGGATTTGCTTAAAATCCAAGAGGCTTGAATCGAGCCATTAAAAGAGAACATTTCAAATTGCCTACTCGCGAAGAAATTATGTCACAGTTTGCTAATGCAAAGTACTTTAGTAAATTAGATGCATCCTCCGGATTGTGGCAACTTAAACTAGATGAACCGAGTTCAAAGTTGTGTACCTTTAACACTCCTTTTGCCAGATACTGCTTTCTTCGGCTTCCGTTTGGAATTGCATCAGCTCCTGAAGTGCACCATAAACCATTCACATGCTCTATGAGCACATTGAGGGTGTGGATACCTCCATGGACGATATTATTGTTTGGGGATCATCTAAACAAGAGCATGATGCCAGACTCAGACAAGTCTTAGAGGCAACACGCAAGGCAAACCTGAAGTTGAATAAAGACAAATGTCAGCTAGGAGTGACTGAACTTACCTTTGTGGGTGATATCATCAGCAATGAGGGTGTGCGTCCTGATCCATTGAAGGTTTCTGCTATTGAGAACATGCCAAGACCGTAATGTGAAAAGAATGTTCAAAGGTTCATGGGAATGGTCAACTACATGGAAAAGTTCACACCCAATCTTTCAGAACAACTTGCTCCATTGAGGCAGCTAACAGAAAAGAGAAACAAATGGAGCTGGAATCATGAACAGGAGAAGGCATGGCAAAATCTCAAGAAAGTGCTCACTAAAGAACCTATGTCGAAATTCTATGATGCTGAGAGACCCATCAATATTTCATGTGATGCATCTCAAGCAGGCTTAGGGGCAGTATTACTCCAGAAACATGATCAGGAATAGTGCATATGCATCTCGTTCATTACCTGATCCAGAAACAAGGTATGCCCAAATTGATAAAGAATTGCTCAACATTATGTTTGCTTGCCAGAGATTTCATCAGTTTGTGTCGGGCAATCTATTGACATTGAAGCTGATCACAAGCCTCTGATTGCATTGCTTCACAAACCTTTAAGTGACTGTCCTTTGCAAATTCAGGAAATGATGATCAAATTGCAAAGATATGCATTGAATGTGTCATACACACCTGGAAAATTCATGTACACGGCTGACTCACTTTCCAGAGCTGTGCATCCAACAACAAAAGACATTCACAGGGATGCTGTTGATGATCAAGCATTTGTTGATATGATCATAGAGACCATACCTATTGCTCCTGAAAAGTTGAAACTGCTGCATCTTGAGACAGAGAAGGACAAAATTCTCAGTCAGGTAATACAAGTGGTGATGGATGGATGGCCTGATAATAAGCATGACATTACCTTAGAAGTACAAGAATATTGGAACCACAGATCAGAAATTTCCGTTGTGGATGGGATATTGTACGAAGGTAGCAGAATTGTGATTCCTAAAAGTCTCCGAAAAGAAATGTTTGGGAAAATTCATGAAGGCCACTTAGGTATTGAAAAATGTAAGAGGAGGACTTGGGAAGTGATGTTTTGGCCCAGGATGAATCAAGAAATTGCAGAACTGGTGTCTTCTTGTCAAATATGCCTTAAATACCAACCTAGCAACCCTAAGGAGCCACTGCATTCACATTCTAGTCCTCAGAGACCTTATCAGAAGGTAGGCGTTGACCTTTTTGTAACTGACAACAAAGATTATCTATTAATAACAGAATACTACTCATTGTATCCTGAAGTGTGTGGTTTGAGCAGAACAACAGCAGAGAATGTAATTACATGCATGAAATCAGTTTTTTCCAGACATGGTGTACCTGATGAAGTTTTCACAGACAATGGTCCACAATTCAATGGTGAATGCATAAAACATTTTGCTCATGAATGTGGCTTTGTTCATAAAACATCTCGTCCATTTTTCCCTCAGTCCAATGGATTAGTTGAGAAGTCGGTAGAAATTATCAAGAAACTGATGCACAAAGCAAAAGATAGTGGAGGTGATTTTTATAAAGCTTTGTTAGCCTATCGCGGTACTCCACTTGAATGTAGATTTTTACCTGCTCAGCTCTTGATTGGATGCCGTTTGAGATCCAATCTGCCAATAGATGAAAGCCTTCTAAGAACAGAGGGAGGTGAACAAGTGAAAAGATGGACACAAAGCAAAGCAGAAATCATACTTTGACGGATGTTCTCGTCCATTACGTGAACTGCACCAGGGAGATGAAGTAAGAATAGAAGACAAAATGAACACATGGACACAGAAAGTTAAAGTGCTTGAAGAAGTACAACCCAGATCATACATGGTCCAAACAGAAGAAGTAGTAGTGTTAAGAAGATATCGCAAAGACCTTAAGAAAAAACCAACTTCAGAGTTTCAGTTAACTGATACAGACCAGACAAAACATGAAAATAACAACTGAACACAAGAACTGTGTGAACCACTTAGAAGGTCTACCCGTGTTCATAAACCCCCAAAGAGACTGATAGAGACCTGCTAAATTATGCATTTGCTCTGGTCAATGTTGCGAACTGTTTTTTTTAAATTTAAGTTAAAGAAGATGTGTAATGTATTGTGTGAGTCTTTGTAACGTCAGAGTGCATATGATGTCAGGACGTAGAGAAGTAAAAATGGAAGGCTGGTGAATAAAAGTGGTTGTTCAATCTACAGCGGTGTCCGAGTCACATCAATATTACATGATGTTAGAAGAAATTGTGAAAAAAAGGAAGAGAAGACACGTAAAAGATGTCACAGTTACAGCCACTGTCAAGTTTAAGCCTACAAGGTAATCTTGCTGAGAACTTAAAAATCTGGATCCCGAAGCTTGAGCTGTTTTGCACCACTAGTGGCGTAGCTGAAAAGACGGAGAAAGTGTAATGTGCTACATTTCTGCATGTGGCGGGAGAAGAGGCAATAAAGGTTTGCAACACATTTGTCTTCCAAGATGATGAAGAAGATAAAACTGAAATGTTGGAGAAAAAGTTTCAAGATTACTGCGAACCAAAAAAAAACCTACCGTACATCCAACACAAGTTTTTCACGAGGGCTCATGGACCAATAGAGACCACAGATGCCTAGTAACAGATTTGAAGCGCAAGGCAAAAAACTGTGAGTTCGGAAAACTGCATGACTCTTTAATACGTGACAGGATTGTATGCAGCATATGGGATGTTCAAGTGAGAGGCAGGCTATTGGGAGAGGCGGATCTTGCATTAGAAAAGGTGATTGATGTTTGCTGTGCCAGCGAGATCACGTCAAGTCAGGTTAAAATGCTCAATGAAGAGATTGAAGTGCACAAAATAAAAACTATGAAAACTCACAAGAGTAGGACAAAGCAGCTCCACAGAATGATCAAAAGGAAGTTAACTGCAACAGATGTGGTTATAAACATGGATACAGAAAATGTCCAGCCTTTGGTCAGACATGCAAGTTATGCCAGAAAAGAAAATCACTTTGCAAAGATGTGCAAATCACAGGAGCACACAAGGAAAATGCACGCTGTGGAACAGAGTGAGGGCAGCAGTGACATGTTCATTGGCACCATTGAAGTGGAACAGGAGGTATGCATCAAGAATATTGACAATGCAGAGATGGAGGATGAAGATGATTGGACTCAAGATCTGATAATAAACAGGAGGAATGTGACATTTAAGCTTGACACTGGGGCAAAGTGCAATGTAATGTCAGCAGAAACATTCAACTCACTGGACATCAGAGGAAGACTGAAAAAATCCACCTGCAAGCTTGTTGCATATTTCGGCCACAAGACGGCGCCACTGGGCAAAAAAGCACTCACCTTGTGTAGAAAAGTCAAAAATACAAGATCGAGTTTGAAATAGTACAGCAACATGTTCGAGCAATACTGGGCAAAGCAGCATGCACAACGCTAGGCCTGGTGAAGCAAATCTATGGTGTTGAAAAAGAAAATAACATTCTCAAAGACTTTGATGACTTGTTTTCTGGATTAGGATGTTTACCAGGGAAACACCATATCCATATTGATCCAACTATTGCACCAGTTGTGTTTGCCCCGAGAAAGATTCCAGTAGCTCTCAGGGATCAAGTAGTGGAGGAGATACACAGAATGGAACAGATGGGAGTCATAACAAGACAAATAGAACCGACTGACTGGGTGAACAATATGGTGACAGTGGTCGCAGAAAAAAAGACGAGGATTTGCATGGATCCACAAGATCCCAACCAAGCCATCAAAAGAGAGCACTATCTGCTCCTCACGGTTAAAGAGGTTGTCTCCCGCATGCCTAATGCAAAATACTTTTCAGTATTAGATGCAAATCAAGGTTTCTGGCAGATCAAACTGGATGAAGAAAGTTCCAAATTGTGCACTTTCAACATGCCCACAGGGAGACATCGTTTCCTGCGTCTACCCTTTGGGATTTCTTCTGCATCAGAGGTATTCCAGAGATCCGTGGCACAAATGATTGAAGGCCTGGACGGGGTGGTCAACATCATTGATGATTTGCTGATATGGGGTGACACAATTGAGGAACATGATCAGAGACTGAGGAAGCTCCTGGAGAGAGCACGTGAGTACAACCTAAAACAGAACAAAAATAAATGTAAGATCAGAACTACAGAGATCAAATACATAGGTCATGTACTCAGCACTGATGGGCTAAAACCAGATGATGAAAAGGTCAGAGCTGTGGTACAGCTACACCACCCAAAGACAAGCAAGAACTATTGAGGTTCATGGGCATGATACAGTATCTTGCCAAATTCATTCCCAACTTATCAGAGGTGAGCACTCCACTCCGAAAGCTACTAGAGAGCAACACTGAATGGCACTGGGAAGATGAATAAAAGAAAGGTTTTGACACATTGAAGCAGTTGGTTACCAATGCACCAGCACTCAAGTTCTATGATGTCAATAAACCGGTGACGATGTCTGTGGATACCAGTTCAGAGGGATTAGGAGCTGTTATACTGCAGGATGGGAGGCCTGTGGCGTATGGATCACGAGCATTTACCGACTGTCAACGCCGATATGCTCAAATCGAGAAGGAATTACTCGCCATAGTTTATGGGTGTGAGAAGTTCCACCAATACGTATATGGCAAAGAAATCCAGGTTGACAGTGAACACAAACCACTTGAGAGCATCTTCAAAAAGCCACTCCACCAAGCTCCTATGAGGCTGCAAAGGATGCTTCTCAGGCTACAGAGGTACACTCTCACAGTCACCTATAAGCCAGAAAAAGAACTGTACATCGCTGATGCTTTGAGCCATGCTTACCTCAAAGAGCAAAAGGAAGAGAGCTGGAGGTCAGCTGGGTTACACCTCAGCTACCCATCTCTGAGGAGAAGTTGAACATGTTCAGGAAAGTGACTGCAGATGATCCTGAAATGCAAATGCTAAGAGACATTACAATGAATGGATGGCCAACAGAAAGAAAAGATGTTCCAAAGGAAATGCAGAAATACTGGACATTTAAAGAGGAAATCAGCTATGCATCAGGACTAATGTTCAAAACGGCAAAACTCATCATACCAAACAAATGAGACAGGAAATGCTCAACAGAATTCATGAGTCACACCTGGGGATAGTGAAATGTAAAGAAAGAGCAAGGGACATTCTCTATTGGCCAGGCGTGTCAACTCAGATAGAGGATATTGTGTCTCAGTGTGCTGTCTGTAATGAAAACAAAAACAGCAATCCAAGAGAGCCTCTGCTTTCCCACCCACTACCAGGAAGACCATGGGAGAAGATTGGCACAGATCTCTTTCACTACAATGGTGCAGAATATCTGCATTGTGTGGACTACTATTCAAAATATCCGGAGATCACCAAGTTAAGTGACACGTCCAGTCGAGGTGTCATTACCGCAATGAAGTCGACATTCGCAAGACATGGTATTCCAGATATTGTCGTTAGTGACAATGGTCCACAATATGCCAGTGGTGAGTTCAGAGGGTTCTCAGAAAGCTGGGAATTTCAACACGTTACTTCCAGTCCAGAGCACGCTTAGTCTAATGGACAAGCAGAGAGAACTGTACAAACTGTCAAGAACATGCTCAAAAAGGCACAGAGCAGCAACGGTGACCCTTACATTGCTCTGCTTGAATACCGCAACACACTGATTGAGGGTGTGGGGTTCTCTCCTGAGCAGCTGTTGATGGGACATCATCTGAAGTCCAAACTGCCAACATCCACAACTCTACTGACTCCTGAAGGGAATGCTCAAGTACATGACAAGCAAAAGTACAAGCAAATAAAGCAAAAGAGCTACTATGACAGACATACGATACAGTTGCCAGATCTGCATACAGGTGAAAATATCAGATTACAGAGAAGAGACACTTGGCAACCAGTTGCAGTTGTGAACAGACATCAGCAACCAAGATCCTTCATAGTTTGTACACCGGATGGAAGAGTCGACAGGAGGAACAGGAAGCATCTGCTGAAGACAGGCGAGAGGGAGTTTCCACGTACAGATGCACAGGACATCTCCACATATACAGACATGGAAACAAACGACACCAAGAGTGATGCAGACCGCAAAGACACAGAGGTCACTCGAGAGACTGACACGGATGAAGGACAAGCACAGTCACAGTTGTATCACACACGGTCTGGGGGACAAGTCAAACTTCCAGCTAAGTACAGAGACTAGACATACACACAGTCTCACACAGTTTGAGGCAAAGTCACACATGTTATAAGTTCCAAGGTGTGAAATAAAAGGTTTATTAGTCTATATTAGTAAAAGAAAATACACTGCTGTTAGTATTGTAAGATACAATGCAGAATACAGTACAAGAAGGTAAGATTGTTTTTAGTTTATGTCATGGTTGTTGCACTGTAAAGAGGGCATACCTAGAGGCATTGTTTTGGCAATTCACAGTGTTGTAAAAAGAAAACAAAAATCTTGAGAAGGGGATGTAATGTATTGTGTGAGTATTCATAGCATCAGAGTGAATATGATGTCAGGATGTAGAGAAGTAAAAATGGAAGTCTGGTAAATAAACGTGGTTGTTCAATCTACAGCGGTGTCCGAGTCACATCAATATTACAGTGATACGATGTGTGAGAACATGATTGGAGAGAGTTCTGAGCATGTGCAGGGATGATAGAAAGATCAAGACACATGGTATTGTAAAACGTTGTAGTTGTTGTTAAATAAAAGTTCTATTTCTTTCAGAAGATGGTTCTTTATTAGTAAGCCACGGTACATATGAATATAAAGAACACAATAATTACCACTACATACATAATTCTCTCACAAATGCAGGGCAGAAATTTCTTTATTCCAAATATCACAGCAGCCTCTAACACTAAAGGGCATGTACTTTAGATGAGAGGGAGCAAGTTCACAGAAGATATGGAAGACATGCGGACAAGTTGTTTACACAGAGTGGTGGGTGCCTGGAGTGCACTCTGAGGGGTGGTGTTAGAGACAGATTCAATAGAGGAGTTTAACATGCTCCTGGAAATGCACTTAGACATGCAGAGAGTAGTGGGATAGGGATCACATGCAGGCAGAAAGAACCACTTTAATTAGGTATCTTTAGCTTAATTAATCATGGTATTATGAGCTGAAGTGTCTGTTTCTGTGTGATACTGTTCTATGTTCTAACTACTTTGTCAATTTAAATGAAACATTTCTGCATCTGTTGGTCTGTGTTTAGTGCCTAGATGTCCAAGTTCCTGTTCTGAGACTCCTGTCTGTCATATCGCCTCAGTCTTATCATTAAAGTAACATAATGCCAGACTGATTGAGACTGTCTTGTATTGTCTGACAACTTGATCAAGAATGTTAAACCCCAAACCAGTTGGCCATTCCATATCCTTCTTGGTAAGTTGGCTAAGTAGCTTCATTTGGGCAGGAAATTTCCGGAGCAGTTGGTGTACCCCTGAATTATTTATTGGCCTTGGTACCTACTTTAATGCCTTGACTATTGCAAGATCTGGTATTTGATCTGATCAGATACCACATGAAAGAGACTTTTTTTTTTCATTTTGTGCTTCAGTTGCACAGCTTGTTCAGCTGCTTCCCCCATCAGCACATCGTTCTTTGGTTATAGTGTAACTTTACCACCTCCAGTGATCCTCATTCTCCAAAGATCAAAAGTCATCTTCTGCAGTCCTTACTCAACTGTGACCTTCAAGTATGGCACGCGCTCTTCGCAGAAAGGCCTCTGATGAGATGTTCCTTTAAGAGCTATTGCAGTTTGCTTCAGTTAGTATACTACTGATTGCTTTCATTCATTTAGGCCTAGACAAATGCCCATGTCAGGATGCTGTTCACCGACTATAGCTTTGTATTTAATACCATCATTCCCACAGTCCTGAATGAGAACTTGCCGAGCCTGGGCCTCTGTACCTCCCTCTGTAATTGGATCCTCAACTTCCTAACGGGAAGACCACAGTCTGTGCAGATTGGTGAAAACATATCTTCCTCACTGATGATCAACACTGGCGCACCTCAACGGTGTGTGCTTAGCTCACTGCTCTACTCTCTATATACACATGACTGTGTGGCTAGGCATAGCTCAAATACCATTTATAAATTTGCTGATGCTATAACCATCGTTCGTAGAATCTCAGGTGGTGACGAGAGGGCGTACAGGAGTGAAATATGCCAGCTAGTAGAGTGGTGTCACAGCAACAACCTGGCACTCAATGTCAGTAAGATGAAAGAGCTGACTGTGGACTTCAGGAAGGGTAAGATGAAGGAACACGTACCAATCCTCATAGAGGGATCAGAAGTGGAGAGAGTGAGCAGTTTCAAGTTCCTGGGTGTCAAGATCTCGGAGGATGTAACCTGGTCCCAACATATCGTTGTAGTTATAAAGAAGGCAAGACAGCGGCTATACTTCATTAAGAGTTTGAAGAGATTTGGCGTGTTATAGATGTGCCGTGGAGAGCATTCTGACAGGCTGCATCACTGTCTAGTATGGGGGGAGGGGGCTACTGCAGTGGACCGAAAGGAGCTGCACAGGATTGTAAATCTAGTCAACTCCATCTTAGGTACTAGCCTACAAAGTACCCAGGACATCTTCAGGGAGCAGTGTCTCAGAAAGGCAGCGCCTATCATTAAGGACCTCCAGCAACCAGGGTATGCCCTTTTTTCACTGTTACCGTCAGGTAGGAGGTACAGAAGCCTAAAGGCACACACTCAGTGATTCAGGAACAGCTTCTCCCCCTCTGCCATCCAATTCCTAAATGGGCATTGAACCCTTGGACACTACCTCACTCTTTTTTAATATACAGCATTTCTGTTTTTTGCATTTTTTTAAAATCTATTCAATATACGCATACTGTAATTTATTTATTTATTTATTACTTTTTTTTTCTTTTCTATATTATGTATTGCATTGAACTGCTGCTGCTAAGTCAAAAAAAAATTCACATCACATGATAGTGTTAATAAACCTGATTCTAATTCTGATTCTGATAGCATTTGCCTTCATCTTTCCCTGTTTCCTGAAATTCATCTGCATCTTAGAATCAGAAATCAGAATCACTGACTTTGTTGTTTTGTGGCATCAGCACAGTAGAAAGATATAAAATAGTGCTAAAATAAATAACAACACGGTGTTCATGGAGTATTCAAAAATATGTTTGCAGAGGGGAAGAAACTGTTCCAAAACCTTAGAGTTTGGGTCTAAAGGCCCCTGTACCTCCCCCCTGATGTTAGTTATGGGCAGAGGGTACACCCTGATGCTGAGGGTCCTTCTTGAGGATACCACCCTCTTGACACATCATATCTTCAAGATGCCCTCATTGTAGGGGAGGCTTGAGCCTGTGATGGAGCTGGCCCACTCTACTTCTGCCTGCAACCTCTTACAATCCTGTTTATCAGAGCGTCCATACCAGGCTGTGAGGCAACCTCTCAGAATGCTCTGTATTGTTCATTTGTAGAAATTTGCTGGAGTCGTTAGTGACATACCAAATCTGCTCAAATTCCTAATGGAGTTGAGATGCTGGCATGCCTCCTTCATGATTGAATCAATGTGTTGAGCCTAGAACAGGTCCTCGAAAGTTTTTGCTTGAAGATTCTCACCTTTTCCAGTGCTGACTCCTCAATAAGGATTGCTGTGTGTTGTCCCAACTTCCCCTCCCGAAATCTACAATAATTTATTTGGTCTTGCTGACTTAGATTGTGAGGTTGTTGTTGTGACCCCACCCAGCCAATCTACTGTATTTCACTCCTGTATGCCTCCTTGTCACCATCTCTGGCTCTATCCATAACAGCACTGTCATAGGTGAATTTATAGATGGTGTTTGTGCTTAGCCACACAGTCATGACTGCAGAGAGGGTGGAATATGCATCCTTGAGGTTCGCCTGCATTGATTATCAGTGAGGAGGAGATATTTTCACCGTACTGGTTGTGGTCCCCGAAGAGGTAATCAAGGATCCAATTTGTAGAAAGATGTACAGATGTCTAGGTTTGAAACTTGTTGATTAATACTGAGGGGATGATGGTGATGAACACCGAGTCATAGTCAATAAACAACAGTCTGGCATAGGTACGGTGCTCCAAAGCAGAGAGGAGAGCCATTAAGATTGCATCTGCTGTTCACTAGTTGTGGGGTTACGCAAATCGCAGTGGGTCTACGTCCCTTCCCAGGCAGAGATTAATTCTTTCCATAACCGGTTTCCTAAAACACATCATCACAGTAGATGTGAGTGTTATTGGGTGATAGTCACAGCAGTGAGAGGCTGAGTATGTTTTTGAACACACTGGGTAGTTGGTCAGAACAAGTGTTTAGTATCCATTCAGGTACACCGCTGAGGCCTGGCACATAACTGGGGTTCGCCATCTTGACTGACGTTCTGACACAGGCCTCTGAGGCAGAGATCACAGGGTCACAAGATGCAGTGGGAGTGACGGACATGTAATGACTGACATCCTTTCAAAGTGAGTATAAAAAGCATTGAGCTCATTAGGGAGTGAAGCATCATTTCCACTTATGCCATTAGGATTTGCCTTTTAGGAAGTAATGGCCTGCAAAACCTGTCACAACTTTGGTGCAACTGATTGTGTCTCTAACTTTGTGCTGAATTGCCTTTTTGCTCTCACGATGGCCTTCCTAGGTTGCATCTGGACACCTTAGAGGACTCTGGATCACTGGTCTTGGACGCCACAGATAAAGCCCTCAGCACATTGCAAATTCCCTGATTCATACAGGGATTCCGGTTTGGGGAGATTCAGTATGTTCATATTTTGGTTGCCTAGCTGAAGTAGTACAGTTCCACTTTCATTCCTATTCCTTATTCTCCAGACAAGCTACTTGTTTGAAAATGCAGCAATGCAAGAGTACATAGCAAAAGAAGAAGTTGCTGCACAGACTTAACATGTTGAGAAAAATCTGTGGGTGGAAGGGAAGTGTTGACAATTCCTTTAACTGGACTAACCACATGAATACCATTGTTACAAGAGCAAGGTAACGTGCAATGATTGATTTACCTCCTGACACACACAAAAAAAATCCTTTTCATCTTCTATAAGGCACAAGATAGGAGAGGGATGAAATATCCTCCAATTGCTTCGATAAATGCAGCAAAGATCAATATGTCATGATCAATGATCCAGCAATGATCTAGATGCCTCCACATGTCGACAATTCTCTCTCCAACAGATGGTGCTTGACCTGCCCTGTTCCTCCAGCAGCTGTCTTATTGTATGTTTGCTCCAGATTCCAGCACCTGCAGTCCCTTGTGCCAGAATAAGAAACGCTCACTCCATTGACTTACGCAGGTTGCTGCCTCTTGGCACATGGTCATGTGCTGTCCGTGTGGGCAGATTCCCATTCTGGCACAGAATCCAAATTTTATAGTATTATTTACAGGAATTCTGACATCATGTTTTAGTATCCTTCTCCAACCCACTAGAAACATAATAATTCAAATATTTTAAAGGTATTATGCATAAAGGTGAAAACACATCCTGAGGATCTATCACTGTGGACTGCCTTAGCAAAGACAGAACGGTTCTGAACTATTCCTCACTCCAAGCAAAAGTTATTGCAACAATACCAATGGTCACATGATGCAGTTCCTAAAGCTGTACCAATCAATACTGCATTTTGCCAAAACTGTTCAAATTCTCTCTTTCCTGCCCATTTATTCCACCTTCCCTTTTCCCACAATGCTTGTTCTTTTCATGTCTGACTGTCTTGACTGTTAACAGGAATCTTCTTTTTCTCTCCTATGGACATTTCTGTATCCTATCCCATTCTTAATTAGTAAATTGGTTTATTATTTTCACACATAATGAGAAACTTTGTTTTGCATGCCATCTACGGAGATCATTTCATGACATCAGTACAGTGAGGTAGTATTAGCAAAAAAAAAACAACAAAATGCAGAATAAAGTATTAAAGTTATGAAAGAAAGTGAAGTGCAGGAAGACAACAAGGTGCAAGGCTGTGACAAAGTGGATCGTAGGTCAGGAGTTCTTCTTATCATAAAAGATGTCTATTCAAAAGTCTTATAACAGTGGGGTAGAAGCTGCCCTTGAGCCAGGTAGAATCTACTTTCAGGCTTATGTACTTCCTGCCTGATGGAAAGGGGAGAACAGAGTATGTCTGGGAAGGAGGGCATCTTTGATTAGGTCGAGTGCTTTACAGAGGCTGTGGGGGGGGGGTGTTTCGTGATGAACTGAGGTGAATGATGTAGAGCTCTGCATTTTCTTATCGTCACAATAGAGCAGTTGCCAAATTGGATGCTTTTAAAGTTCAAAGTAAATTTATTAGCGAAGTGCACCACATCCAAGCCTGAGATTCATTTTCTTGTGGGCATACTTAATAAATCCAATAACTATGATAGAATCAATGAAAGACCGCACCAACAGGATGGACAATCAGAGGCAAAAGACAACGAACAGTGCCCGCCTATTCAGCAGAGCATCACTAGCTGTTCGATTACTGTCATGCCCAACGCTTGCTCCCTCTTGATCCCCAGGCAGCAGTCGTATCACTCTGTTCCACAGACATCTGTCCATTTCTAAAGTGAAAGGGTTTTATTTCTTATACCTACAGCCAGGTGTAAATTTCAGCTGTCCCTAACATGGAGAACAGATGCTGACCAGAGCACCCCCAATCTGGGTACAGATGTATCTGGATTTAAAACAAATAGCAATATTTATGTAAATCTCCAGAAATCTACAATACTAAACACTATTAGAATAGTCCTTAGTGTTAGCGTGTGGCCAAGTGGTTGAGGCGTTCATCTAGTGATCTGAAGGTCGCTAGTTCGAGCCTTGGCTGAGGCGGCGTGTTGTGTCCTTGAGCAAGGCACTTAACTACACATTGCTCTGCAACGACAGCGGTGCCAAGCTGTATGGGTCCTAATGCCCTTCCCTTGGACAACATCGGTGGCGTAGAGAGGGGAGACTTGCCGCATGGGGAACTGCCGGTCTTCCATACAACCTCGCCCAGGCCTGCGCCCTGGAAACCCTCCAAGGCCCAAATCCATGGTCTCACGAGACTAACAGATGCCTATAATAATAGAATAGTCCTTGGTTCCTAGCCATTGAGAAATGAGTGTGCTTGGCTATGCCCATACCTCAGGTTTTACCAGCTTGAGCTGAGAAAAAATTAAAAATACAATATTAATAATAATAAATAAACAATAAATACCAAGAACATGAGATGAAGAGGAATAAACTCTTCTCCGGCTTCCAGCTGGGTACAGGTATTGATTTTAACCCTAGAAGAATTTATTCATTATATATGCCAGGAAAGCAGTAGATCCTTTTTCATGAGATGAAGAGTCTTTGAAAGTGAGTCCATAAGTTGTGGTAACATTTTAATGAAGGGCAACTGAAGTTGAGTGAAGCTACCACCTCTGGTTCAAGAGACTGATGTTTGAGGGGTAATAACTGCTCCTGAGCCTGGTAGTGTGAGGCATTAGGCTCACGTACCTTCTTCCTGATGGCAGCAATGAGAAGAGAGCGTGGCCTGAGTGGTGGAATCCCCGATGATGGATGCTGCTTGCCTGTGACAATGTTCCATGTAGATGTGCTTGATGATGGGAAGACTTTACCCGGTTTTGCCTGAGCCGAATCCATTACTTTTTGTAGGATTTTCATTCAAGGGTATTGAATGGAAAATTATAAATGCATAGCCATACCAGGCTGTGCATCTATTAAAAATTTTTATGGGTTAATGGGACACGCCATTATTTATTTAGCCTCCTGAGAAAGGAGGGGCATTTGTGCACTTCTTGTCCATGGTGTCTATATGGTTGGACCAGAGCACATTATTGATGTTTACTCTAACCTGAAGAGCTCTCAGCCATCTCCACCTCAGCCTCATAGATGTAAACAGTTTTCACTCCATCTGTCTTTTATGCTCCACTCCTCTTCTCCCGCTCCATTTCATTATCCATGTTGCTTAATTTTTAGCTTGTTCTTTAATTCTTATTTTAGCATCTGGATGTGATTGACAAAACCAGCGTTTGTCATTTAGGTGAAAGTACTCCCAGGATGCCAACTGTATAGGGAGCTTCAGGATTTAGAGCCTGGGATGGTAATTTATTTCTAAGTCAGAATGGTGAAAAAGAGCGGGGCAAATATTATTGGATGATGTTTCATTCTGTCTGAAACCTATGTCCTTCTTGGTGTAAGATTGTTTGGAGTTTCAGAGATGCTTCCAGAGCATGCCAGATGAATAGCTGTTATTCATTTTGCTATGCTTTGCACAACATATGCTTTGCATTGGTTGTGAAGGGATTAAACCTGTCGGTAGAAAGCACTCGGGTGCCACTCATTAGGCTGCTTTGTTCTGGATGGTATCAACTTTCTTGATCACTGTTGGACTGTATTTATCACACAATTAGAGGATATCCTATCATTATCCCAACATAGATGGTGGAAAGACCTTGGTGTATCACACATTAAGTCACCGGTTGTGGAACACCCAGCACTTGCAGTGATAATATTTACAGTCCAATTGAAGTTCTGGTCAATGGTGTCCCTCAAAAAAAATACTACTGTGATAATTCAATGATAATATCATGGAATGTCAAAGGTAGCTGGTCAGGATCTCTTGTGAGAGACCGGCATTGTTCCGCACTTTTATGTCATGAATATTACTTGTTATTTAGCAGTCAATGCTTGAGTGTTGTGTAGATCCAGCATGCACATATGCAGCATTTCATTCACTTGAGAGCTGCAAGTGGAAGTGGACATTTTGGAGTCATCAACAAATCTTTGACCTTATCATTCTCACTTTCATTTGCCCTCCAATTCGCATATTGCCCTCTCCATATCATTTTTCTGCACCTCTTTTCAATGTATCTCAATAGCAATCTATATTTTGCTAATCAATGTTTCCTAAGCAGCTTAACTCTCATTTGTGCACATTGTTTCTAACAAGATTATACTACTGTCTCTTTCCTCCACTCCTAGCCCACAACCACCGATTTTACTATGCAATAAATGGTTCTTTGATTCAGTCCATTTACTTTCCAATTGCCAGTTCATGGATTTAGGGAAAAAAGAAGTGTGGACAGTGGGAGGATTTGCATTTCCTCTGATTCACAGCAGTGATTATGAAACTAAAGTGAAAGGAAATGTAGTGCGCCATGAACCATCACATATTATTGTGACCTTCTTCACATTGAGCTAACTGCTTTCATCACATTGAAGTTGTGATAGGAATGAAAATAACCTTGTGCATTATGTAAGCTACCTGATGCAGAGAAGAAATCATCCACATTGTGATAATTTTTGAGCTATGATTGTATTACAGAAAGAGTAATACTTCATTGTCATGCTAACAGCCACAACCTGTGATACAATTTGTGATATGTCCCTCAGATGAAAGCATTATTAGCAATCAAATATGTCACAGAAATACACTTAATATTGTAGGTACCTTCTCTTTTGTACTATAAATTGACTTCCATCTTAGGTTACAGCCATACAAGGACCTTAATAGAAACTGAAAAAAAAATGTAGATACTTGAAATCTGAAATAAAAACAGAAAAACAATTTGGAATACTCAGCAGGTCAGGCAGCATTTATAGAGAGAGAAAAAGGGAGTTAACATTTCTGGTTGATGACCTAAAATATATTACAGTTAGTATTAATATTTTCATTAAACACCAATGTGCCAATCACCTACCAACAGAAATTAATGGGCAGGATTGTTGGGAATCAGAAATAATAACTTTGTTTTTAACATTTAAACCAGGTCCAGGTCCTGGCCTTCAGATGTGGCTTAGCTACTAAGTCCAGCAGAACTGTTTCTACTAACAGGAAAAGGGGCAAATGTGGGTTACTGGCGCCTTAAAACCAGTCACTTCAGGCAGATGAGGCTCATCAGCCGTGGTTGGCAGCTCATCTAGGAGAATGATTTCAAACCTCCGCTGCCTTGCTGCTACACCAACTCATGGAGAAGGCTTCCAGAGAAAGTCCCAAGGGAAAAATCCAAAGCTGAAGTCCCTAAGGCAGTACTACAAAAAGTTCAATGCTGACAGGCAACTCCTGCAATGCTTTTGGTATGAAATTGTATCGGTCTCTGCCGTTCCTTTTGGGTTCATCAGATGCTTGGAGAAGAGTGCTTGCTATATGGGTAGCAACTTACTCTTCATATCGTACTGCCCAGGCTTGTGTATCTAGATGGCTAAGACGCAACATCATGGTCAATTCTAACCGATGGAGGCCTTCACATCACCTCCTTACATTAAAAAGATGAAACAAGTTGGGGACTTCAATTGCATTTAAAATAAATTGGTCATTTGCACATGGAATCAACTTGGTTGAGTCCAAGCAATGATGGCATGGTGGTGGTGGTACTGGAATTGGAATTATTTGAGGGGTGATGACCAAAGGTCAACTCAACATGTCATAATATGTCAATGTAATTGAATTGAAAGGCTTACACCTGGCTTGAAGCATTTGTGTGTCCAAACTAAACATTTGATGTGATTGGGCATAATCTTAAAACTAAAGCAAGGTTTGTCAGGAGTTGTGTCCTAATTGTAAGTAGAAGGAAAAGTTGTAAGCCAATTTTGCAAAGAAAAATTGATACAATTTCAGTGGTTAACTTTAAATCTGAGATTGGTTAATACCACTTGATCACAGTTATTAAGTGGCAAACCAAAGGAGAGTCAATGGAGTCAATTCACAAATGAACTATGATTTCATGATGCAGTTTCAATGAATGAAACTGAGCATTCTAGCTTGTGTTTTGTTCCCCAATAGCAAAATGTCATGCATTAATATCATCCTTACAGTCATAAAATGCATTATATCCTTCAGGTGAAGTGTATTACTTCATTCACTCCCAAGTCATTTTTTGATGCAATGGGTAAATGAAACATAAATTGTAAGGGAGAGGGGCAGAAGTAGAGAAATGATACTTAAAGTATCACTGGCTATGTTGTAGAGGAGATGGCATTGATGCCATACTCTCAAATGGAGAGAAATAAAGCTTGCAAATACCTGATGTTAGAATTAAGAATATATTTAACATTAACACATATTTATTTTATCAATGACTGATGTAAGGGATGATAAATTTCAGTACGATGAACAATAACTTAAACTTTCTTTCAACCATCACACTTGCATGAGAACAATCCCTTAAAGCACATGATTTCTTCTGAGAATATGCATCACTGGGTGAATAGTCACATGGCAGCTCAAAAACAGAAGAAATCTCCTAGTGGTTGGAGCGAGTCACTAGTGAGCATAAGTGATCACAGAAGACACGGACAGCAGCAGGAAGGCCTTTCTGGGGAGAGAGAACTGTACTTTGAAGGCTCTTCAGATCTGGTTGCTTATGTTAAATGCCTGAGGCCATTAACCAGAAGGAGAATGTTGAAGGTTTATCAACGCAAAGTCAATTACACACTCCGCAAAAGGGCAGGCATTAACTCAATCATTAGGGGAATCATAAAAACTGGAAAGCCCAAGAATGGCTTCAATAAAGCAAATGGTTGTTTCAGAGAGTAGCCTTTCAAATGAGTCCATAGTCATGAAGACATGAAGTCATGAAGTTCTGTCACCTTAAGCATGATGACACATTAAGCAGGTATCCAATTCATGGCTTTATAATAAGTTACATTGTACAATGGAGATTTATTATGGTAATATAGTGCAGGTCTATTATTCAGAAGGTAGAAAAAGTTCTTCCCAAAGCACTCCCACTTCACCTGTTACTCCTGTCCACCAACCGTCCTTCAATATTCATATTACCTTATCCCCAAAGACCGAGGCTGCCAAGAACTGAGAGACTATTGACTTCTAACCTCAGTCAAAATCACATATGTTGCCCACTGAAAAAGCTGCAGGATGCATAAATTGCAGAAATTGGAATTCATTTGAACATACACAGGGGTCTCTGACACAATAATATGTTATTAAGTTTCCAATTTTATAATGTCAAACAAAATGTGATCAGAATATTTTTTTACATCTTGCCTATTATTCTGTGCTAAATGGCAACTTGTATTTTTCCCGTTCTAGGATGAATGTCAACACATACTGAGTCTCACTGAGTGAGGACATAAATAGCTGAAGGAATGGATAATGATGTTTGGGACACCTCATGCATTTTTTAAAACTTTAGGTAGTGGTAGTAGTGTTCAAACTGCTTCATGTATTAAACTGATTGCACTCTACACATTTTGAATCCAACCACAACATGCACCATCATTCTGGCTATTTTTTTAAAATTAGAGATACAACATGGAACAGGTTCTTCTGGCCCAGCAAGCTGCACCACCCCGCAACCCACCTGCTTAGTCACAGTCTAATCACAGGACAACTTACAATGACCAATTAACCTACTAACTGTTACGTCTTTGGATTGTGGGAGGAAACCAGAGCACCTGGAGGAAACCCATGCACTCACAGGATGGATGTACGAACTTCTTACAGATGGCATTGGAATTGAACTCTAAACTCTGACGCCTGAGCTGTAATAGTGTCATAACTAACTTTCACAATTCTGTGGTGACAAATCTCAGGAAGGTTTATCAAAACTTTCAGCTTCTGTTTCCTCACTTACAGATTTGTTTTTGTCTGGATGACTACAAAGGCTCTTAAAAAGGTTACATACCGTATTAATCTTGAGACAAAATATTTCCATGTGCTGGTGACAGAACCTATTACTATTGTCTTTATCTATTAGATAGATGTTCACTGCCATCTGACATGACAACTTCAACCTTTGGAAGCACTTCACTTCAAGGAACTAAGCAAGCCTATCTGTAAAATCTTGGTATAGGAGGTGTATCCGGAATATATGCCTTCCCTCAAGCCTTACCTTTCCTCTCTTTTTGATCGTGAACCTGACCATATTGCACCAAAAGTAGCCATCACAATATAAACATTTCTCACCAGCTCCAGAAGATGCCAAATAACTTTAAAAAATCAATTAAATTGCATGCAAAAGAAACCAGCCTCGGGCTGCATCATCACAGGCTGGCTGGGAACCAAGCAATAGCCAGAGAATTGACAGTACGCTGGGGTGAGAGGAGAAATGCTATTTTCCTCTAAATAAATGTCAGTTAAGGATGACTATATCATTAAATTCTCTCTATCTACCTTTCTTTATGACAAAGATGAAATTATTTGCCACTTCTCAAGTGTTTGCCATCTACTGACATTTATTGATGTTCCTACTCAATGAGAACCTATTATATGTAATCCGCCCTTGCAAAAGAGCAACTGAAGGAGAAAGCAAGTATCTTTGTTATGACTGCAGGCACAGCGCAGGGTGTCAATTATTGCATACCTATTCCAGACCTTATTAACTCTGCTGTTTTCCGGAACTAAAAGATGCCCCATACCTCATAAGCATCCAGCTGATGAGTGACCATAGGCAATGCAGCGTAGAGGTCTAGGCCTATCATCTTGCCTGGATTCATGAGATTTTTGAGGCACAAGGGAATGCAGGTGCGGAAATCAGGAGAAATAAACAATGTGCTGGAAGAACTCAAAGGGACATGCAGCATCCATGGGAGGAAAGAAATTGTTAACATTTCTATTCGAAACTCTGCATCCAGACTTGGAATGAAGAGTTGTTACTTTCAGTCCTGATGCAAGGATTCAATGAGAAGCTTCAAGACATCAGCCTCTCAGGGGTAACCAAAGGTGCTTTTTTTTTTCTTTTTTGAATGTATTTTTTATGATCGCAAGACAATGCCGAACTCCAAGAACTTCAGGTACTGTAGGTCTACCCCATCAGTGAGCTGCTTGTTGGAGGAGGAGCTGGACTTGGTGCAGACCATGTTGCTGCATGCTGCAGGAAGGCATCAGAGTTGGTGTGCAAAGGCAGCATGCAGGGTAACCGCAGGTGACTGTCTTTGATGTTTCTCTTGCGATCGCATGACCCTGTTGGACATTAAAAATGTAAGATGCCGCTGGCCCGTTTCCCTTGTCTGATGTCTCAACAGATGACAGAGGAGCTGCATGGCCTTGGTTGTAGTGAGGTCGAGGCCTCAAGCCAAGGGCTTGCCTGCTACTGCAGTCCAGGACAGGAGACACTAGAAGCGGTGTAGTGTAGTGTCCATGCTGGCCTCTCCCATTGGTGCTGCCCTCCAGTGTTCAATTGGTGGAACGACAAGCTGAACTGTGTGTGTGTTTGCCTACGGACTACCGGGAATGGTACCATATCATTTCGACTTGGGCTAATTTTTTTTTGCCTGAATCTATGTGTGCTCACTATCTTAAATGTGCTGTGTACCTTGTGCAGCTTGGCCACAGAGGAATACTGTTTCATTTGGTTGTATTCATGTAAGGTTGAATGATAATTAAACTTAAATTTGATTTGATTTGATTTGTATTTCAAAGTCCTTCCTCCCACAGAGTTCTTAGACCATAAGACCATAAGACAAAGGAGCAGAAGTCTGCCATTCGGCCCATCGAGTCTGCTCCAGCATTTTATCATGAGCTGATCTATTCTCCCATCTAGTCCCACTCCCCCGCCTTCTCACCATGACCTTTGATGCCCTGGCTACTCAGATACTTATCAATCTCTGCCTTAAATACACCCAATGACTTGGCCTCCACTGCCGCCCGTGGCAACAAATTCCGTAGATTCACCACCCGCTGGCTAAAAAAATTTTTTCGCATTTCTGTTCTGAATTGGCGCCCTTCAATCCTTAAGTCATGCCCTCTCGCACTAGACTCCCCCATCATGGGAAACAACTTTGCCACATCCACTCCGTCCATGCCTTTCAACATTCGAAATGTTTCCATGAGGTCCCCCCTCATTCTTCTAAACTCCAAGGAATACAGTCCAAGAGCGGACAAACGTTCTTCATATGTTAACCCTCTCATTCCTGGAATCATTCCAGTGAATCTTCTCTGTACCCTCTCCAATGTCAGCACATCCTTTCTTAAATAAGGAGACCAAAACTGCCCACAGTACTCCAAGTGAGGTCTCACCAGCGTCTTATAGAGCCTCAACATCACATCCCTGCTCCTATACTCTATTCCTCGCACAACTTCTTCCAGCACATTGTTTGTTGTCCATTAGACTCTTACTCTGCAGCTATTTGCTGCACCAACTACATATGAGCCAAATGACAAGGTAATTACTGGGCCATAGGAGCTACTTGCTAACGCCATCCAGGACATGTCCACTTCTCATTACTATCATCAGGAAGCGATACAGGAGCCTAAGATCCACAGTCAATGATGCAGAAAGTTTCCTCTCCTCCTGCATCAGATTTCTAAACACTCCATGAAAACTAACTCGTCATATCTTTTTCTTTAGATTACTTAAATAGTTTTATGTCTTTGCACTGTACTACTGCTTTAAAGCAAAACATTTCATGTCAAGTAAGATGGCAATAACAAACTTGATTCTGGTTCTGACTCAAATGTTCAAACAAGCACAGTTCATACAACACACACAAAATGATGGAGAAATACAGCAAGTCAGGCAGCAACTGGAGAGGGGAATAGGCAGTTAAGACCCTTCACCAGGACTTGAAAGGAAAATGGCACGTTAGAATAAGTGGGGTGGGGGCAGGGTAGCAGAATGAGCATAAAGATGATAGTTGAGACCAGGGGAAGGTGAGTAGGTAGGGAAAGGGATTGAAGTGAAAAGCTGGGAGGGAATAGGTGAATGAGGTGAAGTGTTCAATAAGAAGGAGTCTAACAGGAGAACGTAGTAGGCCACAGAAGAAAGGGAAGGATGGCAGGCACCAGAGGGAGTTAATGGGTAGATAAAGAGAAGAAAAGGGGTAAGAAGGTAATCAGAATAAGAATAAAAAGGAGGAGGGTGTAAAATTGCCATAAATTAGAGAAATCTATGTTCATGCAATCAGGTTGGAGGCTACCAAAGATCTCGACCTAAAATATCAACTATTTATTCCCCTCCATAGATGCCTGACTTGCTGACTTGCTGAATTCCTCCAGCATTTTGTGTGATTTGCTCAATATTTCCAAAAGCTGCAGAATCTCTTGTGTTTATAATTCAAATAATGAAGGCCATGATGTCACACAAAAACACAGCATTGTCAAAATACAAGTCACCATAAAATAAACAATCCGAAGAAAACATGTAAATTAAACCACTGAATATTTTACACAGCAGTCAACCCGTTGCTGTTGTGTATCCCCCCAGGGACTCCTGCCTTAGTGATACTCTAATAGCAGCTACATATGTGAGGGATATTGATCGCCTTCAGTGGAGGAGGCTGTGAGTGATCTTTTTTAAAAAGATTTTAATCACAGTCGCTCTATGTCCTGAAAATCCAGCTGAGATTGCATCTTTTTCACCTGGGAAGTAATAGGGTGGGATAAAAAACTGCAAGTACTGGAATTCTGAAAAAAAAAGCAGAAAATGCCAGAGGCACTTAGCAACTCATGTAGTACCTGAGGTAGGAGAAAAAGAGAAAATGTGTCAAGTTGAAGATTCTTTGTCTGAAATGGGAAAGAGAGAAAGCAGTTCAGTTTTAAGCTGCATAGAAGGTGCAGGAGGGGAGAAAAGGCAAAAGGAATATTTCTGATAAGGTGAGGCCCAGTTTACAGAAAGTGACACTCAAGGCTGTGAAATGCAGGTCAGAGATGTAAGAGCAGAACAGGGAGTGGCAAAGAGAATAGCTGTTTCAGAATATGAGAGAGAAGAAGAGTACGATGGCGGTATCTAGTGGAGTGGAGAAAAGTACAGTGGATGATCCATTGAGTGTCAAGGCTGGTGGGTGGAATGTGAGGACCAGAGGAATTTTATCTTTGTTCTGTCCAAGAAGTGATGGAGTGGGAGCAGAGGTATGAGAAGTAGGTGGGATATCTTTAACCTCTCTGTCCAATATGAGAGCAAGAAAGTCACTGTTCAAGAGGGAAAGAAGACATCTTAGAGGCAACTATGTGGAGAGCAGATATGACAGAGATGGAAGAACTGGAGAATAGAATGGGGTTCTTACAGGAAACAACATGGGTGCAATTATAGTTAACAAATCAGAAGCATACAGCTGTGATAGGGTTTGCATGTCAATATGTCCCAAAGGCAAAACCTAACAGCATAAATAGTGCTGATGCTTCATTTCCCGATGCACTTTTTATGCGAGCTTTGAAAAGGAGAATAATAGTACAGACCCCACATGTGCCAATCTCCAGAGCAGCAGGCCACCCTGTGATCTCCATCTCAGAAGCTGTTCCCAGAAACATGCCTCGAGAGGGTGAGCCCGCAGAAGGGATCACATAACTGGCCAGGTATTGAAAACCTGTGCCAACCACCTGGCTAGTGTGTTTAAGGAAATCTTCAACCTCTCACTGCTGTGATCTGGTACCAGTTGTGACTACTGTGAAGAAGCATTTTGAAAAGCTGGTTATGGAAAAAATTAACTCCTGCCTGAGATAGGACATGGACACTGCAGTCTGACTACACCACGAGAAGACTACAGCAGATGCAAGCCCAATGGCGCTCCACTCTACTTTGGAGCACCAAGACATACACCAGACTGCTGCTTTTATGCAAACTTTGAAAGGGAGAATAAAAATACACCAATGTGAATCCCTACAGCATCCAGTGACTGTATCCAAGAACTGAAGGCCTGTGCTAATCAACTGGCTAGTGTTTATGGACATCTTCAACCTCTCACTTCAGCAGTTTGAGGCACCCACCTGCTTCAAGCATACTGGTCCCCAAGAAGAACATCATAACCTGTCACAGTAACTCTTCCATCCACTGTCCTGAGGTTGGTCATGAAGCATGTCAACCCCTGCCTGAGGAGTGACTTGGATCTGCTCTCACTTGCCTACCATCACAACAGGTTAGATGACAGTGACCCATCATTCAGCTCTGGAAAACTTGGACACTGAAGATGCATCCGTCAGGCACGATAGCATTGCAGTTACAGCAACATAAACCTGGGTTCAGCTCCTCTGATGTCTATAAGGAGTTTGTCTGTTCTTCCCATGAATGAGTGAGTCACCTCTGGGTACTTCAGTTTCCTATCGTATTCCAAAGATGTACAGGCTAGTAAGATAATCGGACACATGGATATAACTGGGTGGTGCAGGCCCATTAGTCTGGAAGGACCTGCTACAATGCTGTATCCCTAAAAGTACAGAAAAAACCTAATATTTGGGCTCTGCAAGATAAATGTCAGTTTGCCAAACCACAGCAACACCACACTTCTCAGCGGATTTGTAGGCAATATTGAGATTGGTTCTTCATGAGCCAAGTCATGTGCATTCAGCGGTGGGTAGGCGCCAGTGAATGTGAACTGCCTGTCAATAGGCAACTTCAAGCGCAGTAATGAAGTGACAAGAGAGGCGTCACAAATGCTGTCCTCCGAGGTGAAAAAAAGTAAATGCATGCTTCAGCAAACCTTGTAATCAGCCTCTAATATTCAGAAGCATGTAAAATCGATTAAAAATGGAATTCATACTTCAAAACTATTATTCTAAAAATCTCTTAGATTTACTTAATTAAGAATATTAAATTACTGTAAATTAATTGAATAAAGAACATATCTTATTCCCTTTCTTGCCTGCAACCCTACCATCTCCATTTAAATGAATAGGTGCACAGATCCCGTGCCAGGACAATCCTGGCAGAGGAACCCTAGCAAGTTCTCCAGCATAAACACTGGGGAATTTCTGCCAGCCTCCGTTCCATTGCCAGATAGCGCTTACATTGAGAAATAGTGGTAGTTCTGCACTGTTCCACAACATTCGAACCATTGAATGCTCTTATGCTCCCTGCCTTTCACACCATAAGAGCATAAGACATAGGGACAGAATTAGGCCATTTGGCCCATCAAGTCTGCTCTGCCATTCAGTCATGGCTGATGCTTTTTTTTAACCCTCCTCAGCCCCACTCCCTGGCTTTTTCCCTGTAACCTTTGATGCCATGTCCAATCAAGAACCTGTCAACCTCTGCCTTAAATAGACACAACAACATGGCCTCCATAGCTACATGTGGCAAAGAATTCCACTAATTCACCACTCTCTGGCTAAAGAAATGTCTCTGCATCTCTGTTTTAAATGGATGCCCCTGTATCGTGAGGATGTGCCCTCTTGTCCTAGACTCTCCAACAATGGGAAGTACCCTACTTTGTCTAGGCCTTTCAACATTCAAATTGTTTCAATGAGATCCCCCCTCATACTCTTCTAAATTCCAGTGAGTACAGACCCACAGCCATCAAATGTTCCTCATATGATAACCCTTTCATTCCCAGAATCATATTTGCGAACTCTCTCCAATGCCAGCACAACTTTTCTGAGGTAAGAAGCCCAAATCTGTTCACAATACTCAAGGTGAGGCCTGACTAGTGCCTCATAAAGCCTCAGCATCAGATCCCTGCTCTTATATTCTAGACCACTTGAAATGAATGCTAACACTGTATTTTCCTTACTCACCACTGACAAAACCTACAAGTTAACCTTTAGGGTGTTCTGCACAAGGACTCTCAAGTCCCTTTGCATCTGAAATTTTTGGATTTTCTCTCTATTTAGAAAATAGTCTGTACACTTATTTCTTCTACCAAACTGCACGATCATGCATTTTCCAGCATTGTATTTCATTTTCCATTTTCTTGCCCATTCTTCTAATCTGTTTAAGTCCTTCTGTAGCCTTCCTGCTTCCTCAACACTACTTGGCCCTGCACCAATCTTTGTATCATTTGTGAACTTGGTAACAAAGCCATCTATTCCATCATCTAAGTCATTGATATACAGCATAAAAAGAAGCGGGCCAAAACTGACCCCTATGGAACACTACTAGTCACTGACAGCCAACCAGAAAAGGATCCTCTTATTTCCACTCGATGCCTCCTACCAATCAGCCAATGCTCTAACCATGCCAATAACTTTCCTGTAATACCATGAGCTCTTAGCTTGGGAAGCAGCCTCATGTGTGGTACCTTGTCAAAGGCCTTCTGAAAATCCAAATACACAATATCCACTGCATCCCCTTCATCTATCCTACTTGTAATCTCCTCAAAGAATTCCAACAGCTTTGTCAGGCAAGATTTTCCCTTAAAGAAACAAAACTGACTTTGTCCTATCTTGTCCTGTGTCACCAAGTATTCCATAACCTCATTCTTCATAATTGACTCCAACGTCTTCCCAACCACAGGGGTCAGACTAGTCTTCTATAATTTCCTTTTTGCTGTCTCTCTTCTTTCTTAAAGAGTGGAGTTACATTTGCAATTTTTCTGCCCTCAGGAACCATGCCAGAGTCCAACGGTTTTTGAAACATCATTACTAATGCCTCCACAATCTCTACCACTACCGCTTTCAGAACCCTAGGATGCAGTTTCTCTGATCCAAGTGACTTATGTACCTTTTTGAGCATCTTTTCCCTTGTAATAGTAACTGCATTCACCTCTCTTCCCTCACACCCTTCAACACCTGACACACCCCTAATGTCTTCCACAGTGATATAATATTCATTTACTTCAATTGCCATCTCCTTGTTTCCCAGTATTATTTCTCCAGCCTCATTTTCTAGTGGTCTTATATTCACATCCACTCTCATCTCTCTCTTTTTTTATATACTTGAAAAAGCTTTTCAAACCACCTTGATATTGTTGGCTAGCTTTCTTCCATATTTCGTCTTTTCCTTCCTAATGGTTCTCTAAGTTGCTTTCTTTATGCTTTTAAAAGTTTCCCAATCCTCTATCTTCCTGTAATTTTTGCTTTGTTGTATGTCCTCTCTTTTGCTTTTACATTAGCTTTGACTTCCTTTGTCAGCCATAGTTGTGCTATTTTGCCGTTTGATATTTCTCGGGGCAGAGCAGTGGAGAAATATGTGTGTTCAGTGACTTTGCTTCTTGAAACGCTTGGGTTAGTACAATAGATGTGTTCTGAGGAGCAAAGGAAGAGAACCCAAGTGCAGGACACAGGCATGGAGATTGAGTTTGGATGCTTACACGGGCGTAAACGCCGAACAGCAAACAGGAGGGATCTTGACACGGAACCCTGATATGGAGCCTTGACGCAGAGCCTTGACTCAGAGAAACAGAGTCTCATAGGTAAACCTTGAAACTGGAGCTAAACTTAGAACAAACGGTTCTAAGCGGTTGGGAAACGTAGTTATCTCACAGGAAAAAGACAAACGATCGGCAACTAATGGTTGTAACACCAGGGATCTTATGCTGCAGGTCTTGATAGAAACCAGGTGTGCTGTCGTCAAAAAGAATTAGCAGTAAATGTGAAATTAACGGTCGGAATCAAGGCATAATCAAAGGAAATTAGGAGCAAGATAGGGAATTAAGATCAGGACAATGACAGGATGAGGTCGTATAACTAATAAAATTAATGAGATGGGTTTGAGATCAACTGAGATATATCACCACATACAGCTTACTGAATCACAAATCGGTTCGGATCCACTGTGTTTCTGCTCAATACACATTGTGGCTGAAATGCTGGTCAAGTTGACGGATGGACACTTGCTCTAACCCAATCTGTATTCTGTTTTACTAACCTCTGTGTAATTATGTATAACAATATCTGTCTGGACAGCCCACAATACAAAAGGTTTTCACTGTACCTCAGCGCATGTGACAAACCTACTGTGTATCAATAATAAAGTTTTTATAAGATCATTGTGTCAACTGCCTCTCCAAGTACAGGACGAACATGCTAAAGTTTTAAATCATCCTGACCCTAACTTTGGCAATGTTTACTCCCAAGCACTACTCCAGCTAGAAGTCTTGATTTGTTAGTGAGTATTGCTTGGTAAGTTATTAATTATTATTTTTTTATAAAAAGAAAGATGGCATCAGTGAGCCACTGGATTATTCAGTGGGCTGTGGACAATACTTTTGAATATACTTCTAAATATATGGCTTTCGTGTCATTCTTGCTGCAATCTCCAGCATTTAATTTCCCTATAAGCAATGTACTTTTAAGCTAATTTAATGATCGATAGATTTCACAATTGTCAGAAGGTCTCAGCGGACCAGACTGGTATGGCACCTTTAAGCAGATGAAAGTTTATTGTCATGTCTGCAAGGGAGGCAGGAGGGGTTGACCCAAAGCCTTGCTGAAGTGCCCTCGCTACCAGGCATTTTGTTAGCAAATGTTCAGTTGCTAGAAAACAAAATTGAAGACTTGAGGGAAACATTACTGTATCAGAGGGAAATGAAAGACTGTTGTATTCTATGTCAGAACAAAACTTGGATGTCTCCCAACACACCAGATACAGCAGTCAAACTGAAAGGCTTCTCGATGTACTAAATGTGTTAAACTGCTGATGTGTTAAACAGCAAAAAGATGGAGGTGTGTGTTTCATGATAAACTCTCTGTGGTGCTCCAATGTGCTGGTTTTGCCAAATTTATGTTCATTTGACCATGAACACCTAAGGGTCATATTCTGTCCTTACTATTTTCCTGGGAGTTCTCCTCCTTATTCCTGAACGCAGTCTAAATACCAACAGCAGCCAACTGCGATCAAGTCCATCCCGATGCATTTCAAATCATAGTCAGGGACTTCAGCCAGACCTGTTTGAAGAAATCCTGCCCAATTACCATCAGCATATAACCTGTAACAAACTTGACCACCGTTATACTAAGATAAGGGATGCCTCTTTTCCATGCCCAGACCATATTTCAGTAAATCGGATCACTTGGTTGTCCTTCTCCTATCTACATAGAGGCAGAGGCTAAAGAGCAATGCTCCAGAGATTAGGACAGCAAAGAGGTGGTCACAAGAGGCTTGAGGAGCGGCTATGGGATTGCTTTGAGTCAGTCAACTGGGCTGTGTTCAAGGACTCATCTGTGGATTTGAATGAAAACACCATGGTTGTAATGGACTTGATTAAAACAGTTGTAGATGAATGTGTTCCCATAAAATCATTTAGCAACTTTCCCAAACAAACACCCTGGATGAACCATGACATCCCCAATCTACTGAGAGCCAGATCAAAGCATTCAAGTCTGTTGACCAAGAAAATTACAAGAGGCCCAGGTAAGATCTCCAGACAACACACATAAAAATTGCTGGTGAACGCAGCAGGCCAGGCAGCATCTCTAGGAAGAGGTACAGTCAACGTTTCGGGCTGAGACCCTTCGTCAGGACTAACTGAAAGGAAGAGCTAGTAAGAGATTTGAAAGTGGGAGGGGGAGGGGGAGATCCGAGATGATAGGAGAAAACAGAAGGGGGAGGGATGGAGCCAAGAGCTGGAAAGTTGATTGGCAACAGGGGTATGAGAGGATCATGGGACAGGAGGCCTAGGGAGAAAGAAAAGTGGGGGGGGGGGGGAACCCAGAGGATGGGCAAGGGGTATAGTGAGAGGGACAGAGGGAGAAAAAGGAGAGAGAGAAAAACAGAATGTGTGTATATAAATAAATAGCGGATAGGGTACGAGGGGGAGTTGGGGATTTAGCGGAAGTTTGAGAAGTCAATGTTCATGCCATCAGGTTGGAGGTTACCCAGACGGAATATAAGGTGTTGTTCCTCCAACCTGATTGTGGCTTCATCTTTACAGTAGAGGAGGCCGTGGATAGACATATCAGAATGGGAATGGGATGTGGAATTAAAATGTGTGGCCACTGGGATGATCTCCAGACAGCCATCTTATGGGTGAAGTAGCAACTCTGAACTAAACTTGAATCAATGAAGGATGCTCAACAGTTGTGCCATGGCTTTGACATCTTACAAAGTTAAATCAAACATCATAGGCGACAGCAGGGCTTCACTTCCAGATGAGCTCAAAGCCTTCTATGCTTGCTTTGACCATCAAATCATGGAGGAACCGTTAACAACTCTCACAACTTATGAAGACGGCGCCAGTGAACATCACGACCAAGGGTGACATCCTCCAGAAGGTTCATGAAACTACTTCTTTCACCTTTTCTTTTTCTTTCAAATGTGGCTCTGCTATTGCTGGAGCCTGTGATTTACATTTTGGTGTTGTTATTTTGGGATGATTGAGCAATCTGGTGCTTTGCTGTCTCTAAGGGAAGCCAGTGAAGTTTTAAGCGAAGTGTGAGCCTCGAGGTCAAGAAACTTGGAGATGTGGCACGAGTCCATGATCGACTCTGTTTCTCATTGATCTTGTCAATTAAAGTGCTGATGAAGGTTCAAATCAATGAGAACAAGAGCAGAAGGCGGAAGAATGTCTAGCGACAAATACCTGCAGGTGACCGGCCCTCTGCTCCCTCTTGCTTGCTGCTGGAGAAAGATGCCTGTGTGTGACCTATATCTATCTATCTATCTCCATCTCTCCTTCTCTCCCTCCCTCTCTCTCAACTGCTGCTACCAGAGGAAGGTCCCTGCGCATGAACAGTCTCCCTCTTCCTCTTGCTTGATGATGTGGGAGGATGGTGCCCGAGTCCTAGATCTTGGGCAAGGTTTAATTGATGCGGTTTGTGAATTGGACACTGTAGCTCATGTTATGATGTGTTTCTAGTTTCTGGTCACTCCTTTTTTTGTTGCTATTTTGTGCAAGTGTTGAAAGGGGTGCACAGGGTCTGCGGCCTGCAGATAACGATGGCAGGGCACTGGGTTGAGCTGAACTGAGCTGGACTGCATATGTCTACACTCTCTCAATATCTTTGTGGTTTGAAGATTTATATTCTGCATTTTTCACTTTTTTTATAGTTTGCACAATTTTTTTCTTTTTTGCACCTTGGAGGGGTTTGACATTTTTCTTTGAATGGGTTCCATGGTATTCTTTGTTTTGTGGCTATCTGTGAGAAGACGAACCTCAGGGTTGTATACTGCATACACGCTTTGATGATAAATTTACTTTGAATCTTTGATTTCAGCTTCTATGGCCAACGTGCAAACAGCCTTCAGGAGGGTGAACCCAGGAAGATTATGTGGACCACATGAAGTACCTGGCTAAGTGCTAAAGTCCTGTGCTGATCAACTGGCTAGAGTATTCACTGAGATCTTTAACCTCCTGATTTGGCAATGCGTGGTGTCCATCTGCTTCAAGCAAGCTTCAATTATACAGGTGCCCAGGAATAGCCTGGTGACCTGCCTCAATGACTATCTCATAGTGACACTTATATCCACAGTGATGAAGTGCTTTGAGAGATTGGTGATGAAACTCATCAACTCCTGCAGAGAAGCAATTTAGATCCTCTCCAATTTGCCTAACAGAGCAACAGGTCTACAGCAGATGCCATCTCATTGGCTCTTCGCTCAACTCTGGAACATTTGGACGTCAAAGATGCATTCATCACGATGCCCTTTATCAACTACAGCTCAGCATTCAATACCATTATCCTCTAAAACTAATTAATAAACTCCAAGACCCTGGACTCAATACCACCTTGGGCAATTGGATCCTGGATTCCTTCACCTGCAGACCTCAGTCAGTTCGGATTGGCAACAATATCTCCTCCACAATCCCCATCAGCGCAGGTGCAGCACAAGGTTGTGAGCTACTCGCTTTACATTTATAACTGTGTGGCTAGGTACAGCTCCAGTGCCATGTTCAAGTTTGTTAATGACACCATGATTGTAGGCCCAATCCCATGGTGATGAATCAGCATATAGGAGGGAGGTTGAAAATCTGGCTGAGTGGTGCCACTACACTAACCTCTCGCTCAATGTCAACAAGACCAAGGAGCTGATAATTGAATTCAAGAGAAGGAAGCCAGAGGTCCATGAGCCAGTTCTCAACAGAAGATCAGAGGTGGAGAGGGTCAGCAACTTTAAGTTCCTCAGAGTTATTATTTTGGAGGACCTGTCCTGGGCCCCCCCAAAAAAAAGCACGGCAGCACCTCTACTTCCTTTGGAGTTTGCAGAGATTTGCCATGATATCTAAAACTTTGACAAAATTACTTAGATCTGTAGTCGAGAGTATATTGACTGGCTGCATCACAGTCTGGTATGGAAACACCAATGCCCTTGAATAGAAAATACTACAAAAAGTTGTGCATACGGCCCAGTCCATCACGGGTATATCTCTCCGCACCATTGAGCATATCTACACGAAATGTTGTCACAGGAAAGCATCAGGGACCCCCTGCTACCCAGGCCATCCTCTCCTTTCACTGCTTCCACCAGGAAGAAAGTACAGGAGCCTCAGGACTCACACCATCAGGTATAGGAACAGTTACTACCCCTCAACCATCAGGGTCTTGAACCAAAGGGGATAACTTCACTCAACTTCATTTGCCCCATTATTGAAATGTTCTACAACCAATGGACTGACAATCAAGAAAACTACATCTCATGTTCTTGATATTTATTGCTTATTTATTTGTTATTATTATTTCTTTGTTATTGTATTTGCACAGTTTGGGCGGTCTTTTGTTGGTTCTGTTATAGTTATTATTCTATATATTTACTGAGTATGCCCACAAGAAAATGAATCACAGCATTGTGTATGGTGACATATATGAACTTTGATAATAAATTTACTTTGAACTTTGAACTATTCATGGTGATGGATGCTATCTGAACCCGGGGAGTTAAGATCGCGGAAATACCATTGTTTCTTAAGGCAGAAAAATAAATATTGCAGTGGTCTGGTGCCTCAAGGGTGAATCCTGAGAGTGCACTGGCACTGAAAAGTTGGATTCTTGGGAACTGCAGTAGTATATTCTTCCTCATAATTCATGCTGACCTCCCATTTCAAATCATATGGGTCCTATCGTTTTCAATTATCATCAAATTGTCAAGGGATACACAGACCAGTGATTGAAACTTATGTTTATTTCAACAATTTACAGTCTTATTTCAGGTCTGCCTGTCAAACCCTGGAGTGAATCATCTGAGATAAGAGTGCCCTCCAACTGACACCCCTGATCTGGACATATCCTGATTAGAGAAGGGACCATACAAGGGGGCAAACCAGGAGGATTCACCCGACTGCACATACTGCCCTACTATGGTGCCTCTGGCTTCTTTACACCAGAAATTACTTTGCTGATCTATATGCATTCTTTCCCCCATTTACTGGTGAAAAATATTTGATGATATAAAAGCAATCTCTTGGATTAAAATCAGTATGATACAGACAAAACTTCTGAGACAAAGGTCTCTTGTGAAATCTGCAAAAAGGCAAGAGAAATAGATGGATTCATAATTGGCTCAGTAGTAGGAAGCAGGGCAACAGTCGAGGGTTTTTTCTCAGATTGGATGTCTGTGCCTCGTGGTATGTCACAAGTGTCAGTGCTGGGACCTTTGTTGTTTATAATTTATAGAAAAAATCTGGATCTGAATGTACAAGAGTTGGTTAGCAGGTTTGCAGATGATACTGAAAATATATTGATACTGTAGAAAGCTATGAAAAAAAAATAGAAGGATCTTGATCAGCTAGGTATGAGGGCTGAGGACTGACAGACTGCTTTCAATCCGGATAAATGTGAGGTATTACATTTTGGGAGACCAAAGTAGGTCTTATACAGCAAGTGGTAGGGGAGTGTTTGAGAGTGCAAGTACTTCACTGAAGGTGACAGCAGAAGTAGACAGAGTGGGAAGAAGACAGTAGCATGCTGGCCTTTATCAGTCAGGATATTGAGTATAGAAGTTGGAAAGTTATATTCCAATTATATAAGACATCGGCGAGGCCATAGGTAGAACACTTTGTACAATTTTGGTTATCGTATTATAGAAAAGATGTTAATAAACTAGAAAGAGTGCAGAAAAGATTGACTTACAAAGAGAGGTTGTATCGACTAGGAATTTATTCCCTGGAACCTAGGAGATTGAGGGATGACCTGATAGAGGTACATGGGATCTTGCCAGCCATAAATAGGGTGAAAGCAAATTGTCTTTTTCTGAGGGAAATTCTACAAAGATAACACCGCTGTTATATGGTAACTTTTTCTGAGCAGCTCTCAAAACTACTAGATATGCATCTTCTGAACAATCTTCGGCCTGTAATTTTCCTTTAAGAAACACACTTTTGAACTGTCTAAATGCACTAGTCATCTTATGATCACCTGGGGAACTTGAAGGACTCATCGAACTTGACTCTCAGGAATGTAGGCACAGCACCTGGAAGCTGAGGTGCCACAAGGAACATCAGTTCAGGCTGAAGAGATAGGGAACATGACCACCATCCCAAACATCCTCCAGGCCAATGTAAAGTCACTGGAGAGTAACATAGAGGGTCTAAGGGTAAGATTACTGTATCAGAGGGAAATGTAAGATTGCAGCATTCCCTGTTTTACCGAGATCTGGTTCACCTCTGACACTTCAGGCACTGTGCTCCAGCCTGAGGGGTTTTCAATCCATCAGATAGTCTGGACAACGGCATCACGAAGAGCAAAGGCAGTGGTGTCTGCTTCATGATAAACTTATCATGGTGCTCAGACATAGTGGTCTTGCCTTACTCTTGTTCTCCTAACCTGGAACATCTAATGATTGAGTGCCAACTGTTCTACTTAATGAGAGAGCTCTCCACTGTGATCCTGACTGCTGTTTAAATGCCACCAAAAGCAAGATGTCAAGCTAGCACTCGATGGATTGAGTGTCATGATTAACAAACAAGCAGCCGCCTGCCCAGACACCTTTCACATCCTTGCCAGGGACTTCAATCACGCTAGCTTGAAGAAATTTCTTCCCAACTACCATCAATACACTACCTGCAACAGCAGAAGATGTAACACACTCAACCACTGCTACACCTCCATCAAGAATGCCTACCGTTCCATCCTTTGACTAAAATGAACCTGGTGATAGAGCTATAGCAAAACCGAGTCATCTAATTTGGATTTGCTTTTGATGGAGCTAATATGTGCCTATCTAAGAGTCTCTTAAATGTCCCTGATGTATCTGCCACCCAGGCAGGGCGTCCCATGCCCCTACCACTCTCTATATAAAAGAAACTTACCTCTGACATCCCCTCTATACTTTCCGCCAAACATCTTACAGTTATGCTCCCTCATATTAACCATTTCTATCCCATGAAAAAGTCTCAGTCTGTCTACTCAATCTATGCCTGCTGTCAACTTGTACACCTATGTCAAGTCACTTCTCATCTTCCTGCTCTCCAAAGAGAAAAGCCCTGGCTCACGCAGTCACTCCTTGTACAGTATGACATGCTGTCCAATCCAGGAAGCATCCTGATAAATCTGTTCTGCACCTTCTCTAAAGTTTCCACATCTTTCCCACACTTTTCTGGATTGAAGGTGCAAGGCCATGAGAAGCAGAGGTAAATATTAACCAGAAATAAAGTGAAAGTTCAGATAGAGCTAAAATAATTATTTTTCCTGGAATACTGCACCTCAAAATAGACCCAGCTGTCCTACTTGAGCTCTTATGCTCCACAAAATCCTTTGTACTACCCATTGTCTCTCATCCTGTCAGCACAACCACTCGCATGAACTTGTCTAGACTCTGCAAAAACATTTTCTGCTGTCTTAGTTTTTCCGTGTGGTATGAAAAACCATGGGTTAGAGGGAGATAACCATTATGTGACCTTGAAATCCTAGGATATCAGAGGTAGAGACCATGGAAACTTTGGGAATGACTCAACACGGAAGACAGAAAAATATATAATTGGCATATGTGTATCTGCTCTTCTGACCACGCTCCTAAACTGATTACATATAAGCCGCACTGGCCTGAGAAATTTCATTCTTGTGAAACCTTTCACAGCAGCATGATCCTCAAACTAGAAAATACCAAAGGTGTGATTAGCAAAGACAACACAGTGGTGCTCTGTCACAGCAGAGTGACCCACATTCAAAAGTGACCTCCAGTACTGTCTGTGTGGAGTTTGCAAGTTGTCCTTGTGATAACACAGATCTTGTCAGTTGCTCTGTTTCCAGTTACATCCCATAGATATGTGGGTCTGTTATCAGCTACTGTAAATTGCTCTAAGCATGTAGGTGAAAGGAAGGACTAGGGAGAACTAATTGCAATGTGGACAAAGTAAAATGGGGTTATTATAAAAGGGGACCTATTGGTCAGTGGCAACTTGGTAGCTCAAAGGACCTATTTTTGCACTGTGTGACTGTCGTAACTCTCAAGTCCTCAACAATGGATGCTGTAAACATAAATCATACACTACCTACATACTGCCTATTGCGCCGCTGGCATTTAGGGCAGCAATGAATGTCCTCCATCTCAGGCAGTGTTCAGGGCTTCCTTCATCATGACAATTGCTCAGTTTTCACTGCCGTCAGGCATACAAGTCCCAGGTGGAGGCTCAGGAGTACCATCACACTCAGATGTAGAAGGGTTCTTCATTGCTGTTTCTGTAACTGTTTTGTTTTATGATTTGGGGTTGTTAGCCCTAAGCTGACCCCCAAACCTGGAGGACCAGTGGGTCACTCTTGGTGTGGCCTCTACGCTTTGACCTGTTTGTCATGGGTGACCCTACCAACAGCCAAAGCATAAAGCCCTGATTCCTGCCAATATATATAGCTCTCCGGGTCATGGAGGCATGCAAGCCTCCAAACCCTATGACAAGGTTGTGGTCGTTTTGGAGGAATCATACACTAACACCAATACAATTGGAATGATCTGCCAAAATAGATATTGACTACTTGGTAGATGAGTGGTGCTAATTGATGAGAAGTTCAATGTCCCCTCAGAAGAAGCTTTAATAGTAACTATATGATTAATCTAAAGTCTACCAAGGGCCAGCAGAAATATGATGGACTGAATGTTCTCATCCTGCTTTAGATTTCTGAAATTATATTATTTGATGGTATTATGAGAGGTGTATGGAGGTAATGTTCAAGATGTGGGTAGATGGAACTAGGCAGAAAAGCTGCTTGCCACACACTAGGTAGGATGAAGGGCCTGTTTCTGTGAGGTAGTTCTCCATAAATCTATGACTATGTGAACAATAAGATCCGATAACAATCAATGAAAATAATTGTAAAACTATACACTGTTAATACCTTTCAGAAGGGAGGAGACATATTTGAAAAGATGTTGCTGAGCAATTGCAATAACCTTCACCCAACCTGCTAAGCTTCAAATCAAATTAAAATTGAATGCAGTGTGATTTCCTTTGAAAAACATTCTCCAACAGGGGGAGAAATTCTATTTCCTAAAAAAACTGGTCCGACATGAATTAGTCTCCTGAAAGCTCGGGAAGTTAAAATTTAAAATGGAATGGAAGCCAGTTAGTGGGGTGACCCATTCACTGAAGGAGGTTGGCCTGCCATATTTTAAGGAGGCTGCATGTGTCCAGGTGAAAAGGGTTTCTTCTTTTTATTCACATGCCACCTGGATGGACCTGCAGGTGGAAGGAGGTGCGGAGGTCCAGACACATCAGGTAAATCTATTTATAGCACATCCTGTGATCTAAGCAAAGTGTGAGTGCTTTCCCGGGCTCAACAAGTCATGCAGTGAAAAAAATTGTCTGGCTTCTCTCCTGCTTTTAATCTTCTGAACATCCATCCCCAGCACTAATGAACTTATTATCTCACCAATCCCTGTACTCATGGTCAAACCCATTTTCAAAAACCAGAGTAAAACATCCTTCAACAACATTCCACATTTCAGGACTATTGTAACTAACCACAACTTATTCCATTGTGTTCACCTTCTCATCTACACAACATGATACTTCTATCATCTTGTCATGCCGATCACTATTTAATATTCAAGTTGAGACTCCTTCTCAACCACACTTGGCTCCCAATATCTGATTTCCCTGCCCACCATTAAACTGCACTCATTCTTCTTGCTGTAGGCTTGCCCACCCAACAAAGAGCTGGCGTTAGGACATCAACCTGGAGAACATAATTAAATACACACTATGGTTAAAAACTACAAGATGTCAGGATTTCCTTATTTTCAAGTTTGCTGCTCATAACTCTTCTGTTTTCTTTGCCATCCAACTCCAGTCTCTCAATCCATATTCAATAACAAGAATATTTATCTTTGTATCTAGACTCCAGAGTTAATTTTTTTGTCTGTGCTAGCTGAATTAAAAAAAGACAACCCAGTTGTCTCATCCCATTGTAAAGGTGATCTACAGAATATTTATTCTTATTAATTTTCTCATGGTTCACTTATTTTCATATAGTGATAGGGGATTCGATAGTGAGGCGAACAGACAGGAGGTTCTGTGGACATGAACAGGACACCCGGATGGAATTTTGCCTCCCAGGTGCCAGAGTCAGGGATGTCTCAGATCACGTCCACAGCATTTTGGAGAGGGAGGGGGAGCAGCTAGATGTCTTGGTACATATTGGTGCCAATGACATAGGAAGGGAAAGCAATGAGGTCCTGAAAAGAGAATTTAGAGAGTTAGCTAGAAAGCTGAGAAGCAGAACCTTCTGGGTAGTAATTTCTGGATTGCTGCCTGTGCCACACGCCAGTGAGGGTAGAAATAGGATGATTTGGCAGATAAATACGTGGTTGAGAAGCTGCTGCAGGGTTCAGGGCTTCAGGTTCTTGGATAATTGATATCTCTTCTGGGGAGGTAAGATCTGTTCAAAAGTGATGGGTTGTACCTGAACCCAGGAGAGACCAATATTCTCACAGGCAGGTTTGTTAGAGCTGTTGAGGAGGGTTTAAACTAACTTTGCAGAGGGTGGGAACCAGAGTGAAGGGACTCAGGAAAGGACAGATGGTAAAAAAGTAAAGATAGCGTGCAGACAGATTGTCAGGAAGGGCAGGCAGGTGATGGTACTAAGTTGCAGCTAACAGGCTGAGTATCAAATCATTAGGGATGCAGAGTCAGAAAATTTTGCAAATACGGAACTCAAGGTGTTGTATCTAAATGCACGTAGTATAAGAAATACAGTGGATGATCTTGTTGCAATATTACAGATTGCCAGGTATGATGTTGTGGCCATCACTGAATCGTGGCTGAAAGATGGTTGTAGTTGGGAGCTGAATGTCCAAGGTTATATGTTACATAAGAGGGATAGGAAGATAGGCAGAGGGGGTGGCGTGTGTCTACTGGTAAGGAATGGCATCAAATTAATAGAAAGATGTGAGATAAGATCAGAGGTTGAGTTATGAAACTGCTAGGGTAGAAGGACCCTGATGGCATTTATATACAGGCCTCCCAACAGTGGCTGGGAAGTGGACCACAGGGTACAGCCGGAAATAGAAAAGGTGAATTAAGGGGACAATGTTATGGTAGTCATGGGAGATTTTAACATGCAGGTCGATTGGGAAAATCAGGTTGGTAATGGATCTCAAGAGAGTGAGTTTGTTGAATGCCTAAGAGATTGCTTTTTAGAGCAGTTTGTCATTGAGTCTACTAGAGGAATCAGCTATACTGGATTGGGTGTTACGTAATGAACCGCAGGCGATTAGGGAGCTTAAGGTAAAAGAACCCTTAGGAACAAGTAATCACAATATGATTGTGTTCAACTTGAAATTTGATGGGAAGAAAGTAAACTTTGATATTGCAGTATTTTAGTAGAGTAAGGAAGATAACAGTAGTATGAGAAAGGAGTTGGCCAAAGTAAATTGGAAGGAGCTGCCGGAAGGGATGTCAGCAGAGCAGAAACGGCGTGCATTTCTCGTAAAAATGAGGAAGGTGCACGACTTTTGTATTCCAAAAATGAAGAAATACTCAAATGGTAAAATAGTACAACCGTGGCTGAAAAGGGAAGTCATAGCTATTGTAAAGGTAAAAGAAAAGACATATAACAAAGCCAAAATTAGTGGGAAGATAGAGGATTGGGAGGTTTTTAAAAACCTACAACTAAAAACTAAAAAATCATTAGAAGGGTAAAGATGAAATATGAAAGCAAGCTGGCAAATAATATCAAAGTGGATAGTAAAAGTTTTTTCAAGAATGTTAAAAACAAAAGAGAAATGAGAGTGGATATAGGAACACTAGTAAATGAGGCAGGAGAAATACAAGCGGGGGACAAGGAGATGGCTGATGAACTAAATGAGAATTTTGCATCAGTCTTCACTGTGGAAGACAACAGCAGTATGCCTGATGTTGTAGTGTGTGAAGGAAGAGAAGTGGGTGCAATTACGGCTACAAGAGAGAAGGTGCTCAAAAAGCTGAAAGAACTAAAGGTACATAAGTCACCTGGAACAGAGGAACTGCACCCTAGAATTCTGAAAGAGATTGCGGTGGCATTAGAAATGGATCATTCAAAAATCTTTGGATTCTAGCATGGTGCCAGAGGACTGAAAAGTTGCAAATGTCACTCCAGTCTTTAATAAAGGAGAAAGGCATCAGAAAGGAAATTATAGACCATTAGCCTGACCTCAGTGGTCTGGAAGATGTTAGGGTCAATTGTTAAGGATGAAGTTATGGAGCACTTGGTGACACAGGACAAGATAGCACAAAGTCAGCATGGTTTCCTTCAGGGAAAATCCTGCCTGACGAACCTGTTGGAATTATTTGAGGAGATTACAAGTAGGATAGATAAAAGGGATGTAGTGGATGTTGTATATTTGGAATTTTAGAAGGCCTTTGACAAGGGGCCACACATGAGGCTGCTTACCAAATTAAGAGCCTATGGTATCACAGGTAAGTTATTGGCATGGTTATAGCATTGGCTGATTGGTAGGAGGCAGTGAGTGGAAATAAAAGGATCCCTTTCTGGTTGGCTGCCAGTGACTAGTGGTGTTCTGCAGGGGTCGGTGTTGGGACCACTTCTTTTTACGCTGTATATAAATGATTTTGATGATGGAACAGATGGCTTTGTTGCCAAGTTTGCAGATGTATGAAGATTGGTGGAATGGGAGGTAGTGTTGTGGAAACAAGTAGGTTGCAGAAGAACTTAGACAGATTCGGAGAATGGGCAAGGAAGAGGCAAATTAAATACAATGTTGGGAAATGCATGGTCATGCACTTTGGGAGTAGAAATAGATGTATGGATTTTTATCTTAACGGGGAGAAAATCCAGGAATCTGAGATGCAGAGGGACTTGGGAGTCCTTGTGTAGAACACCCTGAAGGTTAACTTACAGGTTGAGTCGGTGGTGAGGAAGGCAAATGCCATGTTAGCATTCATTTCAAGAGGTCTAGAATACAAGAACAAGGATGTGATGCTGAGGCTTTATAGGGCACTGGTGAGGCCTCACCTTGAGCATTGTGAACAGTTTTGGGCTCGTCATCTTGGAAAAGATGTGCTGGTATTGGAGAGGGTCTAGAGGAGGTTCACAAGGATGATTCCAGGAATGAAAGGGTTATCATACGAGGAGCATTTGCTGCCTCTGGGTCTGTACTCGGTGGAATTCAGAAGGATGAGGGGAAATCTCATTGAAACCGTTTGAATGTTGAAAGGCCTAGACAGAGTAGATGTTGAAAGGATGTTTCCCATGGTGGGGGAGTCCAGGACAACTGGGCACAACCTCAGGATAGAGGGGCGCCCTTTCAAAACAAAGATGTGGAGAAATTTCTTTAGCCAAAGGGTGGTGAATTTGTGGAATTTGTTGACACATGCAGCTGTGGAGGCCAGGTTTGGGGGCATTTAAAGCAGAGATTGATGTTCCTGATTGGACGTGGCATCAAGGGTTACGGGGAGAAGGCCAGGAACTGGGGTTGAGGAGGAGATAGGGAAAAAGAATTAGCCATGATTGAATGTTGGAGCAGACTCGATGGGCCAAATGGCCTCATTCTGTTCCCTTGTCTTATAGTCTAATAGTCTTGGCCTGGCATTAATATCATTTTTTTTTCTTTTTAATGAGTACTTTAATTCAAGATAAGACCCAAATATAGGGAGCCATCAAATTGGAGGAGACATGATGAGGTAAATCAAATCAGAATGAAATCTAGCCAATTAAAACTCTATCCCTTTTTAATATTATAATAGACAAATCCAATATGGAAATTGAATAAAAGCTAGAACAGAAGTTTGTGAGACTAGAGTACATTAATAACATAGAATTTTTAAAAAAATCATTCAACTTTGTTCTGTCCTTTGGATGAGAACTGGGTTGAGGAAGCAGGTCATGTAGGTATCCTGGTTAAAAGGCGTTAAGATTTTTTCCAATGGAAAACAAGTGAGAACTTTTATTCTTTTGGCCACACGAGGAATGAATTAACTCGTTTCATTCACAGTCACTGCTTTCACTGGGTGACTATGCCATAATGGACACACAGCTCTGACTTCAGAGAAAAACCTCCAGCAAATTGATGAACTTAGAGTAGGTGGATAAGCATGAAGTGATCAGATTCATTTATTTTAATGATGACGCAGAAATAGAAAAGTGGCAAAATGTTTACATTTCTTCTTCAATTTAAAGTCCTGGGTAAATATTACTTGTAAATGTTTGCCATATAGAACATTAGTACAATGCAAAAATGTTATTTCTTAGTGAAATGTTAATAACAAAAACAATGCAGAGATCAGCAAAAATTGTGAAAGCTCCTGTATCTTAATTAAATTTAATGGAGCATAAAATTTGTAACTGGTAACTATAATTAAGTAGATGATTTATAAATTTCAGAACCATAAGGAATAATAACTGTTTCATGCGAGGTCACGTGCTTATGGATAACATCAGAATGATAATGAGAGGGATTTAATTAAGATTAACAGACACATCTAGCTCTTTTTTTTCTGGGTAAATGCAACTGTAATATTATCTCTAAATGTGCAATAGATGAAAACAATAATAAATTATTTATATAGTTTCTCATATTTTATAACTGAGCTCAAACATTACTTAAACAGGTCACAGAATATTATTCCGTTATGTTTTTAGAATTTATAAGTGTTTTATTTATGAAGGCTGTACAAATTTTCTATTTGTCTGGAAACTAGCTTTCACATTTCTGTGCTTGGATTGCAATAATAGAATGAGTAATTAAAGAATACACTTTTAATCAGAGGAACTAACTGGGAAAAATAGGCATTCTTCTTCAGATAAGGCTAGTTGGAGTTTGGTGAACTAAAAGGAAGATAAACCATTGACAACTCAGTCATTTTATCACAAGAGACAAACTAATTCATTAGGATATGAAATGCTGTCATGATTTTGAATATCAGAATGAAGATGATTCATTCACTGGTAAGTGATTTGGGATTTTCTGCCATCATAAAAAAATTCCCTATATGAATGCAAGTTCTTTCTTCAAGGAAACTCTGTAAATTACTATTTGTATAGCTTTATGATCCCTGATATTTTAGTAATTTACCTTTTGCTTGAAATCTATGATGAGCAATGTTATTGTTCAAAATCTTAATGGACCAAATTGTTGTGAAAAAATAATAGCATGTTCATATTGCATATTGTTATTAATGTGCAAATCAACCTGCAAGTTCAAGGAAGAGTTATGTGCATTATGGTTTACAAATCCTCAGTACTTGCTGGCTGTTTGTACTGCTGTTTACATTAGTGACATATTTGGGGCAGATATTCCAGGTAGCAGTCAATGAAATGGACTAAGCTTTAGAGGCCCTACATGAGTACATCATCATATTCGTTAACCAAATATGTGCTTCCTGGCATTTGACAAGACCATCTCTTAAGCTGTGAGGCCAAATTACAGATGACAGCCCTATCTTCAGTAACTTCCCTGCAACTGAGCTTTCTTGCCATTCTATACACAGCAACACACTAGTGTCGTGGTTAGCAAAATGCGACCCAGGTTCAATTCCTGGCACTGTCTGTGAGTAGGTTGTACATTCTCCCCGTGATTGTGTGGGTTTCCTCTGGGGTTTACTCCCACAGTCCAAAGGTGTAGCTGTTAATAGGTTAATTGGTCATTGTAAATTGTCCCATGATTAGGTGAGGGTTAAATCCCGGGTTATGGGGCAGTGCAGCTCAAAGAGCCAGAAGGGCCCACCCCACTCTGTATTGAATTGAATTGACTTTATATCTCACATCCTTCACATACACGAAGAGTCTTCATCTGAATATGCAATGTGCAAGTTATAGTAACTTCTAATAAATAATACGTACAATAAGGTATACAACAGAACAGTCAATATAGCTTAGAAATACAATTGTGTCAATGTGAATTAATCAGTCTGATGGCCTGGTGGAAGAAGCTGTCATGGAATCTGTTGGTCCTGCCTTTTATGCTGCGGTACCGTTTCCCGGATGGTAGCAGCTGGAACAGTTGGTGGTTGGGGCGACTCGGGTCCTCAATGATCCTTTGGGCCCTTTTTACACACCTGTCACTGTAAATATCCTGAATAGTGGGAAGTTCACATCCACAAATGTGCTGGGCCGTCCACACCACTCTCTGTAGAGTCCTGCGATTGAGGGAAGTACAGTTCCCATACCAGGCAGTGGTACAGCCAGTCAGGATGCTCTCAGTTGTGCCTCTGTAGAAATTTCTTAGGATTTGTGGATTCATGCCAAACTTCATCAACCGTCTGAAGTGAAAGAGGCACTGATGTGCTTTTTTCACCACATAGTCGGTACGTACAGACCAAGCGAGGTCCTCGGTGATGTGTACACCAAGGAACTTGAAGCTGTTTACCCTCTCAACTCTAGATCCATTGATGTCAATAGGGGTTAGCCTGTCTCCATTCCTCCTGTAGTCCACAACCAGCTCCTTTGTTTTTGCGACATTGAGGGAGGCGTTGTTCTCTTGATACCGCTGTGTCAGAGTGATGACTTCTTCTCTGTAGGCTGCCTTATTATTATTTGAGATAAGGCCAATTAATGTAGTGTCATCTGCAAATTAAATTAGCAGATTGGATCTGTGAGTGGTGACGCAGTCATGGGTGTACAGAGAGTAAAGGAGGGGGCTTAGGACACAGCCCTGGGGGGCTCCTGTGTTGAGGATCAGAGGGGCAGAGGTGAAAGTGCCCACTCTTACCACCTGCCGGCGATCTGACTGGAAGTCTGGGATCCAGCTGCACAAGGCAGGGTGAAGGCTGAGGTCTCTGAGCTCCTTGTCAAGCCTGGAGGGAATTATGATGATGAATGCTGAACTGTAGTCCAGGAAAAACATTCTCACATAGGCATCCCTCTTCTCCAGTTGTGCAAGGACAGTGTGTAGAGCTGTGGCTATTGCATCGTCTGTCAATCAGATGTGTTGGTAGATGAATTGTAGAGGGTCCAGTGTGGGTGTATCTCAATAAATACATAAATACAGTACAATAAGCTAATGCATCCCTGGCGTACCCAGCACTGATAATTAGATGAGATGTTTCCTACCCTGTATAGTATTTAGTTGCTTTCTTTTTGCTTTAAAAATGCAATAACAAGCTTGTGAAATAAGTTACAGGTGTACATAATTCTGCCATGAGAATGCATCATATTTGCATGAGCCCAGATGATCTAGTTACAGAGACTGTGACAAGTTTTGGTCCCCGAACCGTAATCAGTGCTTACTTTAAGAGAGAGAGTTACCTGGACTTGCTGATCACACCTTTATTTAATGTTCTTTGTGTTTGCGAAACAAGTGGCCGGATGAAATTATCCACTTTATGAGAAGTGACATTTGAGTTTATTTTATTTGCAGACCAGCCGCAGTGCTGTGTTAGCAGGATAGCAGTGTGTTAAAATGAGTTATAGTTAGAGCTGCCATTTGTTGGGTCTGTGCACCCTGGCTGATTCCTATTTCAAACCCAATCTCCATGGGATCAGCCACATCCTATTACAGGTCAACACAACAGAGACTCTTTCAGAGGTGAAAAAAAGATTTAATACAACAAAACGGAAGGCAAGGCTACAATTAAGAGGACACAGAGCCACTTTGCTAAAAGTGGGCTGAAGTATTATCTCCAATGTCTTTGTGTTACTTTTAAAAACTAGCTTTGTTTACATTTAATTAGCTTAGTAAGTTTCCCAGAGAAAGTTGATGGTTGAAAATTAATTCTGTAAGTAGCTTAATAATACAAGAATTGTTGAAATAATACTAATTACTCTCTCCAGGGCAGAAAGGAAACAAATTAAACTGTTGAGTTCATGATTACATATAGTAATTATTTGAAAGCATTTGAAAATACTTATTGTTTATTATATTTTCCCTACATTTCCATTCTTCTATTCCTTTTCTTTTCTCTCTATTTTCCTTACCGGGCTTGATTTGTCCAGAATTCTGCTGAAACCTTTTCCTAACATCAAAGCAGAATAAAACTAGAAGACATAGATATAGGCTTAGGGGTAAGAGGAGATCTGAGGAGGATCTTTTCTATGCAGAGAGTAAGTAGGGCCTGGAGTGCACAGCCAGAGTGACACTAACAGCATTTAAGCAATTTAAGTATTTAGCCAAGCACCTGAATTGCTTGTGCATTGAAGAGCCAAGAACGAAGAGATGCCTATACATGCACAATAAAATGGATAGCAGTGTAACAAGTAGAAAGGATCATAAAGAGTGCTTTTGGCACATTGGCCATCATAAAGCAGAATATTGAGGACTGGAGTTGGGATGTTATGGAGTTGCATAAGAAGTTAGTGAGGCCTAATTTGGAGTAACATGTACAGTTCTGGTCACCCACCTACTGGAAAGAGATCAAAAAGATTGAAAGAGTGCAGAGAAAATTGACAAGGATGTTGCCAGGGCTTGAGCATCTGAGTTACAGGGACTTGTTGAATAGGTTAGGACTTGATCCCCTAGAGTGTAGGAGAATGAGGGGAGATTAGATAGTGGTATACAGAATTATAAAGGGTACAGTTAGAAAGAATGCAAGCAGGCGTCTTTCCAGTGGTTGGGAGAGACCAGAACTAGAGGTCATGGATTAAGGGTAAATGGCGAAATATTTAAGGGAAACATGGCAGGGAATTTCTTCACTCAGAGGGCAGTGTGAGTATGAAACAAGATGCCAGTGGAAGTGGTGGATTTGGGTTCGATTTCAACACTATAAAAAAATTTAGATAGCTACGTGGATAGGAGGGGTTTGGAGGGCTATGGTTCATGTGCAGGTCGATCAGACTAGGCAGACTAATAGTTCAGCATGGACTAGATGAACCAGTTTTTGTGCTGCAGTGGTTTATGACTATATGCCTATTGCCAGTTGTGGACTTGGTCGGTCCAATAGACTGATTCCATGCTCCACGACTCCGTGACTCTGTCACCTCTCAAACATAGCATTATTTGGCCTTGCCAAGCATATCCTCAAAACAGCTGACAGAATTGGTGGAAGGAGACTCCTTTATTTATTGCAGGAGAAAGTTAAACACGAATTCAGGCACCAGGAGATGACCAGAGCCATAGAAACACAAATCTGTACCTTCTCCTCAATTTAAAGGACGTGCTTGACACCATGGTCAAAGAGAATAGTCACAACCCTAGAGGTGACTTAGTTTTTACCCAGGATACTGAGACAAGGTTAGTTAGTACGATGGGGCCACTATGTCACAGAGCAATGGACATTGATATCCTTTATTTAAAAATAGTGACTGTATGAAATTCATTGCCGCAGGGGACTGCAGGGGCCAAGTCATTGGGTGCATTTAAGGTAGAGATTGACAGGTTCCTGATAGGCAATGAGTGAAGTGTTGTGGTGAGAAGGTGGCAGAATGGAACTGAAAGGGAAAAAGAAAAACAACCACAATTGAATGGTGGAGTAGTTTCAAAGGGCCACATGGTAAGGCAAGAAAATATTGGCTTTATTTGTCACATGTACAGCAAAACATACTGGGAAATGTGTCACTTGTGCCAACAACCAACTCGGACTGAGGACGTGCTTGGGGCAGCCTGTAAGTGTTGCCATGCTTCCAGTTATCCTAACCTATATGTTCTTGAAATGTGGGAAGTAATCAGAAAACTTCAAGGAAATCACATTGGCACTAGAGAACAGACAAACTCCTTACCGACAGCAGCGTTATTAAACCTGGGTTGCTGGCACTGTAAAATATTACACTAACCACGGCACTACCATGCTGCCTTCTCCAAGGTAACCACAGACTTGTCGCAGAGTATGTAGGCTTGCATGCCTCAATGATCTGGAGAGCTACGTTGGTTGGAGTCAGGGCCTTGTGCTTTGGCTCTTGGTAGGGTCACCCATGCAAAACAGTTCAGGGGATAGAGGCCACATTAAGAGTGGTCCACCGGTCCTCCAGGTTTGGGTATTTGGCTCAGGGCTAACAACCCTGACTGGTCAAAACTTAATTGTTACGCAAACAGCAGTGAAGAATCCTTCTATACTTACAGAGAAGGAGGTCCTTCATTGCTGCCCTAAACCCCCGTGGCATAACAGGCAATAAAATAAGTACCATGCTGCCTAAAGTAGCAAATGACAATTATTACCAGCTTCAGCTATAATGCAGTAAAGCAGGAAGGAGCCTTTGTTAACAGCTGTAATAGGATTCACTTAGGCACACACTTTTGCCATCTTGCTTCTCAAAGCTAAAAATGTTGGAATCTTCTGAGGGAAGATGTTCTTGAGGAGGGGTGGCAATGGGACAGAACGGCTTCTTGACTAGGCCTTCATTTAAATGTTACAACAGGCCTCTTTAAATATGCTGTTATTTGCCTTGGACTCCTGCCGAGAAGCCAATTTAAAACAGCAGACAGCTTCATTCTGGTCGCAGATGGAGGCACAAGCAGGATTCTCCGCATGGTGCTCTCAGGATGCCCAATTTATGCCTGAAGCATGAGCTCAGCAGGAGTGTCTGAAGTATTCAGATGACATCTTGCCACTTAGCAGAGTAGTAAAGCTCCATTGTGCCAACAGATAGGTAGTATTGCAACTTCAGCTGGATTTTGCAATTAATCAGAATATTTAAAACACATACAATGGCATGCAAAAGTTTGGGCACCCCTGGTCAAAATTTCTGTTACTGTGAATAATTAAGTGAGTAGAAGATGAACTGATCTCCAAAAGTCATAAAGTTAAAGATTAAAAATTCTTTTCAACAAATTAAACAAGATTAGTGTATTATTTTTGTTTTGTACAATTTTAGAGTGAAAAAAGGAAAGGAGCACCATGCAAAAGTTTGGGCACCCCAAGAGATTTGAGCTCTCAGATAACTTTTACCAAGGTCTCAGACCTTAATTAGCTTGTTAGAGCTATGGCTTGTTCACAGTCATTGTTAGGAAAGGCCAGATGATGCAAAATTCAAAGCTTTATAAATACCTTGACTCCTGAAACCTTGTCCTAACAATCAACAGCCATGGGCTCGTCTAAGCAGTTGCCTAGCACTCTGAAAATTAAAATAAATGATGCCCACAAAGCAGGAGAAGACTATAAGAAGATAGCAAAGCGTTTTCAGGTAGCCGTTTCCTCAGTTCGTAATGTAATTAAGAAATGGCAGTTAACAGGAACGGTGGAGGTCAAGTTGAGGTCTGGAAGACCAAGAAAACTTCCCGAGAGAACTGCTCATAGGATTGCTAGAAAGGCAAATCAAAGCCCCCATTTGGCTGCAAAAGACCTTCAGGAAGATTTAGCAGACTCTGGAGTGGTGGTGCACTGTTCTACTGTGCAGTAACACCTGCACAAATACGACCTTCATGGAAGAGTCATCAGAAGAAAACCTCTCCTGCGTCCTCACCACAAAATTCAGCATCAGAGTTTACAAAGGAACATCTAAACAAGCCTGATGCATTTTGGAAACAAGTCCTGTGGACTGATGAAGTTAAAATAGAACTTTTCGGCCACAATGAGCAAAGGTATGTTTGGAGAAAAAAGGGTGCAGAATTTCATGAAAAGAACACCTCTCCAACCGTTAAGCACTGGGGTGGATCGATCATGCTTTGGGCTTGTGTTGAAGCCAGTGGCACAGGGAACATTTCACTGGTAGAGGGAAGAATGAATTCAATTAAATACCAGCAAATTCTGGAAGCAAACATCACGCCGTCTGTAAAAAAAAGCTGAAGATGAAAAGAGGATGGCTTCTACAACAGGATAATGAACCTAAACACACCTCAAAATCCACAATGGACTACCTGAAGAGGCACAAGCTGGAGGTTTTTCCATGGCCCTCACAGTCCCCTGACAAATGTCATCAAAAATCCGTGGATAGACCTCAAAAGAGCAGTGCATACAAGACGGCCCAAGAATCTCACAGAACTAGAAAACTTTTGCAAGGAAGAATGGGTGAAAATCCCCCAAACAAGAATTGAAAGACTCTTAGCTGGCTACAGAAAGTGTTTACAAGCTGTGATACTTGCCAAAGGGGGTGTTACTAAGTACTGACTATGCAGGGTGCCCAAACTTTGCTTCGGGTCCTTTTCCTTTTTTGTTATTTTGAAACTGTAAAAGATGGAAATAAAAAAGTAATTTTGCTTAAGATATTAAAGAAATGTGTCATCTTTAACTTTATGCCTTTTGGAAATCAGGTCATCTTTTACTTGCTTAGCTGTTCACAGTAACAGAAATTTTGACCCAGGGTGCCCAAACTTTTGCATGCCACTATAGAAGTGGAAATAATGAGACATTTTACTGAGAATACAGCAGGTAAGTGGAGACACAAGAGACTGCAGATGCTGGTTTCCAAACATATATTAAGCTGCTGAAAAACTTCAGCATGTTAGGCAAAGTTTGTGGTGGGAAATGGCCAGTCAAAGCTTTGGATCAAAACCCTTAACCTGGACTGAAAGATAGAGGGGAGATAGCTAATATAAATAGGTGACTGGGTGGCGGGTGGGTGGGCATTTGGCAAAAGCTGGTGAATCCAGGTGCGAAGGGGTTGATTGGTAGGTGGAATCAGGTGGGGAAAGGAAGGGTGAAGTTGTAACAGAGGCTGGGAATTGATACATGAAGACAACCAAGGGCTTCAGATTAAAATAGATGGTGAAGAGTGGAATCAAATAAGGGAGGGAATGTGGGCAGGTGGGAACAGTGAGGGGGGCTATGATAGGGGACCCAGCGGGAGGAGTGTGTGGGTGATAGTCACCTGTCATAAGTGGGGAAAGAAACTAATGGTTTGGGTGTTTTGGAAAGAAGATACATGTGAAGGTGCTTAGTAGGTCAGAAGGAGAAAGATAGGACAGAAGGAATAGGTTACCTGCCTGAAGCTGGAGTATTCAGTGTTCATGGTATTGGGTTGTTAACTACCCTGATTGAATCTGAGGTGCTGTTCTGAATCTGGTAGAAGGGTCTCAATCTGAAATGTTGACTGATGATTTCCCTCCACAGATGAGGCCTGACTTGCTGAGTTCCTCCAGCATTGTATTCTTGCTGCAGCAAGTAACATCAGATCACTTCCAAGAAGATAAGTTGCATACTTGCCTCAGGGTTTATGACAATATGTGCTCCATCTGCTGTGTGCTTCAAGAAAAAAAAATCAACTTCTGGGAGTCTGACCAGTAAACTGTGATTCCATGCACAGAATGTTAGCATTGCTGATGAGATAAACAGTGAGCTAGATCAATAAATTAATAAGTTATATTATACAGATACAGAAACCAGATATGTGGTTTGTATTTGCGACAAATAGTTTGAATGGCATATTTTAAGATTAAATCAAGCTTGGAAGTAATGACAGATTTAGAAAATAGAATATAGAACAGAAGAGTATTGGAGAGGCCATTCAGCCCACATTGTTGATGCCACTTTATACTAAATGTTCTCTTTTGGTGTATCATTCATATTCCTCCAGTCCCTTCATCATCATGTATCTACCCAAAGGCCTCTTAAGCTCAACCAAACTCCCCAATTCCTCTACTACCTGATAAACATCCCATGTAGATAAATTCTACTGCCTTGCCTGCAGCAAGCACCTTTGCCTACTCCTCATAAAATTCACCCTAGCTTATAAGGCATGACCTGCTCTACACCAAACCATGCTGACACTCACTTTTTCAAAATCCTATCTCTAAGCACCCTTGCCAATAGCTTCCCCACCACTAATGTGAGATTCTATGGACTATAATTATCTGGATTCTTCACATTTCCTCACCTTGAACATAGGCACAACATTTGCTACTCCTCAGTCCTCTGGTACCTCATCTGTTACTAGTGAGGACATAAAGATCTTTGTCAAAGCCCCAGCAACTCCTTCACTGCTTCCTTCAATAATCTGGAATATATGTAATCAACCCTGGTGACATATATAAAGATATATAAAACTTAGCTTTAGTTATCATATGACCATGCATACATCAAAACATATGGAGAAATGCTTCATTTGTGTCATTTACGTCAATGACCAACAATCTGAATATGCGGCAGCCCGCAAATGTCGCCATGCTTCTGGTGCCAGCATAACATGTTGACAAATTATTAACCCAACCCATATGTCTTATCAACTGTAATGATTTTCAGACTCAACATTATCTCTTCCTTAACATCAAAATGTCCCAGCACATCAGTCTGCCACCTTCCTCTTTAAATTTCCCACAAATCCATTTCATAGAAACATAGAAACATAGAAAATAGGTGAAGGAGTAGGCCATTCGGCCCTTCGAGCCTGCATCGCCATTCAGTATGATCATGGCTGATCATCCAACTCAGAACCCTGCACCAGCCTTCCCTTCATACCCCCTGACCCCTTTAGCCACAAGGGCCATATCTAACTCCCTCTTAAATATAGCCAATGAACTGGCCTCAACTGTTTCCTGTGGCAGAGAATTCCACAGATTCACCACTCTCTGTGTGAAGAAGTTTTTCCTAATCTCGGTCCTAAAAGGCTTCCCCTTTATCCTCAAACTGTGACCCCTCGTTCTGGACTTCCCCAACATCAGGAACAATCTTCCTGCATCTAGTCTGTCCAATCCCTTTAGGATTTTATACATTTCATCGGTCAATTCCAAAACAAGGTACTCATTTAGTTCTTCATCCACTTGCTCTGACTCCAAGAACAAATTCAAGCCTTTATCTCTGGGTGGACTTACTCTCTCCTTGGTTATCCTTTAACATAATGTATGAATAAAATGCCTTGAGATTCTTTTTGATCCTCCCTACCAGGGATATTTCACGGCCCCTTTTATTCTGGATATCTAATTCTGGATCTGAATCTGGATTCCAAGACATTTATTATGGATATCTAATCTGGACATATTATTTCCAATTACCATTAGGAAAAGTAATTTCCCCCAGTAGCAAGATGGCAATTAATGATTTCTTTATGATTTTTCCCATTATTTTCTCTGTGAAATATTGGAATCCATCCTAATACTTCAAAGCAACGATGTGCCATTCAGGAAGCTCTGTACTTTTCTCCATTAAAATTTTTATTGTAGCAAATGCCTTACCATGGTCCTCCACAACCACTGTAGAAACAGCTCACAAAAGACATATGATCTGCATCCAAAAGGATACTCATGCATTGTTAGAGGTAGTTAACTAAGTTGATTCCTGATAGGAAGAGGTTGGGGTTTGAAGACATGTTGTGCAGGTTGAGCTGATAACCACTGGAGTTTCGAAGACTAAGACATACTCTCATTGAGGCAGAAAATTCTCCTGGTGTGGATGCCGAGAGGTGAGGGATCCGAGTTTAGGGAACATCACTTGGAGAGGGACCACCAATGAAGACAGAAATGAGGAGTAAGTTCTTCCCCTGGAAACAACAGGAATTCTGCAGATGCTGGAAATTCAAACAACACACATCAAAGTTGCTGGTAACACACATCCCCTGGAAGGTTGTCAATATTTGCAATTCTTTGCTCTGAAGAGTTGTGGATTTGATCATTTGGTTAGTATCTGAAGGGGCCCTCTAAATGCACAAAAGACCCCTGGTTTCTTCAAATACTTCTTTGTTGATATGAAAGACAAAGTACTTGAGAATGAAAGGTCTAGATAACCTCCTGCCAAACTGATTACATTTTGCCACAATTGTCACAACATTTTGTTTCAGATAACATACAGCATTGAAACTGGTTCATTGGCTTGGCTAGCTGTGCAGTTGCTTATACTCCAGTATGACTCACATCTTCTCATCATGCTCTTTAGTTTGTTTATATTATTGGCTTTGCACAATTTATAAACCAGCAGTTCCACATTCTCTGCACTCATTTTGCACTGTTGTGTGATCTGTTAGATATACAGTATCTTTGACCACTGTGCAAACAGTTTTATTACATATACTCTGAAAAGCGCTAAGGCCAGGTTTCAGACTTTAGAATGGTTATGCAGTTCAAACAGGGATGGGAGTTGACGTTCTTCCCCAGACTCCCAAACTTCACCCAGAAAATGGCTTCCAACTTTGGTCAAGTTTCAAGTGACCAAAATATAATTCTAGAGGAAAGATCTCTCAGCTTAACCCCATATCTCCTGCTGCCAGCTAATGAAGATTTTATGTATTTGCCTCATGTACATCAAAATGTACAGTGAAATCAAATCAAAACAGTGAGGTTTGTGATTGTACCACCTCAATGATTTCAAATCATTGGATTCTCTGTGACCCCACTGAAGATAAGACATGCAACTGCTTATAGATTGAGATGGCCCATCCTACAATTTTTGTTGGCTCATGTTTTCCATCTTACAATGATTTATATTTAAGTATGAAATAAGCCGACAACACTTTATGTCACTGCACCTGAATCTAATAAGGATAGGCAGCATTTTGGACTGAGATGTTTCTCTTCAGTTTACCAACCAATTGTGACATTGATTAAAGCTACAGTGAGATAGAACAAATAGGTCATCACTTTTGACATGATTTTTCATCATATTACTTACCAGGATATACGAGAGACTGAATAAGTCTGTCCTATATTCATTGATGTGCAGTCTCACAGAATGTCATTCAAGGAGGGATTGACTGCACAGGTCCCTAGAGGATGTTTCTTTGGGTTACAATTGAGAACTAACAGGCTTAAACTCAAGTTATAGTCGGCAATATAGGATTAATATGATGGAAGCTTCGCTGCAGTCTCAGAATGGCTGTAGATTTTCTGTTAAGTATATTCTAATTGGAGAATGATATATTTTAGGACATTAGAGTTTGTATTCCATTCCATATATATTTTTTAGCTTCTTGTTTAAGCTTACTACATCCTGTTCTGAGTTGTAAAGTCAGACCATCCTTCAGAAGTTTGTGTTAATTCTATTTTGTTTGTGTCCCCATTTATAAAATTGGGCTGTCAGTTATTGCATGTTGGAGATGAAAACAATGACTGCTAACTAATTTTTAAATAACTCTTCAATGAAATTCAATATCCCACTATTGTTCCATTTCAATATCAGGCTTGTGTACAATGATCCGAGACTCTATGAGGCCATCATAATAAATCAACTCTGAGCTATTTCTTTGATCATAGCCTATGCTGCATAGAAGTAGACTGCATCACCATGATTTACCTACAATATGTGAGAACTGGGTATCTTATAATTTGTGTGAAGGAATTCTGATCAAATATGCTAGATAAAGGAAGGTTATTTCTAAAGATTGATATAAATTAGATCTTATATTATCTCTTTTATTTCAAAGCTTAAAAGAAACAAGAACATTTAAAGTAAGTAACACTAATTTAAGATTTTCAGTGAGCATAGAATAATGAGATTATTCTATTTATGCTGTATTTCAGGTTAACCAACCTCAACATGAAAGCACAGTGGTTTAGTATAATTAGAAAATGATTCTGTCTCTTGCCAGGAAGAATAGGAAAATAACACATCACAGTGACAGGAATGGAGCTTAAAGCAATTCCAACCTATCTTCAAAAAATATTAGAAAATAAAAATATGAATGATTTTATGGTGGCAAATATTGCAAAGACATTATTATGAATATTTGTAGAAAAAGTTCTTGATTGGTATTTGACATGAAGTGGAAGTAATTTCAATTCATTGGCTGAACATTCACAACCATCTCTCAGTACCTTGGTGTCAACATAAGTATTCAACCAGGGGTGATTTATTTAGAGTAGTGCTAAAGACACAGATGTTCTCTGTATATGAAAAATAATCTGAAATCCTAAAATAATCAATATACAGTACTGTGCAAAACTCTTAGGCTCATATATATGGCTAGGGTGCCAAAGACTTTTTCATAGTACTGTATAAACTGGCAAAAGTAATTTTAAGCATTAGATACATTTCAGATTAAAAATGATATTAAATTGCATATATCTCCACACATTAATTAGGTAAACTAAAGTTGGTTATTTACTTATTGCATTTTGATGTTCTTACACAAGTGATCAATGCCAAATCACTTTTCAGTACTGGGTAGTAGTAATGTGAATGATGGTATGCTCAAAAACTTCACTGGGTCAAACTGTAGAAAAACAGAACACATTTTAATTTCTTTGTGTATTAGTATGTAGCTTGTGCATTGAGAATAGATTCAAGGTTAGTGGTACGTTCTTCATGTGAGATGTGGGAACTCTGGGAGACCTTTAGTCTCCCTGATAACTATACTTGCATGTCGTATCGAGCTACCACTCCTTAAAAACCATTTTAAGGAACTAGAGCTGCAGCTTGATGGCCTTTAGCTCATATGGGAGAATATGAGGTGACAGACTGGAGCTACCAGGAGGTAGGCACCCTGAAGTTGCAAGAGGCAAGTACCCGATAGAGGGAAAGAAAATAGGCAGCCAGTGCTGTGTACTTTGATGCTGTTCCACACAAGAATAAATATATCATTTGGATATTGATGGTGTAATCACCTCAGAAACCAGATCTCTGGCACTGATTCTAGCTCCATGGCTCAGAAGGGAAGAGGGAAGAAGAAGAGTGCAGTAGTGATAGTAGATTCCATACTTTGAGGAATAGACAGCAGATTCTGTGGATGTGAAATTGATGGTATGTTGCCTCTAAGCTGCCAGGCTCGGGGATGTCTCAGATCAGGTCCGCAGCCTGAAGTGGGAAGTTGGTGAAGAGCCAGAAGTCATGGTACATATTGGTACCAATGACATAGGTAGGAAGAGGGATGAGGTACTGAACAGGGAAACAAGGGAGTTAGGTAGACAACTGAAAAGCAGGGCTTCAAGGATTGCAATCTCTGGTGCAGGGGGTAGGATTTCAGATTTCTGAATCATTGGGAACTATTCTGTGAAAGGTATGATCTACGCAAAAAGGATGGGTTACACCTGAACCCGAGGGGGACCAATATCCTTGTGGGTTGGTTTGCTAGAGCTGTTGAGAGTGTTTTAGGCTGATGATGGGGAAATTGGTATATGGGTAGATGCGGTGTATAGTTAGTCTGTAAGGAAGGACAGACAGATAGTAGGGCAAAATCTCTGTCAGTGTGATGAATTGAAGTGTAACATGGGGTCAAAATCAAAAAGGGTGATGAATACAGGGCTGAAGGTGTTATATTAGAATGCACATAGTAGATGATCTTAATCACGAGGCTGCTTAATAAGATAAGAGCCCATTGATTTACAGGAACAATACTAGAATGAAGATTGGCTGACTGAAAGAATGCAAGGAGTGAAAATAAAGGAGGCCTTTTCAGTTTGGCTGCTGGTAATTAGTAGTGTTCTGCAGGGTCAGTGTTGGCACCGCTTCTTTTCACATTATATGACAATGATTTGGATGACGGAATTGATGGCTTTGTGGCCAAGTTTGTCAATGAGATGAAGACAGGTGGAGGGACAGGTAGTGCTGAGGAAGTACGGGGTTTGCAAAAGGAGAGATTAAAAGCTTGGGCAAAAAAGTGGCAAATGGAATATAGTGTAGGAAAGTGCATTGTCATAGACTTTGGTGAAAGGAATAAGGTGTAGACTATTTTCTAAATGGACAGAAATTCAAAACCAGAGGTACAAAGGGACCTAGGAGTCCTTGTGCAGATTCCCTGAAGGTTAATTTGCAGGTTGAGTCAATGGTAAGGAAGGTGAATGCAATGTTAGCATTCTTTCTGAGTGGACTAGAAAATAAAAGAAAGGATGTAATGCTGAGTCTTTATAAAGCATTGGTCAGACCACAAAGTAATGTGAGCAGTTTTGGGCCCCTTATCTAAGAAAAGATGCTCTGGCATTGGAGAAGGTCCAGAGGAGGTTCATGAGAATGAATCCAGGAATGAAAGGGTTAATGTATGAAGAGCATTTGATAGCTCTAGGCCTGTACTCATTGCTATTTTATTCAAATTGGAGGGATCTCATTGAAGCCTATTAAATATTGAAAAGCCTAGATAGAGTGAATGTGGAGAGTATGTTTCCTGTAGTAGGACAGTCTAGGATTGAAGGGCATTGACTCAGAATAGAGGAACGTCCATATAGAACTGAAACGATGAAGTATTTCTGATTCAGAGGGTAGCGACTCTGTAGGATTCATTGCCAATGAAGGCCATGGTGCCAAATCATTGGGTATATTTAAAACAGAGATTGATAGGTTTTTGATTAGTCAGGATGTTGAAGGTTATAGGGAGAAGGCAGGAGAATGGGGTTGAGTGGGATAATAAATCAATCATGATGGAATGGCGGAGCAGTCCCGATGGGCTTAATGGCCTAATTCTGCTTCTATGTCTTAAAGATTTATGGTCTTAAGGTCAATCAATTTTAATCTTGAAAAGAAGGAAATACTCATTAGGCTGACAGTACTTGCTTACAGAACAAAGTTTATTAAGAGTCCAATAGATGCAATTTTGAAATCCATCTCCTGTTGTGGATTTGCAACAATCTAACATTAGGGAATCTGTTGGTGGTACATGATGTAAGGGCAGCCTCAGAGAAGATCCATTTCTTTTTTCTCTTTCACAAATGCTACATAGAAACATATAAAATAGGTGCAGGAGTAGGCCATTCGGCCCTTCGAGCCTGCACCACCATTCAGTACGGTCATGGCTGATCATCCAACTCAGAACCCTGTACCAGCCTTCTCTCCATACCCCCTGATCCCTTTAGTCACAAGGGCCATATCTAACTCCCTCTTAAATATAGCCAATGAACTGGCCTCAACTGTTTTCTGTGGCAGAGAATTCCACAGATTCACCATCTCTGTGTGAAGAAGTTTTTCCTAATCTCGGTCCTAAAAGGCTTCCCCTTTATCCTCAAACTGTGACCCCTCGTTCTGGACTTCCCCAACATAGGGAACAATCTTCCTGCATCTAGCCTGTCCAATCCCTTTAGGATTTTATACGTTTCAATAAGTTCCCCCCTCAATCTTCTAAATTCCAGAGAGTATAAGCCTAGTCGATCCAATCTTTCATCATATGAAAGTCCTGCCATCCCAGGAATCAATCTGGTGAACCTTCTTTGTACTCCCTCTATGGCAAGAATGTCTTTCCTCAGATTAGGGGACCAAAAGTGCACACAATATTCCAATATTACCTGATTGCATTCTATTTTTTTTGCTTTTGAGATAGTGCAGTGTAGGTCCTTCTGGCCCATTGAGATTTGCCACCCAGCAATCCTGGATTTAAACCTAGCCTAATCACAAGACCATTTACAATGACCAATTAATCTACCAATTGGTAGGTCTTTGGACTGTAGGAGGAAACCATATGGTGATAGGGAGAACGTACAAGCTTCTTACAAGCAGCTGTGGGAATTGATCCCGTGACACTTGTACTGTAAAGCATTGTGCTAACCACTACACTACCATTCCACCTCATTAACGTCAGGATTTTTGCAACTGCTGTTCCCCACACAGATCAACTATGATTACCACACAATTATCACCTTCACTGAGACGGAACTGGGGTGTCATAAGGGGGGCACTGGGAGCAGACCCAAATGCAAGACAGAGACACTGAAGTACTAGGAACAGGACTTGACTAGAGAGCTGGGACAAGAGCACAGACTAGGACATTGGCTAGGCAAGCAGGACCAGGACAAGGAACTGGGAACTAGGAGCCTGGGCTTGTACTCTGAGCCAGAGACTGGACAAGGACCCAGAATCTGGGTCTTGACAGGCTCGAACCCCAGAACTAGGCAAGGACATGACATGGTTACAGGACTGGACATGGCTTGGGTTCCTCAAGGCTTAGGTTCGGACTCCGAGCCAGAGACTGAACAAGGACCTAGAACCTGGGTCTTGACTCGGGCTCAGACTCCGGAACTAGGCAAAGACATGACATGGTCTGGGGAGACAGGAACCTCAGAACACAAAGGCAGAAGCCTTAACTTGGTCTTGGGGACGATAGGAACAGAGCCTTGGTCTAGAGCATGGGAACACAGAGCCTTGGACTTGAGAGACAGGAAAATGGAACACAGAGCCAGGACCCCTCCTTGGGAAGAGGACGTAGGGATGGGACTCATACACAGAATGCTGAACACAATGAGATGGTTCCCAACTCTAGGTAGAGGCAAACAGCCAGACGTACCTAGCGAAGGCGTGGACACAGAGACGGTTCCCAACACAAGGTAGCAGCAAACAGCCAGACCTACCTAGCAAAAGCATGGACACAGAGACAATTCCAACAGACAGTTCCTTATCTTGACACAGCAAGGCTCCAGTCTCACTCCAGTGGTTGAACTTGACAAGGTTCCAGGCAAGGCTCCAGAAGGAAGGGGAAGGGAAGGGAACAGTCCAGCCTCAGGGTAATGGCAAAGACAGCCTGGCTTACCCAATGGAGGCAAGGATAGGAAGGGACAGATCCAACCACTGGGTAACAGCAAAGACAGCCTGACTTACCCCACGGAGGCCAGGACAGGATACTGACAAGACAAACCAGCAACCACACGCAAACCCAGGGCCACTTATATTCCCAGCCCCAAGATGAGCATTAGGTGCCTATGATTAAGCCTGACTGAAACAAGGGACAGCCGGGAGACCCGGAGTCCGGTGTACACGGACCGGACCGCGAACCGGAACATGGATTTCACGCACTGGAGCATGACATGGGGTTTGTATGACAAGCTACAACTATTGTTTCCTCCATATCACAGACATTCTTTCAGTTTTCTCTGAACTTTTCCCCTCACTACAAATGAAAACACATTGATGATCTCATTTTTACCAATTCCGTTAGTAAAGATGAAGGTAAAGATTTGTCACAAATAATTGAAACATCAAAACATACAGTGAAATGCGTTGTTTGCGTCAACAACCAACACAGTCCAAGGAAGTGCTGGGAGAAGACCCCAAGTGTTCCCACACATCTGGTGCCAACATAACATGCCCACAACTTATTAACTTGTACACTTTTGGACTGTGGGAGGAAACTGGAACACTAGGAGGAAACCTAAGCTGTCACGGGGAGAACATGAGAAGTCGTTACAGACAGCTGTGGAATTGAACCCTGAACACAGGCTCTGCAGAGGTTTATGCCAACCACTACACTGTGCCTCCTGATGGAACGTCATTGACTTTAAATGTTATCTATATTCTTTATGCTAGAAGTGCATTTGTCCTAGCATATTCTGCCGATCCTACCACATATTGCCAATGATTTTCATTTTTTATTTTTATTTAGTTCCAGCATCTATGGTTTATTGCTTTTCAGTCTATTATTGTTACCATGACTAATCTGTGTGTGACTCCAGATTCAGACCATTGTGGTTGACTTTTAACTACATTGAAAGTATCTGGCATTGTACCCATTTCAAAGACAATTGGTGATCAGATGCATAATAAATGCTGGCCCTCATGGTGATTACCACACCCTCATGTGTATATGAGAAAAAAATGTATTGAGGTTTTTTTTCTGGAAACTACTGTGACCACATTGCTAAGTCTTTACAAAAAGGCAACCAAGCATTCTACAGATCACAAATATCTTTGGTTTCAGGCAACCACAATAAAACTTGAATTAGAACTTACTGGGAAGTACATAAGAACATAAGAAATAGGAGCAGGAGTTGGCCATCTGGCCTATCGAGGCTGCTCCGCCATTCAATAAGATCAAGACTGATCTGGTCATAGATTCATCTTCACCTACCTGTCTATTTCCCATAACCCTTAATTCCCCTACTATGCAAAAATCTATCCAACCTTGTCTTAAATATATTTACTGAGGTAGTCTCCACTGCTTCATTGGGCAGAGAATTCCACAGATTCACCACTCTCTGGGAAAAGCAGTTCCTCCTCATCTCTGTCCCAAATCTGCTCCACCAAATCTTGAGGCTACGTTCCCTAAGTACCAATAGTTCTTCATTGAATGTCTAGCATTTACAACACATCATGCTCACTAAACAAGCCACTCTATCTCATCCTTGAATAGAGCTGAAAAAGGGAGCAGGAGCAGGCACTGAGCCTGTGCAATAAAATCATGGCTAATCTAATGTGATCCTTGGACTCAATATTATTTTTCGTCCCTGTCTCCTCAATCTTTGAATCTTCTGTGGTCTAAAATTAAATAAACACAGCTTAGAATATGTTTAATATCTCAGCATTCATAGTCCTCTGGGATATACAATACCAGAAGCTCACAACTTTCTGGAAGAAGACGATTCTCCTTATTTGTCCGGATTTGGTAATCTCTTAGCCAAAGAACATGCTCCTCAAGTTTCAGATGCCACAGATGCTCCGCAACATCCTGAAGCCAAATTCCTGAAAATAATAATGTATTTTGCTCAAACTATGCCTTGCCTTACAAGGCACGAAACGAAAGACTGTGTGGCGTGCCACTCCTCACACAGACAGTAGGTGGCTGTTGACTCACAAAGAGTTCATCCGCTCTTTGACAGGTTTTGTTTTTAGTCCTGTTGGGTGCCTACACACCCTCCTCCCTGGTTAACCGAAGTGCACCAGGGGGTGAGCTGGTTGAGTCGCCGACAACCCGACCTGAGACAGGTAGTACTGGGCTACGTGGTACCAGTGACAAGGCAAGGCCCTGACCTGACCTGCCCAACACTGGCCCCCTAGGCCTGAGTCAATGTAGTAGTAGTTGCTCAAACTAACATGAAAAACATCAACTCCCTCACATCCCAGCATCGATCCACTGGGTTTTGCTACACCACCTTGAGAATGGATCCCTCCTTTCATGAAACTAAATCTGCATTATTTACCAAGGCCAGCACAATTTTTACAAGATTTCCTTACTCTTTTACTCCAACTTCCTTGCAATAATGGACAATATTCCTTTTGTCTTCCCAATTACTTCCTGCAGACTATCCTTCTGCATCTCTTAAACTCAGGTATCCTATCTCTTAGAACACCAACATTCAACACCTTGTATTATATAAATAATACTTTGCCTTTATGTTAGAATCATAGAGTCATAGAACACTATAACATAGAAAAAGGCCTTCCAGCACACCTAGTCTGTGCCAGACCATTATTTTGCACCCGGACCATAGCCCTCCGTACCCCTCCGATCCATGTACCTATCCAAGTTTCTCTCAAGTGCTGAAATCAACCCTGCATCCATCACTTGCACTGGCAGCTTATTTCACACCTCACCACCTTCTAACTGAAGGGCTTCCCCCTCATGTTCTCCTCGAACATTTCACCCTTAACTCATGACCTCTAGATCTAATCTCATCCAATTTCAGTGGAAAAAGCCGACCTGAATTTACCTTATTATCCCCCTATTGAGTTTCCCGTCATTCCCGTACGTTCTAGGGAACAAAGTTATAACCTGTTCAGTCTTTCCCTCTAACTCAGGTCCTCAAGTCTTAGCAACATCCCTGCAAATTTTCTCTGCACACGGTCAATCTTATTGATATTGTTCCTGTAGGTAGGTGACCAAGACTGCACACAATACCCAAATTAGGTCTTATTCAATTTTAACATAACATCCCAACTCCTATACTCAATACTTTGATTTATGAAGGCCAATATGCCAAAAGCCTTCTTTACGACCCTGTCCACCTATTAAGCCACTTTCAAGGGATTATGGAACCCTATTCCTGATCCCTCTGTTCACCCGCTCTATTCAGTGCCTTGTCTACCACTCACCATGTAATTTCTACCCTGGTCTGTCCTCCCAAAGTGCAACATCTCACACTTGCCTGCACTAAATTCCATTTGCCATTTATCAACCCAGTTCACCAGCTAGTTCCGATCCCACTGCAAGCTTTGATAGTCTCCCTCGTTATCCACTATACTCTGAATCTTGCTGTCATCTGCAAATTGGTAGATCCAGTTTTTCCACATTATCATCAAGATCATTGATATAGATGACAAATAACAATGGACTCAGCACTGATCCCTATAACACCACCAGTCACAGGCCTCCAGTCAGAGAGGCAAACATCTATACTACCGCTCTCTGGCTTTTCCCACGAAGACAAACTCTAATCCAATGTTCTACCTGCTTTTGAATGCCAAACGAACTGAACCTCCTTGACCAACCTTCCATGCAGGACCTTGTCAAAGGTCTTGCTGAAGTCCATGTAGGCAACATCTACTGCCTTGCCTCGTCAACTTTCCTGGCGATTTCCTCCAAATACTTTATAAGACTGGTTAGACATGACCAACCAAGCATGAAGCTATGTTGACTATCCCTAATCTGTCCTTGTCTATCCAAATACTTATATATCTGGTCCCTTAGAATGCTTTTCAATAACTTACCCACTACTGATCTCAGGCTCCCAGGCCTATAATTTCCTGGCTTATTCTTAGAGTCTCTCTTAAGCAACAGAACAACATTAGCTATCCCCCAATCTTTCAGCACCTTATCCATGGCTAACGATGTTTTAATAATCTCTGTCAGGGCCCCTGCAATTTCAGCACTAACTTCCCACAGGATCCAAGGGAACACCTTGTCATGCCCTCAAGATTTATCCACCCTAATTTGTCTCAGTATAGCCAACACCTCCTCCTCCTCTGTAATCTGTATATGGTCCATGACCTCAATTCAAGTTTAATTGTCATTCAAACCATACATGGATACAACCGAATGAGACAGTGTTCCTCTGGGCCAAGGTGCAAAAACATACATGTGCATTCGAAGTTATAAGAAAGAAAAAAAAGACAGACATAGTCATGTTAGAAAACAAAATTTTAATCCAAGTCCCACAAATTGATGGTTCTCTGCAGTCCAGCCTGTAATTCCACTGATCCACCACTGACAGGAGACGCCATCCCCAACCAAGGTGATGCCATTCTACAATGCAAGTCCAAGGACTAAGGCCTAGTCCTAGCTGCAACCAAGACAAAACTGCTGCCTTGCCATCTGTCTCACCACCAAGAAGGGAAGCAGGCCTACATCAATCAATGCCCGATGCGGTCTTACAATTCCAAAAGAAACATCTAAGACAGTCAGTCATGGTTTCACTGCACGCCACCTTTGCAATAACTCTGGTGCCTCTGAGTAGCACACAGCAGCATGGTCTCCACCCAGGTCAGTTCTTCTGAACCAAACCCGGCATTTCCTGCTGAGCTGAAGGCTGAGCTTGAATCCCCTGGCCCGATGGCCTGGCTTGAGTCCCTAGGCCCGATGGGATGGTTCAAAATACCCGGCCTGACGGCCTGTCTCAAGTTCCCCCCAGCCCGACAGCCCATCTTGAATCCCCTGGGCTGACAGCTGAATTCGACCTCCCTGGCCCAACAGCCCGACTTGAATCCCCAGGTCCGATGGCACAGCTTGAAATACCCAGCCTGACGGCCTGTCTCACATCTCCTAGTCTAATGGCTCAATTTGACAACCCCAGCCCAACAGCCCATCTTGAATCCCCCCAGGCCGATGGCCCAATTCGACTTCCCCAGCCCAATGGCCTATTTTTTTATCCCCAGGCCTGATGGCACTTCCCGTCATCCCTGGCCCAATGGCCCGAATCTACACCCCTGGCCCGATGGCCCGATGGCCCGAATCTACACCCCTGGCCCGATGGCCCGAATCTACACCCCTAGCCCGATGGGCTGACTCACCTCTCCCAAACTGCCAGCCAGCTACTCCGATCAATGAGAAGCTCACTGATGCGATGGACCTGCTGGACAGCTAGTTATTGGAGTCAAAAATAGTCTTAGTATGTATATAAATAAACACATTTAACAAAGAAAAAAGCACCTTTGGTTGGCCCCCGAGAGGCCAATCCATGTATACGAATCATCATCTTACCAGAAGTCCCCTTCACTGCTCACTGCTGTCTGTGCTTGTCTCCCTAGTAAATACAGATGCAAAAAAATCCATTTAAGATTCTCCACATCTCTTTTGGCTCCATGCATAGATTACCACCCTGATCTTCCAAAGGACCAGTTTTGCTCCTTGCTATCCTATTGTTCTTAATATATCTGTAGAATTCCCTGGGATTCTTCTTTACCTTGTCTACTAGAACAACCTCATGCCTTCTTTTAGCCCTTCTGATTTCCTTCTTAAGTGTTCTTTTGCATTTCTTATACTCAAGTACCTCATTTGTTCCTTCCTGCCTACACCTGTGATGCACCTCCTCCTTCTTATCCAGCGCCTCCATAATCTCTCAAAACCAATATTCTCTAAACCTGTTATCCTTGCTTTTTATTCTGACCCTATCCCATCCAGTCCTTTTACAGCATGGGAGTCCCAGTCAATACAGGAGACATCCTCATCCACATCCATTCTATCTATTCAATAGGTTTCAAGGAGATCCCTCCTCTTTCTTTTAAGCTCCAGCTAGGACAGACCCAGACCCATCAGCCCTCCTCGGGTGTGAACACTTTCATTCCCAGAATTATTCCTGTGAACCTCCTCTGAGCCCTCTCCAACTCCAGCACATCTTTTCTTAGATAAGAGCTCAAAACCACTCACATTACTCCAAGTGCAGCCTGGTTAATGCCTTATAAAGCCTCATCATTACATCATTGCTTTCACCATGGGCGCCATGTTAGAGCAACACTGTTATAACTCAGGGGTCTTCAGGAGTTCTGAGTTCAATTCCGGCGCCATTCTGTGATGAGTCTCTGTACGTCCTCCCTGTGGAATGTGTGGGTTTTCTCCAGGTCCTCCAGTTTCTTACCACAGTCAAAGGTCATTGTAAATTGTCCTGTGATTAGGTTAGGATTAAATCGGGTTTGTCGGGGGTTGCAGGTGCAATGTGGCCTGAAGGGTCAGGAGGGCCTACTCCATGCTGTATCACTAAATAAACATAAAATAAATATTCTAGTCATCTCAAAATGAATGCTAATATTGCATTTGCCTTCCTTACCACCAACTCAACTTGCAAGTTAATCTTTAGGGAATCCTGCACGAGGACTCCCAAGTCTCTTTGCACCTCTGATTTCTGAATTTTCTCCCCATTTTGAAAATATTTATTTTACTGAAGTGAATGACCATACACTTACCGACAATGTATTCCATCTGCTATTTCTTTGCCTGTTCTCCCAATCTGGTTAAGTCCTCCTGCAGACTCCCTACTTCCTCACCACTACTTGCCCTCCCACCATCCTTTGCATCTTCCACAAACTTGGCCACAGAACTATCAATTCTATCATCCAAATCATTGATATTTAACATGAAAAGAAGCAGTTCAGCACAGACCCCTATAGAACACCTCTAGACATGGGCAACCAACCAGAAATGACCTCTTTTGTTTCCCCACTCTTTGCCTCCTCCCAGTCAGGCAACCTTCTATTCATTCTAATATTTTTCCTGCAATACCACGGGCTCTTATCTTGTTTAGCAACCTCATATGTGGCACTTTGTAAAAGGTCTGCTGAAAATCCAAGTAAGAAAACATCAACTGACTCTCCTTCGTCTATCCTACTTGTAATTTCCTCAAAGAATTCCAACAAATTTGTCAGGCAAGAGTCCTTTCCTGCAGCCTCTGTAGCTCAGTCACATCAGCCCTGTGGTGTAGTGAACTGAACTGTATGCAATGCTTCAAGTGAGGCCTAACCAATATTTTGTACTATTTTAACATTTTTAACATGTTGTCCCAATTCTTATACTCAATGCCTGAAAACAGAACTATTTCAGGACATGCCATTACTTTAGAAATTTTTAAAAGGGCCTCACAATTCTGAGGCCTATTTGAAGCCAGTGTAATTATGGTGGAGCAATTTGCCTTAGATCAGCAGTGCTATCCAGGCACCCCATATACAGTCATGGGTGGCTGCAATAGAAATGAATTTTGGAAGTAGAGTACAACCTGCACCCATTGCCATTGGGTACATGATCAAAGATGAAATCCTAGATGTGGATCTCTTAATATTAATGGTGCAATTGTCAAGAGTTGCATGATTAGAAGATCTTACCATGCCACTTAAATCAGTTGCTTTAACAAGTTTCTAATGCAAATATATAAGTAAATGTTCAAATAAGATTCATGAACTAGTTTCATATTATTCTTCAAAGCCAGCTCATCCTTCTGTTGCACCTGTGACAAATACTTTCAATGTCAGATGATGAAGCTCAAAGTTAGCTTTCAGGTGTGGAAAACACAGGAAAGATTTTATTTTGTGATCTATTTGACATTTGAAATGTAATTGGAGAAAATTATATGCTTTGGATTAAATGTCCATCATTGGTGCTGTCTCAGAGTTGAAAAAATGTGGTTGTCAGGAACTGAAATCACAATATGTTTAAAATAATAGAACTTTCAAATTAATTCTTCTGGCTCCACTTCTGTCAGCTCACTACACATATCCTCACACTGATATACACCAGGGATCTAGCATATGGGCTCAGTAACACTGACATAAATCCCTATTCTCCATGTAATAAAACTGAAGAATTCATAAAAGCTCAACTTACATTCATTTAAAGACAGAGGAAATATAATTTTGTCAATATGCCCCCAATATATGTTCGTAGAAGACAGCACATCATGTACAAGTAGACTACACAGACAAAACTTAAATACATTTCCCAGCATTGTTTTATGAAAGGTAAAATGTCATGTTATTTCTTAACTTTGCAATTTCATGGGAATGCCACCAAACTTGTTATTTTCATGGAAACTGTCAATTGAAAGTAACAGCTGACTGAATGGCTGATCAGATTAAAACTGGTGAAGTCATTCTAGCAGATGTTTGAAGACATTATATCTCCAGTGGGAAATATGATTTACAGGGATCCTTCTAAATTATTTCTATAACTTACATGAACAACAAGCTAAATTGAGTAAATGAATTGGCAGCATTAACAGAACGGACTAAGATTACTTATATACAGATAGCAAAAGTAACTATGACCATTTACCATATTGAAAACACACCTCCTTGGTTAGAACCTGTAATTATTTGTCTGCTTTGACTGAGTACTCGGTGTTAAGAGTGCATGATCAGCAGCTAATATTTAATCATTCCCAGATAAATTAACCAAATGGATAATGACCAAGTGGAAATAAACAGTTGTATAAGCTCGGAAAAGCTCTGAGATATAATACATAGCTCACTATAATCTATAGCTAAAACACACTGGCAATTATCTCTTTGAAAATATTGGAGCATCTTTTGATCCTTTGTGACTTCAAACAAAATAGCAATATCATGGATGTGATCTTCAGCTGAAATTATGAGCATTCATTTGTGTTATTAATAACTATAACTAACACAAAAGAACTACATTGTGCATGGAAGTTGCCTTAAGAATTTTTAAAGATAATTAAAAATAGAGCAACCAGATGCTCACCCTTTTAAATTACTGTTTTTTCTTCTCTCCCTAATCAGTTATGGGAGTAGATCACACCAGTTTTGAGTGAAGCTATTTATTCCACTTCTGTCTTTGCATTGAAACTGGGAATTCAGAGACTAGTTTAATGTTACATTCAGGTACATGAAGCAATTTCATTGCAGTGCATTATGATGACAATTGTGGTAAAACTGACAATAAGTAGCTTGATATTAGTACAATATGCTTGGCCAACTTGGAATAATCCAATAACTACATCCATTAGAGCTAGTTATTGTTAAATGAATGTTTTTCTTCTTAGGGCATGACTGTGAAACAAAATTTTGTATTACACATACTTCTCAATAGTCTAGATTCTACGTTCAGTGTGGCTGACATCATAAAACAAAAAACAAAGGAATGTTCTTTAGTGTATTTGGAAAGGGTAACATCAACACCAATTGCATTCTCCAGAAACATCAGGCAGGTATTACAGCTTGTCAAACTGAGATGCTGCCACATCATCAAACAATGAATTAAAAATATCCCTTTAGAATTAATTTGGTACTCATTTACTGAATTAAGAGAGATTTAAAACATAGAACAATACAGCAGAGTACAGGCCCTTTGGCCCAATGATGTTATAACCTACTGTAAGATCAATCTAACCATTCCCTCCTACATAGCCTTCCATTTTTCTATCATCCCTGTGCACATCTAAGAGCTTCTTAACTGCCCCTGATGTATCTGCCTCTACCGCTACCCTTGGCAGGGCATTCCACACACCTACCACTGCCTGTGTAAAATAATTACCCCTGGACACTTCCCCGCACCCTCATACTTTCCTCCAATCACCTTATAAGTAACTAGGAGATGTCAGAAAAAAGTTCTTTCTTCCACTCTTGGGATTGATATAGAACTTTAACGTAAGAAGCCATGTTTTCCATGGCACCGGAAGTTGTTAAGCAGTAATTATGATTTACAATACCAGTGAAAGCTCAGTTACACTTCATTCACCAGGTTTTTTTTGGATCGGGACTACAGAGCGTCGTGGGAGCTGAATTCTGAAGGAAGGCAGTTTCTTTAAAAACTTCGAGTGCAAGAAGGGTGAGACTGCGCAGGCGCGTGACGTCAACAGGACCGCACAGAGAGTTTAAAAAGGCAGGTTGCTGCCAACAGCTCTCTTTTGGATCGGGACTACAGAGCATTGTGGGAGCTGAATTCTGAAGGAAGGCAGCTTTTTTAAAAACTTCTTCGATTGCAAGAAGGGTGAGACTGCGCAGGCGCGTGACTGCGCGGAGAGTTTAAAAAGGAGACCACCCTATACAGCGGGCAGCTGTCGGAGCAGGCAGTGGAGTGAGTGGGAGCAGAGTGTAGGGCTTTGGCTTCAACGGGCTTCGGCAGTAAATGGGAAGAGGCGAGAGCGAAGCTCCAACTTTTTTTCCTCCTCTCCCCCCCCCTCTTTTGCGAATCGGCCCAGACAGACAGGAACAGCAGGGCTCTCACAGCTAACAGTACGAGCTAACGGTTTAAAAAGTTCGTCTGTTTGGCGAGGTGAGTGGGTGAGTACACTTATATTTCCTGTTTCATTCCTGTAGAATTAGATAGCATGCCTGCAAAGTTAGTGCTTTGTTCAGGGTGTCAGATGTGGGAATCCTGGGAGACCTCCAGCCTCCCTGATGGCCACATCTGCGCCAGGTGCACTGAGATGCAGCTCCTCAGAGACCGTGTTAGGGATCTGGAGCTGCAGCTTGATGACCTACTGCTTATCAGGGAAAGTGAAGAGGTGATAGACAGGAGCTACAGGGAGGTAGTCATCCCTAGGCTACAGGGGTCAGAAAACTGGGTCACTGTCAAGAGAGGGAAGGGAAATGCCCGGATAGTGGAGAGCACATCTGTGGCTGTCCCCCTCAGCAACAAATATCTTGTTTTGGATGCTGTTGAGGGGGATAACCTGACAGGGGACGCCCACGGTGACCGGGTCTCTGGCACTAAGCCTGGTGCTCTTGTGCAGGAGAGAAGGAGGGAGAAGAGAAATGCGGTAGTCGTAGGGGATTCCATGGTCAGGGGAACAGACAGGAGATTCTGTGAGCCTGACAGAGATACCCCCATGGTGTGTTGCCTCCCAGATGCCAGGGTACGGGATGTCTCGGATCGGGTCCAGAATATTCTAAAGGGGGAGGGTGAGCAACCAGTTGTCTTGGTACATGTTGGTACCAATGACATAGATAGGACAAAGGAGGAGGTCCTGAAGAGAGATTTCCAGGAGTTAGGAAGGAAGCTGAGAAGCGGGACCTCCAGGGTAGTAATCTCGGGATTGCTACCTGTGCCACGTGCTAGCGAGGGCAAGAATAGTCGGATCAGGCAGATGAATGCATGGCTGAGAGACTGGTGCAGGGGGCAGGGCTTCAGATTCATGGATAATTGGGATCTCTTCTGGGGGAAGTATGACCTGTTCAAAAAGGACGGGTTACACCTGAACCCGAAGGGGACCAATATCCTGGCGGGTAAGTTTAATAGAGCTGTTAGGGAGGGTTTAAACTAATTTGGCAGGGGGATGGGAACCGGAATGACAGAGCAGAGGAAGGGGAAAACAGAAATAAATCTAAGATAGTGAGCAGTAAAGATGTCAGGAAAGACAGGGAGGTGATGGGGCAAATTTGTAGCCATTGGGATGAGTTGCAATGCAATAAAGTTGCAGTGAAATCAAAGCGAGAAGTATCAAATACTGGTCTTAAGGTATCGTACTTAAATGCACGCAGCATAAGGAATAAGGTGGATGAGAGTAGATATAGGACCGATAGAAAATGATGCTGGAGAAATTGTAATGGGAGATAAGGAGATGGCAGAGGAACTGAAGGAGTATTTTGCTTCAGTCTTCACTGAGGAAGACATCAGCAGTATACCGGACACTCAAGGATGGCAGGGAAGAGAAGTGTGCGCAGTCACAATTACGACAGAGAAAGTACTCAGGAAGCTGAATAGTCTAAAGGTAGATAAATCTCCTGGACCAGATGGAATGCACCTTTGTGTTCTGAAGGAAGTAGCTGTGGAGATTGCGGAGGCATTAGCGATGATCTTTCAAAAGTCGATAGATTCTGGCATGGTTCCGGAGGACTGGAAGATTGCAAATGTCACTCCACTATTTAAGAAGGGGGCAAGGAAGCAAAAAGGAAATTATAGACCTGTTAGCTTGACGTCGGTGTTTGGGAAGTTGTTGGAGTCGATTGTCAAGGATGAGGTTACAGAGTACCTGGAGGCATATGACAAGATAGGCAGAACTCAGCATGGATTCCTTAACAGAAAATCCTGCCTGATAAACCTATTATAATTTTTTGAGGAAATTACCAGTAGGCTAGACAAGGGAGATGCAGTGGATGTTGTATATTTGTATTTTCAGAAGAACTTTTACAAGGTGCCACACATGAGGTTACTTAACAAGATAAGAGCCCATGGAATTACGGGAAAGTTACATACGTGGATAGAGCGTTGGCTGATTGGCAGGAAACAGAGAGTGGGAATAAAGGGATCCTATTCTGGTTGACTGCCGGTTACCAGTGGTTTTCCACAGGGGTCCGTGTTGGGGCCGCTTCTTTTTACCTTGTACATCAACGATTTGGATTATGGAATAGATGGTTTTGTGGCTAAGTTTGCTGTCAATACGAAGATAGGTGGAGGGGCCGTTAGTGCTGAGGAAACGGAGAGTCTGCAGAGAGACTTGGATAGATTGGAAGAATGGGCAGAGAAGTGGCAAATGAAGTACAATGTTGGAAAGTGTATGGTTATGCACTTTAGCAGAAAAAATAAACCGGCAGACTATTATTTAAGTGGGGAAAGAAATCAAAGTTCTGAGATGCAACGGGACTTGGGATTCCTCGTACAGGATACCCTTAAAGTTAACCTCCAGGTTGAGTCAGTAGTGAAGAAGGCGAATTCAATGTTTGCATTCATTTCTAGAGGAATAGAATATAGGAGCAGGGATGTGATGTTGAGGCTCTATAAGGCGCTGGTGAGACCTCACTTGGAGGACTGTGGGCAGTTTTGGTCTCCTTATTTAAGAAAGGATGTGTTGACATTGGAGATGGTACACAGAAGATTCACCAGAATTATTCCAGGAATGAGAGGGTTAACATATGAGGAACGTTTGTCCACTCTATTCTTTGGAGTTTAGAAGAATGAGGGGAGACCTCATAGAAACATTTCGAATGTTGAAAGGCATGGACAGAGTGGATGTGGCAAAGTTGCTTCCCATGATGGGGGAGTCTAGTACGAGAGGGCATGACTTAAGGATTGAAGGGCGCCCATTCAGAACAGAAATGCGAGGAAATTTTTTTAGTCAGAGGGTGGTGAATCTATGGAATTTGTTGCCATGGGCAGCAGTGGAGGCCAAGTCATTGGGTGTATTTAAGGCAGAGATTGATAGGTATCTGAGTAGCCAGGGCATCAAAGGTTATGGTGAGAAGGCGGGGGAGTGGGACTAAATGGGAGAATGGATCAGCTTATGATAAAATGGCGGAGCAAGCTCGATGGGCCGAATGGCAGACTTCTGCTCCTTTGTCTTATGGTCTTATGTTCTTAAATGCTCTAATTAACTCTCAGAATAGGAATAATCGGGAAGAAGTTGAAATTCATATCAAGTGACTGTTGCAGCATCTACAAAGACTGCAACAAGGGGCATAGAGTGATAGTTTCCAGATTTCCATCATTAACTGTGGACATTTGGGTAACAAAAATTACTCTCAGCTTTACTGGTGCACGTGCTAATAGTTTTGTCATATTTCTGATTACAATTTTATACCATATTGAAATGCTACTGGACTATTTAATTAGAAGTCTAAGGAAATAATCCTGAGTAGGAGTTCAAATTTGACTAAGACAGTGGGGAAAATTAAGTTCAATTAATGTTTTAAATATTTTATAGAAGAAATAAAAGATGACTCTGGTGCCACCAGACTATCATAAAATCCTATATGATGTACTAATGCTAGATAGAGAAATAAATGTGATCTTGTGTTTTGGTGTGGCTGAGCTGACTCCTGACCTACAGTGATTTTATTGTCCTCTGCAGTGGCCAAGTAAGCCACTCAGTTGAAACTGATAAAAATGACAATAAAGATAATACTTAATAGACCATTGGGAAACACTCGAACCGGATATGTCAAAAGCATTAGTAGCTCAATCGTCCATGCAAATCCTTCCTTACTAATATCTGGAAAGTTGCGTCAAAAGTGAAAACCTCTTAATGCAATGTTCTGACTTAACCATACCACTGAATCTTACTTCCCAACCATAGCTAGAACTCTTTCATCAATCTCCTTGGATATGTTCATTACTATTGTTGGGATAAAGCTATCAGAAGTTCTGTAATTATTTTTGATTATCTCCAGAAAAGTCATGACACCATGTCAAAGACGGGTAAAAAAAAAATCTTCCTTCCACCAGATTGCCTCAGTAGAACCCACATTAGCTTGCAAAGTCTTGAAGGACATAATCTGTACTTTGACATTATGACAACAGTTCAGCGAATCATTAGAAATTAACTGATTTGGCAACGTTCTCATCAATCTATCTGCTGCAGGAGTACCCATCCAGGACAGTATCAATTGGAGTTGCTGCTTTACAGACCTTGTGGATATAATGCCCTACTTCTCAATCTGGATACTTTCCTTTGTGTTGCGTGACATGATTATTATATGCATAAACCCAGCATCCCGACAACATATAGAGACTGGTTAAAGGGAGATTTCAGACGAACATCAGGAAACATTTTTTTACACAGCGAGTTGTGGACACATGGAGCAAACTACACTAGCTGTGTAGTTAAAAGTAGTACCTTAGGGACTTTCAAATCTAAACTCAATAGTTATTTCAACACACTATGTCAAGCTTTGTTGGACTGAATGGCCTGTTCTTGTCAAAAGGTTTCTAATGTTCTAATATCAAAATCTGCAGCAGAAATGTATTTCATTCCAACCTCTAAATTCTCTACTGCTCACTCTACAATTATATCAATTCATTGGATCAACGCTGGATTGTTGAGGAGAGCAAAAGACGATGCTGGGTGAATTATCCATCACAATGTGGACTTTAGGATGAGGCTAAAAAAAAAAATGAAGCCTTCAGTCAATTTAGTTCATTCATCACAAATATCATGAAATAACAATGCAGTAAATCCAGTAAAATCTGTAACTCCTTAACATCCCACTTGTAGTGCTAGACTTGTGCTTCAGCATCAGTTGCATTTCTAGCCAAGTTGTCTCAGTACAGTTGCAAAGCTGGCATCTGTTGAACAATGTAGAACAACGTTAAAGAAAGCCAAATTAAATCCACTGTAATTCAATGTTGTAAAACAGTAAAACACGAAAATTCTGGGGGGGGGGGGGTAGTAAATACTTTTTATAAGTGCTGTATGTTGTAAATTGCTTCAATTCTCACATAAAGAAATAGATGATATACCACTCTGACATTTATCATTTCTTTAGATGGGAAAACAAGTATTGTAAAATTCAATCATATTTCTATTCTCATTTTATCCTCAGAATAATTTATTTTGTTTCAGAAATTAGGTGAGAATGGAGTTCAATCTTCAGTAGATACATTTGAACCATTGCTTATGACATGTAGCTCATTCACTCCAAGTGCATCTTTCAAGACAAAATGTTCAATAGACAAATTCAGCCGTTGAAAAGATCACTTTGTTATATTACCATTCTTGAAGAAACAGTGAATTATTCACTGAACAGGGCTGAGCATGTTTGGGTTTCAAATTCAAGTGCAGAATCACTGTGATTATTTAGTTTGTCTGCTATCTAGTGAAGACAGAGATAGTGGCTTGCCCGCCATTCATAACAAAGATCAGACTCACAGGTGCACTGTTTAATTTAGTAGGTTGTGTGCAAGGAGACAATTGTCAATCTGCCCTGTTGCCTAACAGGACATTTGTTTCTTTTAGTAGTTAATGACACAGTTTTCATCGGGATCTTAAATTTAGAAAACATATTAAATCAAGTAGAACAAGATAGGATTGTACTTCTCAGCCATATTGCTTCAGCATACACATAATTATGGGCTTTAGCAGTAAAATGGCTGAATAATATAACATGAAAAAAAGCTTTGTATTTTATTTATTTTAATTATTGTAGCTTTTAATTTAGTTTTTATACAACTACAAATACAAATGAATTTACAAGAAATATTAAGTGATTCTTGTTAAGAAAACCTAACATCAGTCACAAGAACTGGTCAAAGATATCACGCATTCCTCAAATAGAAAAGCAAAAAAGAAAACTGCAGGTGTTGGAAGTCTAAGGCAAAAAGTGGCAACGCTGCATATGCTCAGCAGGACAACTAGCTTCAAAATTAAACATTCTTTGTCCTGCTGAATATTTTTTGCATTCTCTAGCTATAGGTATTTCAAAGGTTTCTATAGGAAGAGACGAATGAATAATATATAGATAATGAAAACTAAATGTTACACAGCCATAAGAATACGTGGTTCATTCAAGTAATTGGTTAGGTTCAGGTACTTCGTTGGATTGAAACATATTTGCCTGAAAACTACAGTGTTGCATGTCACTGAACCTTATGGCAGCTTTACGTAGTCGGTGCCGAAGTGGAGGTGGAATCTTGTTGGATTTACGTTCAAGGTGCAGTGACATTCCATTGATGATAGACCTCAAGAGCCAAAACTCTGAAACTTAGAACAGATCTGGGTGTTTTTGACAGAAAAGCATTGCCTGATATCTGAGGTCTATCCTAAAGTAACATTGTGGAATCCAAGCAGGTCTACATATCACAGTAATGTCCATGTATAACTTGTAACAATGGTGATTCCATGGGTACTCAAAACCTTGACATTTTGGGGTTTGAGTAAATGGCTTAGGATTAAACATGGGGACCATGAAAAAGGTTTGCAGATGATATAACAATCAGGATATGATTGTGAATGACAACATCCACTTCATCAACCATATCACACATATACTTTATCATGGTTGGCATACCGCACACTTCATTCATCTCATTGAGGCTCCTGTTCTCATCACAACTCTTCTCACTGGACTAAATTTCATTTTAATTTCTTAGATGCCATTGTGTTGAATTTCTGTTATGGGCTCCCTGTCATAACTTCAGTTGAATCTTGCTGCTGTTTTTAATGAGTTTGTATGCACTCGCTGTGACCATGTGAGTTTCCTCTGGGTGCTCTGGCTTTCTCCCACATTTCAAAGACCTAGGGATTAGAGTTAGGGTTAGTAGGTTGTGGGTACACTATGTTGCTGCCAGAAGCATGGTGACACTTGTGGCTGCCCTCAACACAATCCTCAGATTGTGTTGGTCATTGACACAAATTACATATTTTACTAATGTTTCAATATACATGTGACAAATAGATAAAATCTTTATCTAATCCCTTTGGAAACTGCAGCATTATTAAATGCTTTGTGAGATTTACACAAAATGGAAACAATACAGATTGAGCACTCTTTGAAATCCAAAATCCGAAAACTTCCAAAATCTGATTTTTTTTACACTGACGTGAGGATCACACATGGAAAATTCCTCAAGGTGCTGGGAAGTTTCCCAGGCAATGCACAGGTCGTTGCATACCACTGACAGTTCTGCAAAGTGACCTCACATTTGTAATGAGCAGAGGTTAATGAAAATAGAAAAACACTGCATAAATCGAAAAATGGTGGCAATCGTGTATTGATGGAGTGGATTCATTAGCATTGGATTGAACATATGCTGGTTAATGGTATGCTAGTCATGAAACAAGCAAAGAACTATCATTATGAGCTGAAAATTGAAAGCAATTGTGAATATTCATCAGGCTGCTTGCGGAAATTTAAGAAAAGGCACAGCATTAAATTTTTAAATCCTTCTGGTGATAAAGCATCTGCTGATCACAAAGCAGCTGAAAAATTAATTGATGAGTTTGCCAAGATCGTCACTGATGAAAGTCCAACACCAGGACAAGTCTATAATACTGGTTGTTTTTATACCTTGTATAAAGCCTTTAAAAAATTAAATGCAAATACAGTGTATTTGATCTTTTAATCAAAACCTGATATTATAGGTGAAGACTGAAAGCCTGCTGCCGCTGTTTGTTGTTGTTTAACAGCTGATTCGGGAATTCCCTCGATGCTGCTTTTGTTACCCTGCATACATTATACTTTTATTATACTAATAGTATGTAATAACTTTACTGTTAAGTACATATGTGTGATGAACAAATGTAAGACAAGGACTGCTTGCCGGTGACACATAAAAACCAGAGTTGGAAATTATGGTGATCCCAAGCTATCTCATTACATATTCCAAATTCTGAAAAAAATTTGAAATCTGAAACACTTCCAGCCCCAAGCATCTCAGATAAGGTGGGACTTAACCTATACTAGATATTTCCTGAATGCTTGGGAATTTATATGACTATGTAAAAATTTACAGCTTAATTAAATTTGGCATGTAGAAAATGAAAGAATGATGAAAAAGTACTTTGGGAAACTGGATGATATAAAACAAGGGATGCTTCAGACATTAAAATGACTCTGTGATCTCATTGAGCCTCAAACGTTCAGCGGCGAACATCCTTTCCAAATCCAGGTATCATGTTTACATACAGTAAATAATAGGGATGAGAACCCACACTCCATAAGGCACCAACTGTTGAAATTCCTGAGTGGTATTTCACCATTTTCTTACTTTATTCCCGTCAAAATTACTTTTAAAAGATTTCAAGAGCTAGTCAATAGGAGGAGGTATATATGCCAAATATCTACTCGTTTTTATATGGCGATAAGGCCTAAGTCCTGATGAAGAGGATACATGATTAGTACGGAGATGTCAAATATGAGTTACAAGAAGTTCAAAGTTCAAAGTAAATTTATTTTCAAAGTACATAAATGTTTCTGTGTACTACCTTGAAATTCATGTTCTTGCAGGTATTTACAGGAAATAACGAAATACAATAGAATTTATGAAAAAAACTATACTTAACAAGGACTGACTAATATTCAATGTGCAAAAGTAAATAAATGACAAGTCATAAGTAAATAAATAATACTGAGTTGTAGAGTCCTAAAAAACGCCTATAGATTGCGGACTGAAAAGCTTGAGCATATAGAGCGGACTGAAAAGTTTGAGCATGTTGATATTAAGGAAGAGGATGTGCTGGTTCTTTGGGAAAGCATCAAATTGGATAAGTCACTGGGACCGGACAGGATGTACCCCATGCTGCTGTGGGAAGTGAGGGAAGAGATTGCTGAGCCTCTGTTGATGATCAATCTGGCATCATCAATGAGGAAGGGAGAGGTTCCGGAGGATTGGAGGGTTGCGGATGTTGTTCCCTTATTCAAGAAAGGGAGTAAGGATAGCCCAGGAAATTATAGACCAGTGAGTCTTACTTCAGTAGTTGGTAAGTTGATGAAGAAGATCCTGAGCAGCATAATATGACTAGGAATAGTCAGCATGGCTTCATCAAAGGCAGGTCATGAATTTGATTGAATTTTTTGAGAATATGACTAAACACATTAGTGAGTGTAGAGCTGTAGATGTAGTGTATATGGATTTTAGCAAGACATTTGATAAGGTACCCCATGCAAGGCTTATTAATAAAGTAAGGAGGCATGGGATCCAAGGGGACATTGCTTTGTGGGTCCAGAACTGGCTTGCCCACAGAAGGCAAAGAGTAGTTGTAGACGGGTCATATTCTGCATGGAGGCTGGTGACTGGTAGTGTGCCTCAAGGATCTGTTCTGGGACTCCTACTCTTCGTGACTTTTATAAATGACCTGGATGAGGAAGTGGAGGGATGGGTTAATAAATTTGCTGATGACACAAAGGTTGGGGGTGTTGTGGATAGTGTGGAGGGCGGTCAGAGGTTACAGGTTAATTACATTGATAGGATGCAAAACTGGGCTGAGAAGTGGCAGATGGAGTTCAACCTAGATAAGTGTGAGGTGGTTCATTTTGGTAGGTCAAATATGATGGCAGAATGTAGCATTAATGGCAAGACTCTTGGCAGTGTGGAGGATCATAGGGATCTAGGGGTCCGAGTCCATAGGACACTCAAAGCTGCTGCGCAGGTTGACTCTGTGGTTAAGAAGGCATACGGTGCATTGGCCTTCATCAATCGTGGGATTGAGTTTCAGAGCCGAGAGGTAATGTTGCAGCTATATAGGACCCTGGTCAGACCCCAGTTGGAGTACTGTGCTCAATTCTGCTCGCCTTACTACAGGAAGGATGTGGAAACCATAGAAAGGGGGCAGAGGAGATTTACAAGGATGTTGCCTGGATTGGGGAGCATGCCTTATGAGAACAGGTTGAGTGAACTTGGCCTTTTCTCCTTGGAGTGATGGAAGATGAGAGGTGACCTGATAGAGGTGCGTAAGATGATGAGAGGCATTGATTGTGTGGATAGTCAGAGGCTTTTCCCAGGGCTGAAATGGCTAACATAAGAGGGCATAGTTTTAAGGTGCTTGGAAGTAGGTACAGAGGAGATGTCAGGGGTAAGTTTTTTTACGCAGAGTGTGGTGAGTACATGGAATGGGTGCCGGCGGCAGCGGTGGAGGCGGAAATGATAGGGTCTTTTAAGAGACTCCTGGATGGCTACATGGAGCTTAGAAAAATAGAGGGCTATGGGTAACCCCAGGTAATTTCTAAGGTAAGGACATGTTCGACACAGCTTTGTGGGCCGAAGGGCCTGTATTGTGCTGTAGGTTTTCTATGCACCTATGATTGTTGAGTCAGTTCAATGTTCTTAGTAAGTGAAGTTCTCTACACTGGTTCAAGTCTCCGATAGTTGTATGGTAATAACTGTTCCTGAGCCAGGTGATGTGGGACCTGAGGCTCTTGAACCTCCTGCCTGATGGTAGCAGCAAGATGAGAGCATGGTCTGGGGACCTTTGATGATGGATGATGATTTCTTGTGGCAGTGCTTAATGAAGGAGAGGACCTTGCCTGTGGTAGACTGGGCTGTGTCTACCACTTTCTGTAGACATTTCCAGTTCTGGGCTTTGGAACACCAGGCCGTGATGCATTCAATCAAGGTACTCTCCACCGTGCATCTATAGAAGTTTGTCAAAGTTTTAGATGACATGCTGAATCTATGCAACCTTCTAAGAAAAGAGAGGTGCTATTGTGACTTCTTTGTGATGCGCTGGTCCCAGGACTGATCCTCTGATATGTTAATTCCAGTGAATTTGAAGTTATTCACCCTCTGCAACTCTGATCCACTAATGAGTACTGGCTCATAGACCTCCAGCTTCTTCCTCCTGTAGTCAATTGTCAGCTCTTTGATTTTACTGATATTCAGTGCTAATTTGTTGTTATGGCATGATTCAACTAGATTTTTAATCTCCCTTGTATATGCCAATTCATTACCATCTTTGATTTGGCCAACAACTGCGGTATTGTCAGCCAATTTAAATATGGTATAAAGTGAGTAGAGACGGGGCTAAGCACACAGCCTTGTGGTGTATCTGTGCTGATGGTGATTGGAGGAGATATTGTTGCCAATTCATACTGACTGGGGCCTGCAAGTGAGGAAATCAAGGATCTATTTGCACAAGGAGATAGGTCTTGGAGCTTATTGGTTTGTTTCCAGGGGATGATAGTGCTGAATACCGAGCTTTAGTCAATAAAGAGCATCCTGATGTATGCACATTTGTTGTTCAGATATTCCAGAGTAGAGTGAAGAGCTGATGAAATGGCATCAGCTGTTCATCTACTGTGAGACTAGGCGTACTGGAGTGGATCCAAGTCACTCCTCAGGCAAGAGTTGATTTGTATCATGACCAAACTCTCAAAGCGCTTCATCACAGTGGATCTACAGTTAGCACTACTGGAGGATAGGCATTGAGGCATGTTTCCACATTCTTCCTGTGCATTGGTATGACTGAAGACTGCTTGAAGCAGGTGGGTACCTCAGACTGCTGAAAGGAGAGATTGAAGATGCCAGTAAACACTCCAGTCAGTTAATTAGCACAGGTTTCAGTACTCGGCCAGGTATACCGTCTGGGCCAGATGCTTTCCATGGGTTCATCCTCCTGAAGAATGCTCTCATTTTGGCCTGATACTGAAATCACAGGGTTAGCAGTAGCTGTGGAGTTTGTGGAAGATGTCTCCATGTTTTGTCAGTCAAAGCGAGCATAAAAGGCAGTGCTATCTCTTCATCATCGCCATCATTTCCATCACTGCTAGCTCTTGTTCCATTCCTTCCCACTACCTTTTTTTCTGGCTATCTTCCTCTTTCTTTCCAGTCCTGATGAAGAGTCTCACCTGAAATGTCAACTGATGTTTTCCCTCCACAGATGCCACCTGGCTCATTGAGTTCCTCTAGCTCCTTTGTGTGTAGTTCAATTGATTACTTTCCTTACGCCATGAAAATGTATCTGCCTTCCAATTATGTAAACACAAGGAATTCTGCAGATGCTGGAAATCCAAGCAACACACATCGAAGTTGCTGGTGAATGCAGCAGGTCAGGCAGCATCTCTAGGAAGAGGTACAGTCGACGTTTCAGGCCGAGACCTTCGTCACGAAGGGTCTCGGCCTGAAACGTCAACTGTACCTCTTCCTAGAGATGCTGCCTGACCTGCTGCATTCACCAGCAACTTTGATGTGTGTTGTTCCAATTATGTATATAGTTTACAATCATATGCTTCTCCACATCTTACAGTGCCTTGAAAAAGTATTCAGCCCCCACAACTATTTTCACATTTTACTGCCTTATTTTCTAAATTTAAACTATATTGAATAGGATGTTTTGAGCTAATCTACAAAACATTGTGCATCAAGAAAAAGTCCTTTCTTTTCTTTTTAAATCTTTAATATTTATACCTGTATTATTTGAAGTCTTTTTTGTACATGTTTATCAACAATAAGATTATTCCAATCTCTTTGTATCAATATTGTTATTATTTATAATTTTGGAAAATTAATAAAAAGACTTTAAAAGAAAGAAAAATTCCTAAACCTGTCAAGAATTTACTTAAAATTAAAAACCAAAATTGTGAGGCTGAAAAAATATTCATCCCATTTGTAATTACTACAATAACTTTCCTCAGGTGCAGTATTATTTTACCAACTCACTCAAATTGTTGATACAGAAAATTGTAGGATCACCTGCTTTCAATAACTTTATAAGAATAAATGCATTCTCTCTCTGTAGGGTGCAACAGTATTGTAGATTTTTAACAAAAAAAAAACAAAATGAAGACAAAAGAGCATTCAAGGTACAGTACGTCAGGGAAATGTAATAAAGAAGCTCAAATCTGGGGACGCATACAAAACTAACTCAAAAGCATTGACATATCTTGGAGCTCAGTGCAGTCCATCATTAAAAAGTGGAAAAAGTGGATGAAACCACAGCCGCACTACCTATGTCAGGCTGGCCCCCGAAACATATTTGCCAGAGAAGAACGGCACTTGTAAGAGAGGCTACTGTGACGCAAAAGTCACTGAATGAACTGCAGAAGTCAGTGGCTGCAGCTGGAGAGGAAGTTCATAGCTCTACAATTTCTAAGGCCTTGCACAAAAAAGGATATTTATGGCAAGGAAAAAGGCCTGGCTAAAAATAATGCATATACTTACCTGTAAAGACTTTGCAAGGCATCACTTAAAAGATACTGTAAAGATATGGAAGAAGGTCTTGTGGTCAGGTGAGATTAAAGTGCAACTTCTGGTCTCAATACTAAGCAGTACATGTGGCAAAAATCTAACACTCTGCATCGGCCAGGTAACACCATCCCTACTTATAAAGTATGGTGGAGGTGGCATCATGCTATGGAGATGCAGGGACTGGAAGGCAGGACAGGATTGATTGGAAGCTGAATGCTGCAATATACAGAGAGATCAAGATAAAAACCTGCTAGCCTCTGCCAGAAAGGGTAAACTGGAAAGGAAGTTCATCTTTCAGCAGGTCAGCAACCCAAAACACACTTCCAGACTAACAATGGAGTGGCTTCAAATGAAGAAAATTGATGTCCTGATCCTAACTTGATTGAAAATCTCTGGCAAGGCCTTAAGATTTCTGTTAACTGGTGTTCCCCAACTAATCTGGTACAGCCTGAGCAATTTTGCAAGGTGGAATGGGCAAATCCTGCTCCATCATGTTGTACAAAGCTAATAGAGACTTATTGAAAATGACTAATGGCTGTAATAGCTGTGAGAAGTGGTTCAATTCAGTGCAGAGCAAAAGGAGATGAATACTAAACTGCTGACATTTCAGTTTTTGATTTTTAATTTTTTTTATGCTTCACAATTTTCCCTGTTTTTGCGGTCTAACGTGAAAAACTGGAGCATATGATTCACAAATAATGCTGTAATACTCATTTACTGTATGTGAACAAAGGGTTAGGGAATGAATACTTTTATAAGGCACTGTATAATCTAAGTACTTACTCATAGATTGTGAAGAATATCATGCAAGGTTTTTCCCTGTTAGAATTGGGTTCTTCAATCTTCCAGAAGCTTTCAACTCTTCCGTACCATTGTTCATCTGTTTGAAAGAAGAACTAGGATAGTGGCAAGTTGCAAATGACCAGATATCAAATTACTGATGTGCCTGTTGAAAGTTAAAATTAAACACAAATTTCTGATTCCAATTGATAGGCATCAGCCTCAAGGGCATGTACAAAAGAAACAATCTTTAGGTTTTTGGCTGTTTTTTTCCACCAACCTTAGACTCACCTCAGGGCAGGAGAATGAGAATTTTATTTTTTCTCTTGAAAGCTGTAGTGCTAAGAATGCATTTTTACATAAAGCTCAAACTATAACTTGATTAATTTTTTTTTAACAATGCATGAATCTAATGTTTCCAGAGCAGTTTTCAAATGTAAGCGTTCTTTTGTTGTTAATTTATTTACTTTTCAGAAACTGCATGATTTCCAATCAAAGGTCTAATCTATGCTTGCAGTAATCTTCTCACTGAGTTCATAGTATCATGTTATGTTATCAATTATTTTGGAATGACTAATTTTAAATATTGTTCAGATTTTATAGAGTGAAAATGACCAATACTTTTATTTTCGCTATATATTGGAGCACAACTTGCTGGCTTTGAAGTTCATGCCATAAATTTGCATGCAATATATTGAGAAGAATTGAAGAGTTCAATTGCCCTTAGCATTCCTTCTGAAAATTCTTATAATGTTTTTTTGTACTAATAATGCAAGCTTATATCTACTGTCAAAGTGAATTTCAAACGTTCCATCTTTTCAAATCACCTATGTGATGGAACAAATGTTCTCAGAGCTTTGAAATCCTGAGAGTAATTTGCTTTTCAATCCTTTGAAGTTTAACTAAGTAATAATTTTAAATATGCAATACATTTTTGACCCAATAAAGCATGAGCTTGTTTTGCAAGTATACCATATGCAAGTATTCGCTGCACAGACACTGAATGTGTGATGCCAGGTTTTCAGTTGCCATATGACCAAAGGGGCAAAGCAGCAGTCAAAATAGGTGTACATAATTCTGGCCAGATTTTTTATATCTGCCTGTCACAAACATCCGACAACCTTACTCACACTTAGACTCGACATCAAGCAGATGCAAATGAAGAATTTAAAAACTCTTCAGCATCCCACTGCAGATTGGTTTCCCTGAATCAGCTGGTATAGTAACCGTATAACCCATACTGTATTATACCAGTAACTAATAATCCCAAATTTCCCAACCAAGGGCCTCTTACTTTGATCCCAATATCTCTTTCCCTGTCCCCATTCTTTTGGCTCTGGCTCCTGACCACATCCACCCAAGCTGTAGCTACAAACCATCTCCTATAATTACCAATTTTCCCTTCCTAAATTAGCTCAGCATTTTTTTTTCTATTGAATTAGTCTTTCATGGCATTGTTTTATATTCTTCTTTACCTTTGACATTTCTCAGTATACTCAGCATAACTCTTCCGATTTTTAACCATACCAACTTGTTCTACTTGACAGGGAAGTGCCGAAGGACTAGTGCATATCAAAGCAGGAACTCATGGCCGAATAATTGTTCTCTGTTCATAAAGGCACATTGATACATATTGGACTATTTTGTACCTGGGATTTTCTCTGTAATCTTTATCCTATGGTGTAATCATTCCTGTGTTTGTACACAAAAGAAGTCTGCACTCAGAGATCACTCATCTGCTGGGGAGAAGGAGATTGGGAGGAGCAGACTCAATGGGCCAAATAGCCCAATTGTGCTCCTACATCTACTGGTCTTATGGTCTTATGGTTTGTGTCCTCAAAGTATCAAGATCATAAAAGAGACTAAATGAAATGCAGATCATTACTTCCTAGAAAATGAAACTTAACATCATAACTGGTTGTAATGCTTCCAATGAGCCTAAAATCTTTTATGCATGCTTTGAAAAGGAGAATAAAAATATAGCTGTGAGGCAAGCAAGAGAAAATCTGCAGATGCTGGAAATCCAAGCTACACACACACACAATGCTAGAGGAACTCAGCAGTCCGGGCTGTATGTATGGAAAAGAGTACAATAGATGTTTTGGGCTGAAACTCTTCAGCAGGACCGGAGAAAAAAGGATGAAGGGCCTGAAAGAGAAGGTGGTAGGAGGGGAGGAAGAAATACAAGGTGATAAGTGAAATGGGGGTGGGCGGGTAGGGGTGAAGTAAAGAGCTGGGAAGTTGGTGAAAGAGATACAGGTCTGATGAAAGGGGAATCTGATAGGAGAGGATAGAAGGCTGAGGAAGAAAGAAAAGGAGAAGGAGCTCCAGAGGGAGGTGATAGGCAGGTAAGGAAAGAAGGTGAGAGAGGGAAATAGGAATAGAGAATAGTGATGCGGTCGGGGGGTGGGGTGCGGGGATGAGAATTACTGGTAGTTCATGAAATTGATGTTCATGCCATCAGGTTGGAGGCTACCCATATTGAGGATAAGGTGTTGCACCTCCAACCTGAGTGTGGCCTCATCATGACAGTAGAGGAAACCATGGACAGACATGTCGGAATGGGAATGGAAAGTAAAATTAAATTGGGTGGCCACTGGGACATCCCACTTTTTCTGGCAGAAAGGAGCATAGGTCCATCTCCAATGGGATCTCACCACCCACTGAGATTCTTCTTTCTGCAGGGATCACCCCCAATGCAACTCCCTTGTCAACTTGTCCCTGCCCACTGATCTCCCTTCTGGCACTTATCCTTGCAGGTGGAACAAGATCTACACCTGTCCCTGCAACTCCTCCCTCACTATCATTCAGGGCCCCAAACAGTCTTTCTAGGAGAGGCGACACTTCACCTGAGAGTATGTTGGAGTCATCCACTATATGCAGTGCTCCCGGTGTGGCCTCCTGTATATCGGTGAGACCTGATGTAGATTGGGAGATTGCTTCACTGAGCACTTACGTTTGTCCGCCAAAAAAGTGGGATCCCCCAGGGGCTACCCATTTTAATTTCACTTCCCATTCCCATTCCGACATGTCAGTCCATGGCCTCCTCTACAGTCATGATAAGGTCACACTCAGGTTGGAGGAGCAACACCTTATATTCCGCCTGTGTAGCCTCCAACATGATAGCATGAACATTGATTCTTGAACTTCCAGTAATGCCCCCACCACTTCTTCACTATCTCCAACTCCTTCACTATCTCCAACTCCTTTTCACTCTCTCCCTTATCTCCTTACCTGTCCAACATCTCCCTCTGGTGAGCCTCCTCATTTCTTTTCTTCCATCGCCTTCTATCGTCTGCTATCAGATTCCTCCTTCCCCAGCCTTGCATTCTTTCATCAATCAATTCTTTACTTCACCCATCCCCCCACCCCTCCTGGTTTCACCTCACCCTGTGATTCCTTCTCCTCTCTCCCCCACCTTCTTACTCTGACTCCTCATCCTTTTTTCTCCAGTCCTGATGAAGAGCCTCAGCCTGAAGGGTCGACTGTACTCTTTTCCATAGATGCTGCCTGGCCTGCTGAGTTCGTCCAGTATTTTATGTGTGTGTTGTTTAAATACACAAGGCTTCGAGCGATCCTATGATATCCGTTTCAAAGGCAACGTCAGAACTTCTTTCAAGAGGATAGGTCCTGTAGTGTACCTGGCAGGGCATTGAAAAGTTGTGCCCACCAACTGTCCAATATCTTCAATATCTCATTGGTGTGTTGAAGGTTTCCATCTGCTTCAAAAGGGTCCAAGAAAGCAGAGTGAGCTGTATCAATGAATATCACTCTGTGGCACTTACGTCTACTGTGATGAGGTGCTTTGAGAGGTTGGTCATGGCTAGAATCAACTCCTGCTGAAGCAAAGATCTGGACCCACTGCAATTTGCCTACCATCGCAAAAGAGGTACAGTGGATGCAATCTCATTGGCTTTCACTTGGCCTTGGATCTCATGGACAGCATCAATATCTTTGTTTATTGATTACAGCTCAGCTTTCAACACAATCATCCCCTCAGTACTAATCAACAAATTTCAAAAGTTAGCGCTCTGTTCTTGTCTCTGCAACTCAGGGAGACCACAGACTGTGCAGATCAGAAATAGTAGCAACACACATCAAAGTTGCTGGTGAACGCAGCAGGCCAGGCAGCATCTCTAGGAAGAGGTACAGTCGACGTTTCAGGCCGAGACCCTTCGTCAGGACTAACTGAAGGAAGAGTGAGTAAGGGATTTGAAAGTTGGAGGGGGAGGGGGAGATCCAAAATGATAGGAGAAGACAGGAGGGAGAGGGATGGAGCCAAGAGCTGGACAGGTGATTGGCAAAAGAGGATACGAGAGGATCATGGGACAGGAGGTCCGGGAAGAAAGACAAGGCGGGGGGGGGGGAACCCAGAGGATGGGCAAGAGGTATATTCAGAGGGACAGAGGGAGAAAAAGGAGAGTGAGAGAAAGAATGTATGCATAAAAATAAGTAACAGATGGGGTACGAGGGGGAGGTGGGGCCTAGCGGAAGTTAGAGAAGTCGATGTTCATGCCATCAGGTTGGAGGCTACCCAGACGGAATATAAGGTGTTATTCCTCCAACCTGAGTGTGGCTTCATCTTTACAGTAGAGGAGGCCGTGGATAGACATGTCAGAATGGGAATGGGATGTGGAATTAAAATGTGTGGCCACTGGGAGATCCTGCTTTCTCTGGCGGACAGAGTGTAGATGTTCAGCAAAGCGGTCTCCCAGTCTGCGTCTGGTCTCGCCAATATATAAAAGGCCACATCGGGAGCACCGGACGCAGTATATCACCCCTGTCGACTCACAGGTGAAGTGTTGCCTCACCTGGAAGGACTGTTTGGGGCCCTGAATGGTGGTAAGGGAGGAAGTGTAAGGGCATGTGTAGCACTTGTTCCATTTACACGGATAAGTGCCAGGAGGGAGATCAGTGGGGAGGGATGGGGGGGACGAATGGACAAGGGAGTTATGTAGGGAGCGATCCCTGCGGAATGCAGAGAGAGGGGGGGAGGGAAAGATGTGCTTAGTGGTGGGATCCCGTTGGAGGTGGCGGAAGTTACGGAGAATAATATGTTGGACCCGGAGGCTGGTGGGGTGGTAGGTGAGGACCAGGGGAACCCTATTCCTAGTGGGGTGGCCGGAGGATGGAGTGAGAGCAGATGTACGTGAAATGGGGGAGATGCGTTTAAGAGCAGAGTTGATAGTGGAGGAAGGGAAGCCCCTTTCTTTAAAAAATGAAGACACCTCCCTCGTCCTAGAATGAAAAGCCTCATCCTGAGAGCAGATGCGGTGGAGTCGGAGGAATTGTGAGAAGGGGATGGCGTTTTTGCAAGAGACAGGGTGAGAAGAGGAATAGTCCAGATAGCTGTGAGAGTCAGTAGGCTTATAGTAGACATCAGTGGATAAGCTGTCTTCAGAGACAGAGACAGAAAGATCTAGAAAGGGGAGGGAGGTGTCGGAAATGGACCAGGTAAACTTGAGGGCAGGGTGAAAGTTGGAGGCAAAGTTAATAAAGTCAACGAGTTCTGCATGCGTGCAGGAAGCAGCGCCAATGCAGTCGTTGATGTAGCGAAGAAAAAGTGGGGGACAGATACCAGAATAGGCACAGAACATAGATTGTTCCACAAAGCCAACAAAAGCTACACCTTTAGTTTGGAGGAAGTGGGAGGAGCCAAAGGAGAAATTATTAAGAGTAAGGACTAATTCCGCTAGACGGAGCAGAGTGGTGGTAGAGGGGAACTGATTAGGTCTGGAATCCAAAAAGAAGCGTAGAGCTTTGAGACCTTCCTGCTGGGGTATGGAAGTATATAAGGACTGGACATCCATGGTGAAAATAAAGCGGTGAGGGCCAGGGAACTTAAAATCATCGAAAAGTTTAAGAGCGTGAGAAGTGTCACGAACATAGGTCGGAAGGGATTGAACAAGGGGTGATAAAACAGTGTCGAGGTATGCAGAAATGAGTTCGGTGGGGCAGGAGCAAGCTGAGACAATAGGTCGGCCAGGACAGGCAGGTTTGTGGATCTTGGGTAGGAGGTAGAAACGGGAAGTGCGAGGTGTGGGAACTATAATGTTGGTAGCAGTGGATGGGAGATCCCTTGAGCGGATAAAGTCGGTGATGGTGTGGGAGACAATGGCCTGGTGCTCCTTAGTGGGGTCACGATCGAGGGGTAAATAAGAGGAGGTATCTGCGAGTTGTCGCTGTGCCTCGGCAAGGTAGAGGTCAGTACACCAGACTACAACAGCACCCCCCTTATCGGCGGGTTTAATAATAAGATTAGGATTAGTGTGGAGGGAGTGGAGAGCAGAGCGTTCGGAAGGAGTGAGGTTGGAATGGGGACAAGGTGCTGCTCCTATGCCTTATGTCTTATAGAAATCCAACTGAGTAGGTGACACTGGGCCTTAAAGCAGATGTAGTTGACCAGAACTGAGGTAGCAATTTCAGGAATTATAGAAACATCTTTGCATTTGCAGAGGTCTCATAGGTTAAGACGACAACAGAGTGAGTCATACTTTGTGTATACATATTTTTAACATTCCTTTAATATATACAGCACATGTAAATGTCTGTTAAATCAATTAGGTAAAAGCATATGTATAAATTGATAAATTGTTTGGCATGGATTTGATTCATTTTTAAAGAGGAAGTCTTGTAATATTTCAAAATGTAAGTGCGCCTTTAAGGACAGCGTATTATGTGGGCTGATGTTGGCACATGGTACACAAGACACTGTTAGTTGAGATTTATTACATCCAAGAAAAGATGTTCTGTTTATAACTGCACCTTTGTTTAATGGCTTATGTAAGCAATAATACAAAGGAATCTACAGATACAACAGGAGTAAAGTTCCGAACATCTTTTCAGAGAGCCTCATTTGTATTCCTTGATGATCTTCAAGGGCACAGGGAGGAATGCAACATAAGGAAAAAGAATTAGCAGCTCCTTATCCAGTTTGAAGCAAATTCAAAGAGCTGTTGCAGGAGTAGGTTGCAGGCCATAATGATAACAACTCGTATTTATATAGCACCTTTAATGTGGTGAAACATTTCAAAACACTTCATAAATGATTCCAAAACTTTGATTCCAAACAAAGTAAGGAGATATACACCAGAAAGAATAATTAGGCTTTAAGAATTAGCTTAAGGAGGACAATGATGTGGAATATTTAAGGCAGGCAACTGCATAACTTATGGCCTGGAAAGATGACACACAGCTCCCTGTGGAAAACAATGGGAAGTCAGAACCGTACAAATGTCCAAGATTTGAGGAAAACATTTTCAGCTGTATGAGATACAGAAATGGGAAGAATTGAAGTCATGGAGGAACTTAGAGGTAAAGCTGAGGATTTTAGTTTAGTGTTGTTACTGTCACACAATTAATCCCACTAATTCATTGTTACAGACTACCTACAGGGATCAATTCAAAATATCGGATTATAGCTGCTGTTGGTATCTTTGCAAGTACCGGCATTATACTGACATTACTGTGAGGCTGTGCAATAGACATATGGTTATACATCCACTTACTCAGAGCCTAAACAGATTGGACAGTGCCATCCGATCTAAACAGATGGCTGCATGGCAATCTGGTATAGAGAGGCCACTACACAGGATTGGAAAGGAGGCGAAAAAGTGGTGGTCAGCCAGCTCCATCATGGCCATCAATCCCCTCAGCACTGATATTTGCAAACACAAGAAAATCTTAAGACTGGAAGTTCAAAGCAACACCTCTTCCCTCATGGTAGCAATGAGAAGTTATGTCCTGATGAAGGGTCTCAGCCTGAAATGTTGACTGTGTACCCTTTTCCAGAGATGCTGCCTGGCCTGTTGAATTCCTCCTGTGTTTTGTGTGTTCCTTCACTATTTTGCTCCATTTTTGCCGTACGTATTTAGTTTAATGGTAATAATATATATTAAGGACATATATATCATTGTAATTATAGTACTTTTTTCCTATTATACTGTACAGTAGCCTCAAAACAACAGATTTAGCAAAACAAGTTAGAGATTAAACCTGATTCTGATTCTGACATTATAATATTTGAAGTAAGTAACAGCTATTAACTGTAATCCAGTTGGTTCCTCAAATCTCCTCCACCATTCAATAAGGTGTAGCCAGCCAGTGTTGTAGAGGTGATTGGTCCAGATGTCAAATCAGGCTGGTTCCTTGCACGCTTTTCTTCCATGCCGGGTTGAGCGTCGAGCTAGCATCTTGGCCTCATCAAAAACCGTCAAATGCTACGGAAATGGTAAAATGCCGCCTGATGTGCCAAAGGCGTGAAAAGGAACAATAAGGTCTTGATGGATCCAGTATCACTTGCCTGGTCTTTCCCCAGATGAAGTTTGAATATGTTATTTCAGCACGATTTGGGCATTCATCATTGTTCCTCCAACATTGTTAGAATAATGGTTCTGATATCACTATAGCATCGTTGCAACGGTTCATTGAGCAAGAACCTGTCAGAAGATTCTCTTGGTGTCTGGATGAAGCAAGAAATACAGCCTTGCTAAATTTCATTCTCAACAAACTGGCTTCTCAGCTCCAGTTGATGCATGGCATATCATATGCATACTCTCAATATGCAAAATAATGATGTACGAAAGGGAAGCGGTAAAGAGATAAAGGCTACTTATTTGCAGTTTCAGGGAATAGCATACTTGTGAAGTTCAAATGAAAATTTAAATACAGGACTAATAAAAAATTCAATCAGTAAATAGGTAACCCTGACATGACACTTAACCGTTATAAAACTGCAAATCTTCTTAACTGTGAATAACTCCAGCGGGAGCTGTTTTAGTTTCATGGTTGGATAGTTTCAAAACTGATATGCAATGGCTGTTCTGTCAGACAGTCACCATACCTTGAAACAGCCATAGAATATCACTAATAATCAGATGTATTGCTCTCCAGCATCAGCTTAGAGAATCTAGATTGGTTGATAAATTGTGTATAAAGTCATTCAAAAAAAAATGGACAGAAATTTCCTTTACCAAGAGGTTCTTCACCTTGGCTCTCAAATGGGGCATTCCAGAGGACATTTTTTTTGAAGGATTTAACATAGGGTAAAAATCTGAAACAGCTGGAACTTTGAAGATCAAGATTAGAAATAAATGTAATAAACTTTAAAGATGCCTCCGGATTTCAATTGCTCCATGATACTTCAATTCTTCCTAGAATAGAATAACATTTCTATTCCAATCTATACTTGCAATGATTTCGCATTCCTCTGGATTTCCAGCATCTTCAGAATCGCTTGGGTTTCCTCCGTCACAAATAACATTCACTCATAAAATTCAGCCACTTTTCCAAAAGTTGGAGGGGGGGGGGGGAGATAGGAGATAGTCAGGGGTTGTATCAGTAGAGTTTGCTGACAGGTGCAATTTAGACATAACTTGATGTTCAAATGTTTGTTTGAGCACATTACTTTGTTTTAAACCTCAAAATTTTAGCAATGTAAAATCGAACTGCATTTTCTCTGGTGCATTTCTCTAATTATACAGTGTTAAATAAAACAAAGAACAAAATAATAAACATTAATAAAGAAAAAGTAATAGAGAAATTGAAGATAAAGTCAATGTTGGTGCTGATCAAACAAGATTCCTTTAATTCTGGAACCATCCGAATGAATTGGAGTGTTAAGTTGCTGTTCAAGAACAGAAAAAGAAAGTAAGGAACAACACACCACTTAACCTGATAATCAGTAATCGGGAAAGCAAGCAAAACTGCTGATTCTGGAATCTGAAAATAAACAAAATGCCAAAAGAACTCACCAGTCAAGAAAGAGCCTGTGGAAATGAAAAAACAATCAATATTTGTCAATGACCCTTGCTCACAACTGGCAGGGACTACAGAACTTACAGTCATCTAAAACTTTGACAAACTTTTAGAGATGTGTGCTGGAGAGTTATTTGACGGCTTGCATCACAGCCTGCTATGGAACTACCAATGCCCTCAAACAGAAAATCCTACAAAAAGTAGTGGATCTGGCCCAGTCTATCATGGATGTAGCCCTCCCCACCACAAAGTGTTGTCACCGAAAATCAACATTGATCATCAGGGACCTCACCACTAATGCCATACTCTTTTCTCACTGTTGCCATCAGGAAAAAGGTACAGGAGCCTTGGGACTCACACCCACCATGTTCTGGAACAGTTACAAACCCTCAACCATTAGGCTCTTGAATCAATGGGGATATCATCACTTGCTCATTACTGAAACATTCCCACAACTTATGGGCTCACTTTCGAGAGCACTTCATCTCATGTTCTTTATATTTATTGCTATTATTTCTTTCTTTTTGTATTTGCAGTTGTTGACTTTTGAATAGTGGTTGAACACTCAGTTGGTGCAGTCCTTCATTGATTCTATTTTGGTTATTATTCTATTATGGATTTATTGAGATTGCAAGAAAATGAATCTCAGAGTTGTTTTAGGTGCCATATGTACTTTGATAATGAACTTACTTTGAAATTTAAGTTTAAAAGCAGAGCTGGAGGGAGGAGTGAAGTGTAAGACAAAAGATCATATGAAGAATGGTTAAGATAGATCAGATCACAGAGAGTATAAGTACTGGACAGCATGTTAACAAAACTAGTTTAGAGAAGTATGTATGAACGATTATAGGAAATACTTGCTGAAATACATTATCAAGAATAAATTAAATTATAAAATCAAAAAATATCATCTTAGTTTATGAAAGGGAAGCAATTTCAACAAACTTAACAGATATACTTGAAGATGTGATTGTCAGTTTACATAGTAGCATTAGATGTACTTAGAATTTAATAAGATATATGATAATGTTGTGTGTAAGTAGTTTACATTTCACTGAAGCTCAAAGCTTTGTAGTACAAAGAATCGACTAAGAATATTCGGTAATTGACAATATTCAAGACCATGATCAGTAGGTAATTGAATACTCTGGAAATCAAGTAAAAAAAGAAATCAGGGAATTAAGTGGGCGATGTGAAAGACTGTACAATTGCAAGTAATCCCTTCATTTTTATTTCTCTCATTTCTCAGTTGCTTAGGTAGTATATAGTACTCGTACAGTCCAGCAAATTTCATCTGTTTGGTTTCCAATTTGTTGCACAAGTCATTGGTGCATTAAATTAAAAGAGGGAACAAACTTAATTTTGAAATAATATTGAATTATTCAGTGCCCACAGATGGATGGTGAAAAGGATTGGTATCTCAACTAATTATTATGAATTTAACCCAGTTTTGTATTAGCTTTAGAAAACATGGTTCAGTTGTGCATTATCAGAATCAGAATCAGATTTAATATTACTGGCATTTGTCATGAAATTTGTTAACTTTGTGGCAGCAGTACAATGCAATACATGATAATAGTGAGGAAAAGAAAACTGTAAATTACAGCAAATATATATATAGATTAAATAAGTAGCAGAAAAAATAGAAATAAAATGTAGTGGGTAGTGTTCATGGATTCAATGTTCATTTAGAAATCAGATGGCAGAGGGGAAGAAGCTGTTCCTGAATCATTGAATGTGTGCCTTCAGGCTTCTGTACCTCCTAACCAATAGTAGCAATGAGAAAAGAGCATTATAGACACTGTGCTGCCTTCATACACAAGTAGTGTGAATATCATCATCTGGAAGATAAGTAATTGAAGAATACAGTGGATTCTGGTTAACTGGGATATATCGGGGCCAGTACATTTTGGTCCAATTAAGTGGCTGCCCCAATAAGTCAAAGCTTCATGGAAATAGTTTAAAAATGACAAACGACATTTATTGAGTAACAAAATTATGTACTTAAATGAAATAGAGAACAAATTAGGACACTAACAATATTACTACAGTACTATAAAACTATGTATTAGTTCTTAATCGTTATTGACTGAATTGACTGAAACGTAGGATAGCTGTGCACTCATTCTGATGAAAATATGGCTACAGGGTACTATCTCCGAAACAGCCATCCAGTTAGGGGGTTTCACCTAATTTTGGGCCAACATAGTTCCCGTGAACACTGGCAAGACCAGCAATGGAGCTGTATGTAACTACATTAGTAAGAACTGGTGAATGAATGCTTCGATAGTGACAATCCTCTGTTCACCTGTGGTAGAGTTCTTAAGGGTGAAGTGCAGGCCCTTCTAGTAACCGAGGGAGTTCACTGTTACTGTGGTTGTGGCTATATGCAGAATCCACACCAGCCTCCATCCACGTGCTAATGCTCAGAAAATGCTACGTGAACTCTGTGGCACCCTTAGTCAATTCCAAACCGTACAGCCAGGTGGTTTCTATTGTTGCTGGTGACTTCAGCCTTGCTAACTTAAAATCTGTCCGGCCTAAATTTTATCAGTATGTTGACTTTGCTACCAGAGGTGAGAACACATTAGACCAGGTTTATACCAACATATCTGGTACATACTAAGTTGCTCCCCATCCCCACATCCGATTCTCTGACCACCTCTCTGTTATGCTAATTCCTGCATACTGATCACTGATCAAATATATTAAACCTGTCCAAAGAGAGATACCATCTAGTGGCACTGTCCTCAACAATAATGAAGTTCTTAGAAGGCTGGTTATGATCACATTAAATCCCATCTTCCTGCTACATTGAGCTACTTCCAGTTCGCTTATTGCTCAAATCGGTACGCTGATCATGTCATAACTTTTGGATTTCACTTTATCCTGTACCATCTAGAAAATAGTTCCTTATATGCCAGGACTCTGTTTATTGACTTCAGCTCAGCATTTAATATGATCATCCCTCAGAAGCTGGTGGGTAAACTGTCCTCTTTGGGTCTCAACACCTCTCTCTGTAACTGGGTCCTGGGCTTCTTAACATAAAGGTCACAGTTAGCCCAGGTTGGCAGAAACATCTCCAGCTCAATCATGCTGACACCATCGCTCCCCAAGGCTGCATGCTCACTCTGCTGTTATTCACGCTGCTGATACATGACTGCATTGCTAAATCCAGTTCAAGCTGAATCATCAAGTTCTCTGATGACACAACACTGGTTAGCCTCATTAACAACGATGACGAGACAGCGCACCAAGAGGAGGTGAAGGGGCTGGTAGATTGTTGCAAGAGCAACTTGAGTCTCAACATGGACATGACCAGATAAATGATTGCAGACTTTAAGAAGGTGCAAGGCCTGACCATTCCTCACTGCACATACAAGACTCCTTCATGGAGAAAGGTAGGAGTGCACGTAACAGCCAACCTCACCTGGTCCCTCAATACCACCTCTTTGGTCAAGAAAGTACAACAGTGTTTTCACTTCCTGATGAGTGAGGCTCCCGGCAATTATGTCGATTTAGTTTTTGTTCTTTAAGAATTGGGTCAAGTAAGCAGCTGTCCCAATTAATCGATGGCCCAGTTAAGCAGAATCCACAGTACTTAGCTTTACAGAAACATAGAAACATAGAAAACCTACAGCAAAATACAAGCCCTTCAGCCCACAAAGTTGCGCCGAACATGTCCCTACCTTAGAAATTATTAGGCTTACCTATAGCCCTCTATTTTTCTATGTACCTATCCAAAAGTCTCTTAAAAGACCCTATTGTATCCGCTTCCACCACAGTTGCCGGCAGCCCATTCCATGCACTCACCACTCTCTGAGTAAAAAACTTACCCCTAACATCTCCCCTGTACCTACTCCCCAGCACCTTAAACCTGTGTCCTCTTGTGGCAACCATTTCAGCCCTGGGAAAAAGCCTCTGACTATCCACACGATCAATGCCTCTCACCATCTTACGCACCTCTATCAGGTCACCTCTCATCCTCCGTCGCTCCAAGGAGAAAAGGCCAAATTCACTCAACCTATTCTCATAAGGGATGCTCCCCAATCCAGGCAACATCCTTGTAAATCTCCTCTGCACCCTTTCTACGGCTTCCACATTCTTCCTGCAGTGAGGCGACCAGAACTAAGCACAGTACTCCAAGTGGGGTCCTATATAGCTGTAACATTACCTCTTGGCTCCTAAGTTCAATTCCACGATTGATGAAGGTCAATACACCGTACACCTTCTTAACCACAGAGTCAACCTGTGCAGCTGTTTTGAGCGTCCGATGGACTTGGACCCCAAGATCCTTCTGATCCTCCACACTGCCAAGAGTCTTACCATTAATACTATATTCTGCCATCATATTTGACCTACCAAAATGAACCAAAGGAAATAGGATTTAGTCTATCAGTTTACTTCTCCTTAAGCCTATCTTGTTTCATGTTTCATACTGTATGCAGAAATGATATCTCAGTTTTAAAAAATGGACAGCTGATGCTTAATGCTCTGCCGATGTTTAAAGCTTTAAAAACTTTCCAAAATGTCATATAAATATCCATGAGATACTCAGATAAAGTAAATCTGGAGTTATTATAGCATGATTCCTTCCGTATTACAGTCCTAGTCCTACTGGATAATCTTTTATGGGACATGTTTTACATTTCACCAGCACCAACTATTATATTTTCAAAATACTTTCACTTATCGCCTTGGTTACTGAAGCTACAGGAGTCAGAAATATGTCAATAACTCACATCTCTACAGTGACCACTCCCTGGAAATCTTCTCAATTGTTTTAAAGCTGCAATTTTTTTTGTAGAAATATGATACTTTTTTGAATGTGCAATTTCACATAGATTTTTAAACACTCCTGTAGAACTTTTTAAGATTTATGTCTTTATTTTTATCTATAATTAGCCAATCTTTTCTTCCCCATTTACTTTGGCTCAGGTTTTCACATCATTTGTTTCAATAACCTGGATTCTAAAATTGGATACCCACAATAACATGAAGATTAAATAAAATAAAATTTCAGGGCTACAGATTTATTGGGTGTTCGGAGGTTTACTTGATTTTCTTTTCAGGGACCATTTATAGAAATGTTCTCACCTTCAATGAGCAGTTACATTGACAAGAACTATAGAAAAAGAACGCTGGTCATGGTGCTTAAAAACCTAGCACCTGGATAGATTCCTAGAGCTTAGGCTGAAGTAAAATGGCCAGTGACACATTACCTTTGATATCAATAATACAAATAATGCAGGAGGGTGGAAAGGCCACAATTACATTTGGGAAAAAGAAACAGAACATATGAGTGGTGTGAAAGAAAAGAGTCATCTGTTGCGAAAAAAGCTTTGTTAGCTTCAAATGTATAAATGCCCATGCCCCCAAAATATGTGACACTGTCTGTGTCCAAAGCTGTGGTGAGACATAGGACCTGTGCTGCTGAGAACCTCAAGCACACAATTTTTCTCCTGTGAGCAGGAACAGTGTGTTACCTTAGGTTTTCAAATAGTATTTGGAAAGTTTCATACCATGGTTATTTTTCAACTGCAGATCAGATGGACCAGTATTTTACATCTTAGAAAAAATATAGAGGATAATAATAACAAAATTATTAAATTATAATTATTATAATTATTAAAAAATAATAAAAATAATAACAAAATTATTAAATTAGATCCTAAAATTAACTGTTCGCGATAGACAAGGACAATCCTAACATCTGTTTCTATGTACACATGATTATTTTGCATTAGATGTATTTTCAAGACTGATTACTAAGATGCCAAAAATCCTTTAGTAGGGACAATGGCTGACTTTAAAAAGATAGCCATTAAATTCCCACCAAGACCAATAGTTCTGAAGTTCTGATGCTGGAAAACAGTCACAAAAGCATACTTGCATTTCAGCACAAGGAAAAGAAAAATGCTACTCTTTTTATAAGCACACTGATTTAATTAAAGTGGCTGGATTCCCAAAAATGTTGCATATTGCTAATTAAATCCATATTACTTCACATGGTCAAGTAGGCACAGTTCGACTCAATGCATTCAGCAGTACAGAGTCACATGCATGACTAATGACAGATGATGAAATTAGTCAGGAATTCAAAGTCATGGAATTTTACAGCATAGAAGCAGGTCTTTGATGACCATCAAATACCTAGCTATAGTAATCCTATATACCAGCGCTTCAAAGCTTCAAAGGTTCATTTATTATCAAAGTATACAACTCTGAAATTCTTCTTCTCCAGATAGCCATGAAATCAATAAAGAAAAGAACTGCAGCACAATCATCAACACCCAAATCCCCCCCTCTCTGCACAAAAAAACAAACAAAAATGGAAAAGGCACATCAACCCCAAACCCTATTCCCCTGCATACAAAAAAATGTGAAAGATCGAGCAGAAAAAAAACACAGAATACAGAAAAAAAATAAGACTGAAAGAAAGTCCACATCTAAAATGCAGAAAACCTGGGCAACATTCTTCCACTATAGCACAGCGATTTCACCAGCAATTAAAAGGCAGTCTCCCCTCTCCAGTGCAGAGCAATCCCTGGAGAATAAAAAGGCAGGCAGCGGGTGTTTCAATCTCTCTCATTGATTTAATTGGCAAACAATGGAAGCTTCATTCGGTGAAATGGAGTTGAACTCTAGCTCACAGCCTTGTCACCACAAGGTTCTCGCATGCTGCATCTGCCTCCAGAAACTGCAGAGCACTGAAACACTCAAGCGACTCCAAACTGCGAATCACAGGCTCCAACATTTCCAGAATCACATTCAAGATGAGAAACAAATGTAAAAGACATAAAAGAAGTGAAATTTATGGTTTCATGATCTATCCAGAAGATGTCGATCGAAGGAGTGTGGTACCATCTTGCACTTGGTTCATAACCTACAAGACCTTGGCAATTGAAGTATTTGTCCAGATGGTTCATAAATGGTGTGAGAGTCAATACTTATACTACCTTCTCAGGCAATGCATACCAGATAGCAACCACCCTATATGTGGAAAACATTCTTTCTTAGATCCCTTCTAAACCTCTTAATTAAATTTAAACCTATGCTCGTTAAGTTTAGTCAGTTCTGCCAAAGGAAATGGTTGCTTACTACCTACCCTATCAGTGCCTCTCATAATTTTGTTCACTTCTATGAGATCCCCTTCGCTCTCCTTGTCTCCAGCCTACCCAGTTTCTCCTCATGACTGAAGCAATTCATCCCAGGAAACATCCTGGTGAACCTTCTCTAAACCCTCTCTAACGTAGTTATGCCATTTTGGAGCACAGTAAGCAGAAATGTACACAATATTTCAGATGTTGAACCAATGGCATACATTGTTATAGTCTTCTCATTGCTACCATTACACAGGAAGTACAGGAGCCCGAAGACACACACTCAACATTTCAGAAACAGCATCTTCTCATCCACCATCAGATTTCTGAATGGACAATGAACCCATGAACACCACTGCAGTATTTTCCCTCTCCTTTTGCACTACTTATTTAATTCAATTTTCTTATTTAAATTTGTTCTACTTATTATAAGTTATAGTTTATATTTTTATGTATTGCAATGTACAGCTGTTGCAAAATAACAAACTTCACGACACACTATGCCAGTAATATTAAACGTGATTCTGACTCTGATTCAAAGTTGTACCAAGATGTCCCTGCTCTAAACCTATGCTCTGTCTAATAAAGGCAAACATCCCATATGGCTAATTCATCATTTTATCTAGCTGTGTTGCCAACTTCAAGAACGTTTGGACTTGTGCTATGTTAACCTCAAGACTGTCCCATGTCCTGCCATCTATATACTACTAAAACTCTCATGCTCTGTTTGCCTGTTTGTGACCTCCAATTTGTGCAAACAGTGCATTACAGCAGCACTTTTTTTGGCTAAATCAAATTAAAATGTGCTAACTTACAGAATGCAGGCAAAGTTCAGGTTTATATATTCGTATAAAATTGCTCATTCGCCAAAAATCAACAGGCTGGCTTTCACCCGAGAGCCACCCATCAATAAGAAATAATTAAATCTTATTGTAATGACGTACTTTGAGACACCCATAAAACCCTTTGCTGCAGTCAAAGGGCTGAGGTGACTATATCACATCCATTTAGGAGGGCGCCAAACACATCATCAAGAATAATCTGCATCCTTTGGTGTTAGTGCTTCGTATCTTCTATCCAGCATTAGGGTAAAAAAAAAAGGGTCAGCCTAATTATGCTGCGTGGAAAGGGAAGGGGGACATTATGGTCAAGGGATGACGCCAAACGTCGTCAGGAAGCGGCAAGGAGAGGGAGAGAACAAGAATTGGATGAGGCCAGGGCCGCACGACTTCAGGATCAAAAGTCAGGACAAGAAAAGAGGAGACAGAGGAAGAGAGGCATGCAGGTCTCCAGGATCAGAGACAAATAGCCAACAGCAGAAAAGATGAAGAGACGGGGGATAAAAGGGCTGCACATCTCCAGAACGACAATGAGAGGCACAAGGGTGGCAGAGCAACTCTCACAACACACTGGAGGAACTCAACAGGTCGGGCAGTATCCGTGGAAATGATCAGTCAACGTTTCGGGCCGGAACCCTTTGTCAGGACTGAAGAGGGAGGAGGCAGAGTCCCTATAAAGAAAGTTGGGGGGGGGGGGTGGAGGAGAAGGCTGGTAGGTGCCAGGTGAAAAACCAGTAAGGGGAAAGATAAAGGGGCGGGGGAGCGGAAGCAGAGAGGAGATAGGCAGGAAAGGTGAAGAAGGAATAGGGGAAAGCACAATGGGTAGTAGAAGGAGGCAGAACCATGAGAGAGGTGATAGGCGGCTGAGGGAGGGGGCAGAGTGAAACAAGGAGGCGGAGGGAATTACCGGAATTTAGAGAATTCAATCTTCATGCCCAGGGGCTGGAAACTACCCAGACGGTATATGAGGTATTGCTCCTCCAACCAGAGTTTAGCCTCATCCTGGCAGTAGAGGAGGCCATGTATGGACATATCTGAATGGGAATGTGAAGCAGAGTTGATATGGGTGGCAACCGGGAGATCCTGTCTGTTGTGGCGGCGAAGCGGAGGTGCTCGATGAAGCAGTCCCCCAATCTGCGTCGGGTTTCACCGATGTAGATGAGGCCGCACCGGGAGCACCGGATGCAATAGATGACCCCAACAGACTCACAAGTGAAGTGTTGCCTCACCTGGAAGGACTGTTTGGGGCCCTGAATGGTGGCAAGAGAGGAGGTGTAGGGACAGGTGTAGTGGGCAAGACAGGAGGTGCAGGGACAGATGTAGCACTTATACTTACAGGGATAAGTGCCGGGTGGGAGATCCGTGGGGAGGGACGTGTGGACCAGGGAGTTGCGGAGGGAATGATCCCTGCGGAAAGCAGAGAGAGGTGGAGAGGGAAAGATGTGCTTAGTGGTGGGGTCCTGTTGAAGATGGCGGAAGTTGCGGAGGATAATGTGCTGGATCCGGAGGCTGGTGGGGTGGTAGGTGAGGACAAGGGGAACTCTGTTCCTGTTGTGGTGACAGGAGGATGGGGTGAGGGCCGAAGTGCGGGAAATGGAGGAGATGCGGGTGAGGGCATCATTGATGACGGCAGAGGGAAACCATGATCCTTAAAGAAAGAGGACCTTTGAGGTGTCCTGGATGGCAGATAGCCAGAAATGGTGCCATCAAAAGTGTCCTTCGTTAAATGAGGAGCAGCTATATTTGCTTTGCTACATGCAGTTCTTCTTTAATAAACTGAAGTTTTCTACTTCAGTTTCCAAAGCAAAGGGATACCAATGGCATTCAGGAAAATTTAATGTTCATTCTGGTCGTATCAGACTGCACTACCCGTCTCTCAAAGGGTGCCCCAACGGGTCACCCCGTTGTGTAGTTAATACTATATCTTATTTAATCCTTGCACTTAAATTCTATCTGCCACCGCCCTGCCCAACTACCCAACTGATCATTACTATTTTGCAGTCTATCCTCCAAAGGGTTGTTTTCTGTCCAGCTGGGTGTGGCCTTCCATTGTTTCTGTTGTGTTTCTTGTATTTACTGTGACTTCCCTCAAGAAAATGAATCTCAGGATTTTATATGGTGACATATTTACTTTGGTAGTAAACTTATTTAGAACTTTGACAATTCTAATTCTAAATCTCCTGGGTCAAAAGCTTTTACTTGTAGTACTTGTAGTTCACTCTCTGGAAGTCGAGCTGTATTGTCTTTCTCTGTGGCTGCTGGAGATGAGGAACTGCTGCATACTTGTTCTTGTAGAAATGTAGCTCTAGAACAACATCCATGTACATCATCCTTCAGACATGCCACTCAAGAAACGTGTGTGAATATTATTTTGTGGTTGTATGTCTTATCATAACTACATGTTCTGTATGCTGTGTTTGAGTGTATGTACTGTGCCTTGCACCCTGGCCTCAGAAGAATGATGTTTCATTGATCTGTATACTTGCATATGGTTGAATGATAATTAAACTTGAACTTGAAGAAGAAGTTTGTACTTTCATGTATTTGCTTATTTATCCATTTGTCATTTAAACTTTTGATTTTTCCTTGGCTACTCTTGCTGGCAGCTGACAAACAAATTTGTCTTCTGTTGCACATTATCAATTTCTCTTCTGGTGGTATGAACTGAAATCCCAGTGAATGGTCTTTGGTAGGCATACAGTGGTGCAGAAAAGAAGCAACAAATTCTGCTAAAAGAATCAAATCTCAATATTAGCCTTTCTCTCTACAAGCATTGGATTCTGCTTAAAACCTTCCACAAGGTGAGCCACTGCTGATTATTTTTGGATGCCTAAGAGAGAAGACTAAGGTGGAATAAAGGTGAGATTGTGATTAAAATGGAAGATACTCATTTACCTAAAAAGTCCAGTTAGGTTGTTTCATTAGTTAGCAATAAGATATAGAAAAGCAGAAGGTTTTCTTCCTGTCATTCCGGAACAGTGGTAAGGTATGAAATCCAGATAGGAAATAACACTGACAAAGAATGTTTCAATGAACCCTTGTTTAAAATGGCAAATTATACATTAAGGTACATTAAATATTTGTGAGAATCATGTGATTCCAATCTGTGGCCTAGAAATTATGTTGATTGTCTTTGATTAAACTATGCAATGTACTTTGGATTTTTCTTTGGTTAGACTCAGTCTGAAATATATAATACACTGCATATGTTGCAACCTTCCATTTCAAACGTAAGCACCAGGGAAATTTTTAAGAAAAATCTGTATACCTGCCAAGTAGGTAATAACATGTTAAAAGCCATTTCACAATTCCACGTATAGCACATCAACTGGTACATTCTACTCATTCACCTTCTCTGTTACCTCACCAAGCATGCCATTTTAAGTTAGTTTAATATGATTGGTCTTTGATCAGTCCATGCCGATTTCCTCTATTAGTCCACACTTAAAAATGATTTTAGCTTATACTGAACATGAGCATGGTTTCTAGAACATTTTCTACCAATGATTTATTTTACTGGCAAGCTTGAAAAGATTGGATTTATCCATACATTATTGTATGAAGAAGGGTATAAGATTTGCCCTTTTCCTCTCTTTGGGCACCATCGTATGGACTTACGATGGTGCCCAGAAACTGGAAAATGGCTGACGTTTAAATCTTCCTCACGCTACTGCAGAAGTAAGGGTGAAATTGGAGAGATCCAGGACACCATCCTTCAGTCTTTAGGTACCATCCTATAGATTTATGATGGTGCCCAAAGACTGGAAGATGGTGTTCCACTCCTCTACAATTTCACCCTTCCTTCTGTAGTTCCTTTCCTGAGTTCTGTAGGTGGGCTGTAAAGTTAACGTGAACAGACTGCAAACTGTCAATGTTACAAGAATAACAAGAATTATCTTGGAACTTGTAAAGTTAGATGGCACTGAAGCAAGAAATCAGCTCCTTTTTATCAGAACTGCAAAACGGTGCCACTGAAGTCTTTTAAGTCTATAGCAGGAGAGATAAATTAAAATGCCACACATATCTATATTTTCAGATCTCTGTTGATTATGGCACTTTAGTCTCAAAATTTTGTTTAGGACCCCCTCTCCACCCCAAACAAATCCAATCTATTGTCCCATCCTTGACAGTCTTCCATTTTAAAAGCAACATTACATCAATTAATAATCAGTATCCTGGTTACACAGAGTTCTAATAGAGTCTTTTTAGATGGTATCTACATGGTTTACCAAATGGTAGTTTCATTTGCACAATCTTAAAACATTCTCTTCCATCAATACAATAAAAAATTGCTTTTACTCTGACTTTGTTTTCACAGCGGACAAATAGATTTGCATCCAACAGTGATAAAGCAAACTTTTGTGTGGTCATAAGTGAGATATGGGTTATAGTTCTAAAACATGTTTGTTTCCAATCCTGTGTGTTTTGTCTAAACAGTTACTGGAATTTGACAGCAGAAAAGACCTTTAAATATAATAAATAAAACAAAGATAAGACCAATCTCTATCAGGTTTAATTTCTCAAATTCTGTTTTGAAAATAAATAGAAGCAATAGAAAGACTGTAAGATCACTGTGATGTTCTGGCAATGTTGTTGCACTGGTGAAGCATGGCATTACTTGAGTGCGATAGACAGAAAAATACACAGAAAACACAG